>NW_027672265.1:600000-981573 GCF_964165515.1 Mesoplodon bidens | reverse complement strand
CCTAGGGAATCTAATTCTGGTATTGATTGTTTTTGCTGCTTGTCTCCCCTTGTAGCTGATTTCTTCATTATTGTGTAAATTTAGAACATGAGCTTATGTTTAGCTAAACAGCTGACTTTGTAAGAGTCTTAGGTGTGAACGCTCGTAAGCTTCAGCAGAAAGTCGGCAAAGATTTTTTTGTGTCCCTCCAATGAGTTACCCGCGGGGACCCCTTTTTCTACAAGTGTTGGTCCACTACTCCATCTAGAGGCTGGGACTCAGACAGGACTGCTTTGCTGCCCCCGATATGGGATAGTGCCTTTGGGCGGCCTGTGGCCTGGGCAGGAGGCTCCCAACGTGTGTCCCACGACCCATCTGCCTGCGAACTTTGGTCACCTGGCAGGAAGCTATGATGCCCAGAACTATGGTTAGCTTTGCAGCGAGGTGTACTGTGCGGACCGGTTCCACACACAGTTCTAGTAAGAGGGCGGCCTGAGTGGAAAGGTGAGAGTTTGGGCAGCTGTGCAGACAAAGAAGGCGCACTTTGACCTGTGCCTAAATGCTTGTGACACACGACTGGACCTGCCGGGCTCTGAGGGCCCTGCCGTTGGCCCCCTTCTACCCTGCCCTTTATTCAGGCACAGCATAGATGGCCCCACCCACTCCCTCAGTGAAGGCAGTGTTCCAACCTCCCTCAGCCCCGCCCCCTCTCCGCAGGTTACCATGGACTACAGATGCTGCATTCTGAGGCCAGGGCATTCCGAGAATGTCAAGGGCAGACATGATGACCTTAAATGATTTCCTCTTGTGTCAATTTTGGTAAAGTTTAGGAGCTAGGAAATGGTCCACTTTACACAAATGTTCAAATTTACTGGCATTTCATATATTCTCTGCTATAACATTGTCCTGATTCTTTCTGTATATTCTTTACTTATGTTTTGGTTTTCCTTAATCAAAGTGTGTCTTTTAATCTTGTTAAAGAATATTCTTTGGACTTACTACATCACCTGAATTTTATACGTTTTCTCTTGTATTAAGATCTGCTCATATCATTATTTATATGTTTTCTATGTTCTCAGGTTTATTGTTTTGATATTCTGATGTCAATTAAAACACTTGGTTATTCATTTTAAAAAATCTTTTTACTTATAAAGATTTGAACTTTTCTAGATTCCAGCTTACTTGTAAGTTTCTAAGGGTCAGGTCCTCTACATTGTGGCTGGCCTAAGTCTTAGTTCACCATATAGCAATGTATATATTGACCTATTTTCCCCTCGACTTTCTGTGATTCCCTACATCTCACCTTTCTTTGCAGACAAGCCATTTGAAATAACCTTAACTTATTTCACAGCCAATAAGTCTTTGAAATAATGTGTATTTTTTAGAGAAATCTTCTTATATAATTAGGCAGAAAATCTGACCTGCCATAGTTTTCAAAACAGCATAATTTCACTCTTCTCAATGTTGAATCTGTTGTATTACACAACCATTGAGTATTTAGCTTTATCAATGACATGTACTTTGAAAATGATTTAGACATCCTACCAGTCTTTGAAAACATCCTTGTTCATTGTTTCAGTTCAAGTTTTATGTATACTTTCTGCCTTGCACCTGATTATTCGAACATCTGATGGTTGGCCTAGGGAATCTAATTCTAGTATTGATTGTTTTTGCTGCTTGTCTCCCCTTGTAGCTGATTTCTTCATTATTGTGTAAATTAAGATCATGAGCTCATGTTTATCTAAACAGCTGACCTTGTAAGAGGCTTAGGTGTGAACGCTCGTAAGCTTCAGCAGAAGTCCGCAAAGATTTTTTTGTGTCCCTCCAATGAGTTACCCGCGCGGACCCCTTTTTCTACAAGTGTTGGTCCACTACTCCCTCTAGAGGCAGGGACTCAGACAGGACTGCTTTGCTGCCCCCGATCTGGGATAGTGGCTTTGGGCGGCCTGTGGCCTGGGCAGGAATCTCCCCGCGTGTGTCCCACGACCCATCTGCCTGCGAACTTCGGTCACCTGGCAGGAAGCTATGATGACCAGACCTATGGTTAGCTTTGCATCGTGGTGTACTGCGCAGACCGGTTCCACACACACTTCAAGTAAGAGGGCGGCCTGAGTGGAAAGGTGAGAGTTTGGGCAGCTGTGCAGAAAAAGAAGGCGCATTTTGGCCTGGGCCTAAATGCTTGTGACACACGACAGGGCCTGCCGGGCTCTGAGGGCCCTGCCGTGGGCCACCTTCTCCCCTGCCCTTTGTTCAGTCACAGCAGAGATGGCCCCAACCACTCCCTCAGTGAAGGCAGTGTTCCAACCTCCCTCAGCCCCGCCCCCTCTCCCCAGGTTACCATGGACAACAGATGCTGCATTCTGAGGCCAGGGCGTTCCTAGAATGCCAAGGGCAGACATGATGACCTTAAATGATTTCCTCTTGTGTCAATTTTGGTAAACTTTAGGAGCTAGGAAATGGTCCACTTTACACAAATGTTCAAATTTACTGGCATTTCAGATATTCTCTGCTATAACATTGTCCTGATTCTTTCTGTATATTCTTTACTTATGTTTTGGTTTTCCTTAATCAAAGTGTGTCTTTTAATCTTGTCAAAGAATATTCTTTGGACTTACTACCTCAACTGAATTTTATACGTTTTCTATGGTATTAAGTTCTGCTCATATCTTTATTTATATTTTTTCCATTTTCTCAGGTATTATTGTTTTGATCTTCTGATGTCAATTAAAACACTTGGTTATTCATTTTAATAAATCTTTTAACTTATAAAGATTTGAATTTTTAAAGATTCCAGCTTACTTGTAAGTTTCTAAGGGTCAGGTACTCTACATTGTGGCTGGCCAAAGGCTTAGTTCACAATATAGCAAAGTATATATTGACCTATTTTCCCCTCGACTTTCTGTGATTTCCTACATCTCACCTTTCTTTGCAGACAAGCCATTTGAAATAACCTTAACTTATTTCACAGCCAATAAGTCTTTGAAATAATGTGCATTTTTTAGAGAAATCTTCTTATATATTTAGGCAGAAAATCTGACCTGCCATAATTTTCAAAACAGCATAATTTCACTCTTCTCAATGATGAATCTGTTGTATTACACAACCATTGAGTATTTAGCTTTATCAATGACATGTACTTTAAAAATGTTTTAGAGATCCTACCAGTCTTTGAAAACATCCTTGTTCCTTGTTTCAGTTCCAGTTTTTTGTATACTTTGTGCCTTGCACCTGATTATTCAACATCTGATGGTTGGCCTAGGGAATCTAATTCTGGTATTGGTTGTTTTTGCTGCTTGTCTCCCCTTGTAGCTGATTTCTTCATTATTGTGTAAATTTAGATCATCAGCTCATGTTTAGCTAAGCAGCTGACCTTGTAAGAGGCTTAGGTGTGAACGCTCGTAAGCTTCAGCAGAAAGTCCGCAAAGATTTTTTTGTGTCCCTCCAATGAGTTACCCACGCGGACCCCTTTTTCTACAAGTGTTGGTCCACTCCTCCTTCTAGAGGCTGGGACTCAGACAGGACTGCATTGCTGCCCCCAATCTGGGATAGTGTCTTTGGGCGGCCTGTGGCCTGGGCAGGAGGCTCCCCACGTGTGCCCCACGACCCATCTGCCTGCGAACTTCAGTCACCTGGCAGGAAGGTATGATGCCCAGACCTATGGTTAGCTTTGCATCGAGGTGTACTGCGCGGACCGGTTCCACACACACTTCAAGTAAGAGGCGGCCTGAGTGGAAAGGTGAGAGTTTGGGCAGCTGTGCAGACAAAGAAGGCGCACTTTGGCATGGGCCTAAATGCATCTGACACACGACTCGGCCTGCCGGGCTCTGAGGGCCCTGCCGTTGGCCCCCTTCTCCCCTGCCCTTTGTTCAGTCACAGCAGAGATGGCCCCAACCACTCCCTCAGTGAAGGCAGTGTTCCAACCTCCCTCAGCCCCGCCCCCTCTCCACAGGTTACCATGGACTACAGATGCTGCATTCTGAGGCCAGGGCATTCCGAGAATGCCAAGGGCAGACATGATGACCTTAAATGATTTCCTCTTGTGTCAATTTTGGTAAACTTTAGGAGCTAGGAAATGGTCCACTTTACACAAACGTTCAAATTTACTGCCAGTTCATATAATCTCTGCTATAACATTGTCCTGATTCTTTCTGTATATTCTTTACTTATGTTTTGGTTTTCCTTAATCAAAGTGTGTCTTTTAATCTTGTCAAAGAATATTCTTTGGACTTACTACATCACCTGAATTTTATACGTTTTCTATTGTATTAAGTTCTGCTCATATCTTTATTTATATTTTTTCAATGTTCTCAGGTTTATTGCTTTGATATTCTGATGTCAATTAAAACACTTGGTTATTCATTTTAAAAAATCTTTTTACTTATAAAGATTTGAACTTTTCTAGATTCCAGCATACTTGTAAGTTTCTAAGGGTCAGATCCTTTACATTTTGGCTGGCATAAGTCTTAGTTCACCATATAGCAATGTATATATTGACCTATTTTCCCCTCGACTTTCTGTGATTCCCTACATCTCACCTTTCTTTGCAGACAAGCCTTTTGAAATAACCTTAACTTATTTCACAGCCAATAAGTCTTTGAAATAATGTGTATTTTTTAGAGAAATCTTCTTATATAATTAGGCAGAAAATCTGACCTGCCATAGTTTTCAAAACAGCATAATTTCACTCTTCTCAATGTTGTATGTGTTGTATTACACAACCATTGAGTATTTAGCTTTATCAATGACATGTACTTTAAAAATGTTTTAGAGATCCTACCAGTCTTTGAAAACCTCCTTGTTCCTTGTTTCAGTTCCAGGTTTGTGTATACTTTTTGCCTTGCACCTGATTATTCAACATCTGATGGTTGGCCTAGGGAATCTAATTCTGGTATTGATTGTTTTTGCTGCTTGTCTCCCCTTGTAGCTGATTTCTTCATTATTGTGTAAATTTAGATCATGAGCTCATGTTTAGCTAAATAGCTGACCTTGTAAGAGGCTTAGGTGTGAACGCTCGTTAGCTTCAGCAGAAAGTCCGCAAAGATTTTTTTGTGTCCCTCCAATGAGTTACCCGCGCGGACCCCTTTTTCTACAAGTGTTGGTCCACTACTCCCTCTAGAGGCTGGGACTCAGACAGGACTGCTTTGCTACCCCCGATCTGGGATAGTGGCTTTGGGCGGCCTGTGGCCTGGGCAGGAGGCACCCCACGTGTGTCCCACAACCCATCTGCCTGCGAACTTCGGTCACCTGGCAGGAAGCTATGATGCCCAGACCTATGGTTAGCTTTGCATCGAGGTGCACTGCGCGGACCGGTTCCACACACACTTCAAGTAAGAGGGCGGCCTGAGTGGAAAGGTGAGAGATTGGGCAGCTGTGCAGACAAAGAAGGCGCACTTTGGCCTGGGCCTAAATGCTTGTGACACACGACTAGGCCTGCCGGGATCTGAGGCCCCAGCCCTGGGCCCCCTTCTCCCCTGCCCTTTGTTCAGTCACTGCAGAGATGGCCCCACCCACTCCCTCAGTGAAGGCAGTGTTCCAACCTCCCTCAGCCCCGCCCCCTCTCCGCAGGTTACCATGTACTACAGATGCTGCATTCTGAGGCCAGGGCATTCCGAGAATGCCAAGGGCAGACATGATGACCTTAAATGATTTCCTCTTGTGTCAATTTTGGTAAACTTTAGGAGCTAGGAAATGGTCCACTTTACACAAAAGTTCAAATTTACTGGCATTTCAGATATTCTCTGCTATAACATTGTCCTGATTCTTTCTGTATATTCTTTACTTATGTTTTGGTTTTCCTTAATCAAAGTGTGTCTTTTAAATCTTGTCAAAGAATATTCTTTGGACTTACTACCTCAACTGAATTTTATACGTTTTTTATGGTATTAAGTTCTGCTCATATCTTTATTTATTTTTTTTCCATTTTCTCAGGTATTATTGTTTTGATCTTCTGATGTCAATTAAAACACCTGGTTATTCATTTTAATAAATCTTTTTACTTATAAAGATTTGAATTTTTAAAGATTCCAGCTTACTTGTAAGTGTCTAAGGGTCAGGTCCTCTACATTGTGGCTGGCCAATGGCTTAGTTCACAATATAGCAAAGTATATATTGACCTATTTTCCCCTCGACTTTCTGTGATTTCCTACAACTCACCTTTCTTTGCAGACAAGCCATTTGAAATAAACTTAACTTATTTCACAGCCAATAAGTCTTTGTAATAATGTGCATTTTTCAGAGAAATCTTCTTATATATTTAGGCAGAAAATCTGGCCTGCCATAATTTTCAAAATAGCATAATTTCACTCTTCTCAATGATGAATCTGTTGTATTACACAACCTTTGAGTATTTAGCTTTATCAATGACATGTACTTTAAAAATGTTTTAGAGATCCTACCAGTCTTTGAAATCATCCTTGTTCCTTGTTTCAGTTCCAGTTTTGTGTATCCTATCTGCCTTGCACCTGAATATTCCAACATCTGATGGTTGGACTAGGGAATCTAATTCTGGTATTGATTGTTTTTGCTGCTTGTCTCCCCTTGTAGCTGATTTCTTCATTATTGTGTAAATTTAGATCATGAGCTCATGTTTAGCTAAACAGCTGACCTTGTAAGAGGCTTAGGTGTGAACGCTCCTAAGCTTCAGCAGAAAGTCCGCAAAGATTTTTTGTGTCCCTCCAATGAGTTACCTAACGCGGACCCCTTTTTCTACAAGTGTTGGTCCACTACTCCTTCTAGAGGCTGGGACTCAGACAGGACTGCATTGCAGCCTCCGATCTGGGATAGTGGCTTTGGGCGGCCTGTGGCCTGGGCAGGAGTCTCCCCACGTGTGTCCCACGACCCATCTGCCTGCGAACTTCAGTCACCTGGCAGGAAGCTATGATGCCCAGACCTATGGTTAGCTTTGCATCGAGGTGTACTGCGCTGACTGGTTCCACACACACTTCAAGTAAGAGGGCGGCCTGAGTGGAAAGGTGAGAGTTTGGGCAGCTGTGCAGACAAAGAAGGCGCACTTTGGCCTGGGCCTAAATGCATCTGACACACGACTCGGCCTGCCGTGCTCTGAGGGCCCTGCCGTTGGCCCCCTTCTCCCCTGACCTTTGTTCAGTCACAGCAGAGATGGCCCCAAACACTCCCTCAGTGAAGGCAGTGTTCCAACCTCCCTCAGCCCCGCCCCCTCTCCACAGGTTACCATGGACTACAGATGCTGCATTCTGAGGCCAGGGCATTCCGAGAATGCCAAGGGCAGACATGATGACCTTAAATGATTTCCTCTTGTGTCAATTTTGGTAAACTTTAGGAGCTAGGAAATGGTCCACTTTACACAAACGTTCAAATTTACTGCCATTTCATATACTCTCTGCTATAACATTGTCCTGATTCTTTCTGTATATTCTTTACTTATGTTTTGGTTTTCCTTAATCAAAGTGTGTCTTTTAATCTTGTCAAAGAATATTCTTTGGACTTACTACATCACCTGAATTTTATACGTTTTCTATTGTATTAAGTTCTGCTCATATCTTTATTTATATTTTTTCTATGTTCTCAGTTTTATCGTTTTGATAATCTGATGTCAATTAAAACACTTGGTTATTCATTTTAAAAAATCTTTTTACTTATAAAGATTTGAACTTTTCTAGATTCCAGCTTACTTGTAAGTTCTAAGGGTCAAATCCTCTACATTGTGGCTGGCATAAGTCTTAGTTCACCATATAGCAATGTATATATTGACCTATTTTCCCCTCTACTTTCTGTGATTCCCTACATCTCACCTTTCTTTGCAGACAAGCCATTTGAAATAACCTTAACTTATTTCACAGCCAATAAGTCTTTGAAATAATGTGTATTTTTTAGAGAAATCTTCTTATATAATTAGGCAGAAAATCTGACCTGCCATAGTTTTCAAAACAGCATAATTTCACTCTTCTCAATGTTGAATCTGTTGTATTACACAACCATTGAGTATTTAGCTTTATCAATGACATGTACTTTAAAAATGTTTTAGAGATCCTACCAGTCTTTGAAAACATCCTTGTTCCTTGTTTCAGTTCCAGTTTTGTGTATACTTTGTGCCTTGCACCTGATTATTCAACATCTGATGGTTGGCCTAGGGAATCTAATTCTGGAATTGATTGTTTTTGCTGCTTGTCTCCCCTTGTAGCTGATTTCTTCATTATTGTGTAAATTTAGATCATGAGCTCATGTGTAGCTAAACAGCTGACCTTGTAAGAGGCTTAGGTGTGAACGCTCGTAAGCTTCAGCAGAAAGTCCGCAAAGATTTTTTTGGGTCCCTCCAATGAGTTACCCGCGCGGACCCCTTCTTCTACAAGTGTTGGTCCACTACTCCCTCTAGAGGCTGGGACTCAGACAGGACTGCTTTGCTACCCCCGATCTGGGATAGTGGCTTTGGGCGGCCTGTGGCCTGGGCAGGAGGCACCCCACGTTTGTCCCACAACCCATCTGCCTGCGAACTTCGGTCACCTGGCAGGAAGCTATGATGCCCAGACCTATGGTTAGCTTTGCAAAGAGGGGCACTGCACGGACCGGTTCCACACACACTTCAAGTAAGAGGGCGGCGTGAGTGGAAAGGTGAGAGTTTGGGCAGCTGTGCAGACAAAGAAGGCGCACTTTGGCCTGGGCCTAAATGCTTGTGACACACGACTGGGCCTGCCGGGCTCTGAGGGCCCTGCCGTTGGCCCCCTTCTCCCCTGCCCTTTGTTCAGTCAGAGCAGAGATGGCCCCACCAACTCCCTCAGTGAAGGCAGTGTTCCAACCTCCCTCAGCCCCGCCCCCTCTCCGCAGGTTACCATAGACTACAGATGCTGCATTCTGAGGCCAGGGCGTTCCGAGAATGCCAAGGGCAGACATGATGACCTTAAATGATTACCTCTTGTGTCAATTTTGGTAAACTTTAGGAGCTAGGAAATGGTCCACTTTACACAAATGTTCAAATTTACTGGCATTTCAGATATATCTGCTATAACATTGTCCTGATTCTTTCTGTATATTCTTTACTTATGTTTTGGTTTTCCTTAATCGAAGTGTGTCTTTTAAATCTTGTCAAAGAATATTCTTTAGACTTACTACCTCAACTGAATTTTATACGTTTTCTATGGTATTAAGTTCTGCTCATATCTTTATTTATTTTTTTTCCATTTTCTCAGGTATAATTGTTTTGAACTTCTGATGTCAATTTAAACACTTGGTTATTCATTTTAATAAATCTTTTTACTTATAAAGATTTGAATTTTTAAAGATTCCAGCTTACTTGTAAGTTTCTAAGGGTCAGGTCCTCTACATTGTGGCTGGCCAAAGGCTTAGTTCACAATATAGCAAAGTATATATTGACCTATTTTCCCCTCGACTTTCTGTGATTTCCTACATATCACCTTTCTTTGCAGACAAGCCATTTGAAATAACCTTAACTTATTTCACAGCCAATAAGTCTTTGAAATAATGTGCATTTTTCAGAGAAATCTTCTTATATATTTAGGCAGAAAATCTGACCTGCCATAGTTTTCAAAACAGCATAATTTCACTCTTCTCAATGATGTATCTGTTGTATTACACAACCTTTGAGTATTTAGCTTTATCAATGACATGTACTTTAAAAATGTTTTAGAGATCCTACCAGTCTTTGAAAACATCCTTGTTCCTTGTTTCAGTTCCAGTTTTATGTATATTTTCTGCCTTGCACCTGATTATTCCAACGTCTGATCGATGGCTTAGGGAATCTAATTCTGGTATTGATTGTTTTTGCTGATTGTCTCCCCCTGTAGCTGATTTCTTCATTATTGTGTAAATTTAAATCATGAGCTCATGTTTAGCTAAACATCTGACTTTGTAAGAGGCTTAGGTGTGAACACTCATAAGCTTCAGCAGAAAGTCCGCAAAGATTTATTTGTGTCCCTCCAATGAGTTGCACGCGATGACCCCGTTTTCAACAAGGGTTGGTCCACTACACCCTCTAGAGGCACGGCCTCAGACAGGGCTGCTTTGCGCCCCACGATCTGGGGCAGTGGCATTGGGCGGCCTGTGGCCCGGGTAGGAGCCTCTCTGCGTGTGTCCCAGGGACCCATCTGCCTGCGAACTTCGGTCACCTGGTAGGAATCTACGATGCCCAGACCTATGGTTAGCTGTGCAGCGTGGTGTACTGCGCGGACAGGTTCCACACACACTTCAAGTAAGTGGGCGGCCTGAGTGGAAAGGTGAGAGTTTGTGCCGCTGTGCAGACAAAGAAGGCGCCCTTTGTCCTGGGCCTAAATGCTTGTGACACCCCACTGGGCCTGCCGTGCTCTGAGGGCCCTGCCCTGGGCCCCCTGCTCCCCTGCCCTTTGTTCAGTCACAGCAGAGATGGCCACACCCACTCCCTCTGTGAGGGCAGTGTTCCAAACTCCCTCAGCCCCGCCCCCTCTCCGCAGGTTACCATGGACTAAAGATGCTGCATTCTGAGTCCAGGGCATTCCGAGAATGCCAAGGGCTGACATGAGGACCTTAAATGATTTCCTCTTGTGTCAGTTTTGGTAAATTTTAGGAGCTAGGAACTGGTCCACTTTACACAAACTTTCAAATTTACTGGCATTTCATATACTCTCTGCTATAACATTGTCCTGATTCTTTCTGTATATTCTTTACTTATGTTTTGGTTTTCCTTAATCAAAGTTTGTCTTTTAATCTTGTCCAAGAATATTCTTTGGACTTACTACCTCAACTGAATTTTATACGTTTCTTATGGTATTAAGTTCTGCTCATATCTTTATTTATCTTTTTTCTATGTTCTCACGGTTTATTGTTTTGATCTTCTGATGTCAATTAAAACACTTGGTTATTCATTTTAATAAATCTTTTTACTTATAAAGATTTGAGTTTTTAAAGATTCCAGCTTACTTGTAAGTTTCTAAGGGTCAGGTCCTCTACATTGTGGCTGGCCAAAGGCTTAGTTCACAATATAGCAAAGTGTATATTGACCTATTTTTCCCTCGACTTTCTGTGATTTCCTACATCTCACCTTTCTTTGCAGACAAGCCATTTGAAATAAACTTAACTTATTTCACAGCCAATAAGTCTTTGAAATAATGTGCATTTTTCAGAGAAATCTTCTTATATATTTAGGCAGAAAATCTGACCTGCCATAATTTTCAAAACAGCATAATTTCACTCTTCTCAATGATGAATCTGTTGTATTACACAACCTTTGAGTATTTAGCTTTATCAATGACATGTACTTTAAAAATGTTTTAATGATCCTACCAGTCTTTGAAAACATCCTTGTTCCTTGTTTCAGTTCCAGTTTTGTGTATACTTTCTGCCTTGCACCTGATTATTCCAACATCTGATGGTTGGCCTAGGGAATCTAATTCTGGTATTGATTGTTTTTGCTGCTTGTCTCCCCTTGTAGCTGATTTCTTCATTATTGTGTAAATTTAGATCATGAGCTCATGTTTAGCTAAACAGCTGACCTTGTAAGAGTCTTAGGTGTGAACGCTCGTAAGCTTCAGCAGAAAGTCCGCAAAGATTCTTTTGTTTCCCTCCAATGAGTTACCCGCGCGGACCCCTTTTTCTACAAGTCTTGGTCCACTACTCCCTCTAGAGGCTGGGACTCAGACAGGACTGCTTTGCTGCCCCCGATCTGGGATAGTGGCTTTGGGCGGCCTATGGCTTGGGAAGGAGGCTCCCCACGTGTGTCCCACGACCCATCTGCCTGCGAACTTTTGTCAACTGCCAGGAAGCTATGATGCCCAGAACTATGGTTAGCTTTGCCGCGAGGTGTACTGTGCAGACCGGTTCCACACACACTTCAAGTAAGAGGGCGGCCTGAGTGGAAAGGTGAGAGTTTGGGCAGCTGTGCAGACAAAGAAGGCGCACTTTGGCCTGGGCCAAAATGCTTGTGACACACGACTGGGCCTGCCGGGCTCTGAGGGCCCTGCCGTTGGCCCCCTTCTCCCCTGCCCTTTGTTCAGTCACAGCAGAGATGGCCACACCCACTCCCTCTGTGAGGGCAGCGTTCCAAACTCCCTCAGCCCTGCCCCCTCTCCGCAGGTTACCATGGACTAAAGATGCTGCATTCTGAGACCAGGGCATTCCGAGAATGCCAAGGGCTGACATGATGACCTTAAATGATTTCCTCTTCTGTCAATTTTGGTAAAGTTTAGGAGCTAGGAAATGGTCCACTTTACACAAATGTTCAAATTTACTGGCATTTCATATATTCTCTGCTATAACATTGTCCTGATTCTTTCTGTATATTCTTTACTTATGTTTTGGTTTTCCTTAATCAAAGTGTGTCTTTTAAATCTTGTCAAAGAATATTCTTTGGACTTACTACCTCAACTGAATTTTATACGTTTTCTGTGGTATTAAGTTCTGCTCATATCTTTATTTATCTTTTTTCTATGTTCTCAGGGTTTATTGTTTTGATCTTCTGATGTCAATTAAAACACTTGGTTATTCATTTTAATAAATCTTTTTACTTATAAAGATTTGAACTTTTCTAGATTCCAGCTTACTTGTAAGTTTCTAAGGGTCATATGCTCTACATTGTGGCTGGCCTAAGTCTTAGTTCACCATATAGCAATGTATATATTGACCTATTTTCCCCTCGACTTTCTGTGATTCCCTACATCTCACCTTTCTTTGCAGACAAGCCATTTGAAATAACCCTAACTTATTTCACAGCCAATAAGTCTTTGAAATAATGTGTATTTTTTAGAGAAATCTTCTTATATAATTAGGCAGAAAATCTGACCTGCCATAGTTTTCAAAACAGCATAATTTCACTCTTCTCAATTTTGAATCTGTTGTATTACACAACCATTAATATTTAGCTTTATCAATGACATGTACTTTAAAAATGTTTTAGAGATCCTACCAGTCTTTGAAATCATCCTTGTTCCTTGTTTCAGTTCCAGTTTTGTGTATCCTATCTGCCTTGCACCTGAATATTCCAACATCTGATGGTTGGCCTAGGGAATCTAATTCTGGTATTGATTGTTTTTGCTGCTTGTCTCCCCTTGTAGCTGATTTCTTCATTATTGTGTAAATTTAGATCATGAGCTCATGTTTAGCTAAACAGCTGACCTTGTAAGAGGCTTAGTTGTGAACGCTCCTAAGCTTCAGCAGAAAGTCCGCAAAGATTTTTTGTGTCCCTCCAATGAGTTACCAACGCGGACCCCTTTTTCTACAAGTGTTGGTCCACTACTCCTTCTAGAGGCTGGGACTCAGACAGGACTGCATTGCAGCCCCCGATCTGGGATAGTGGCTTTGGGCGGCCTGTGGCCTTGGCAGGAGGCTCCCCACGTGTGTCCCATGACCCATCTGCCTGCGAACTTCGGTCACCTGGCAAGAAGCTATGATGCCCAGACCTATGGTTAGCTTTGCATCGAGGTGTACTGCGCGGACTGGTTCCACACACACTTCAAGTAAGAGGGCGGCCTGAGTGGAAAGGTGAGAGTTTGGGCAGCTGTGCAGACAAGGAAGGCGCACTTTGGCCTGGGCCTAAATGCATCTGAAAAAAGACTGGGCCTGCCGGGCTCTGAGGGCCCAGCCCTGTGCCCCCTTCTCCCCTGCCCTTTGTTCAGTCACTGCAGAGATGGCCCCACCCACTCCCTCAGTGAAGGCAGTGTTCCAACCTCCCTCAGCCCCGCCCCCTCTCCGCAGGTTACCATGGACTACAGATGCTGCATTCTGAGGCCAGGGCATTCCGAGAATGCCAAGGGCAGACATGATGACCTTAAATGATTTCCCCTTGTGTCAATTTTGGTAAACTTTAGGAGCTAGGAATTGGTCCAGTTTACACAAACGTTCAAATTTACTGCCATTTCATATACTCTCTCCTATAACATTGTCCTGATTCTTTCTGTATATTCTTTACTTATGTTTTGGTTTTCCTTAATCACAGTGTGTCTTTTAATCTTGTCAAAGAATATTCTTTGTACTTACTACATCACCTGAACTTTATACGTTTTCTATTGTATTAAGTACTGCTCATATCTTTATTTATATTTTTTCTATGTTCTCAGGTTTATTGTTTTGATATTCTGATGTCAATTAAAACACTTGGTTATTCATTTTAAAAAATCTTTTTACTTATAAAGATTTGAACTTTTCAAGATTCCAGCTTACTTGTAAGTTTCTAAGGGTCAGATCCTCTACATTGTGGCTGGCCTAAGTCTTAGTTCACCATATACCAATGTATATATTGACCTATTTTCCCCTCGACTTTCTGTGATTCCCTACATCTCACCTTTTTTGCAGACAAGACATTTGAAATAATCTTAACTTATTTCACAGCCAATAAGTCTTTGAAATAATGTGTATTTTTTAGAGAAATCTTCTTATATAATTAGGCAGAAAATCTGAACTGCCATAGTTTTCAAAACAGCATAATTTCACTCTTCTCAATGTTGAATCTGTTGTATAACACAACCATTGAGTATTTAGCTTTATCAATGACATGTACTTTAAAAATGTTTTAGAGATCCTACCAGTCTTTGAAAACATCCTTGTTCCTTGTTTCAGTTCCAGTTTTGTGCATACTTTTTGCCTTGCACCTGATTATTCAACATCTGATGGTTGGCCTAGGGAATCTAATTCTGGTATTGATTGTTTTTGCTGCTTGTCTCCCCTTGTAGCTGATTTCTTCATTATTGTGTAAATTTAGATCATGAGCTCATGTTTAGCTAAACAGCTGACCTTTTAAGAGGCTTAGGTGTGAACGCTCGTAAGCTTCAGCAGAAAGTCCGCAAAGATTTTTTTGTGTCCCTCCAATGAGTTACCCGCGCGGACCTCTTTTTCTACAAGTGTTGGTCCACTACTCCCTCTACAGCCTGGGACTCAGACAGGACTGCTTTGCTACCCCCGATCTGGGATAGTGGCTTTGGGCGGCCTGTGGCCTGGGCAGGAAGCACCCCACGTGTGTCCCACAACCCATCTGCCTGCGAACTTCGGTCACCTGGCAGGAAGCTATGATGCCCAGACCTATGGTTAGCTTTGCATCGAGGTGCACTGCGCGGACCGGTTCCACACACACTTCAAGTAAGAGGGCGGCCTGAGTGGAAAGGTGAGAGATTGGGCAGCTGTGCAGACAAAGAAGGCGCACTTTGGCCTTGGCCTAAATGCTTGTGACACACGACTGGGCCTGCCGGGCTCTGAGGGCCCAGCCCTGGGCCCCCTTCTCCCCTGCCTTTTGTTCAGTCAATGCAGAGATGGCCCCACCCACTTCCTCAGTGAAGGCAGTGTTCCAACCTCCCTCAGCCCCGCCCCCTCTCCGCAGGTTACCATGGACTACAGATGCTGCATTCTGAGGCCAGGGCATTCCGAGAATGCCAAGGGCAGACATGATGACCTTAAATGATTTCCTCTTGTGTCAATTTTGGTAAACTTTAGGAGCTAGGAAATGGTCCACTTTACACAAATGTTCAAATTTACTGGCATTTCAGATATTCTCTGCTATAACATTGTCCTGATTCTTTCTGTATATTCTTTACTTATGTTTTGGATTTCCTTAATCAAAGTGTGTCTTTTAAATCTTGTCAAAGAATATTCTTTGGACTTACTACCTCAACTGAATTTTATACGTTTTTTATGGTATTAAGTTCTGCTCATATCTTTATTTATTTTTTTTCCATTTTCTCAGGTATTATTGTTTTGATCTTCTGATGTCAATTAAAACACTTGGTTATTCATTTTAATAAATCTTTTTACTTATAAAGATTTGAATTTTTAAAGATTCCAGCTTACTTGTAAGTTTCTAAGGGTCAGGTCCTCTACATTGTGGCTGGCCAAAGGCTTAGTTCACAATATAGCAAAGTATATATTGACCTATTTTCCCCTCGACTTTCTGTGATTTCCTACATCTCACCTTTCTTTGCAGACAAGCCATTTGAAATAAACTTAACTTATTTCACAGCCAATAAGTCTTTGAAATAATGTGCATTTTTCAGAGAAATCTTCTTATATATTTAGGCAGAAAATCTGGCCTGCCATAATTTTCAAAATAGCATAATTTCACTCTTCTCAATGATGAATCTGTTGTATTACACAACCTTTGAGTATTTAGCTTTATCAATGACATGTACTTTAAAAATGTTTTAGAGATCCTACCAGTCTTTGAAATCATCCTTGTTCCTTGTTTCAGTTCCAGTTTTGTGTATCCTATCTGCCTTGCACCTGAATATTCCAACATCTGATGGTTGGCCTAGGGAATCTAATTCTGGTATTGATTGTTTTTGCTGCTTGTCTCCCCTTGTAGCTGATTTCTTCATTATTGTGTAAATTTAGATCATGAGCTCATGTTTACCTAAACAACTGACGTTGTAAGATGCATAGGTGTGAACGCTCGTAAGCTTCAGCAGAAAGTCCGCAAAGATTTTTTTGTGTCCCTCCAATGAGTTACCAACGCGGACCCCTTTTTCTACAAGTGTTGGTCCACTACTCCTTCTAGAGGCTGGGACTCAGACAGGACTGCATTGCAGCCCCCGATCTGGGATAGTGGCTTTGGGCGGCCTGTGGCCTGGGCAGGAGGCTCCCCACATGTGTCCCACGACCCATCTGCCTGCGAACTCCAGTCACCTGGCAGGAAGCTATGATGCCCAGACCTATGGTTAGCTTTGCCTCGAGGTGTACTGCGCGGACTGGTTCCACACACACTTCAAGTAAGAGGGCGGCCTGAGTGGAAAGGTGAGAGTTTGGGCAGCTGTGCAGACAAAGAATGCGCACTTTGGCCTCGGCCTAAATGCATCTGACACACGACTCGGCCTCCCGTGCTCTGAGGGCCCTGCCGTTGGCCCCCTTCTCCCCTGCCCTTTGTTCAGTCACAGCAGAGATGGCCCCACCCACTCCCTCAGTGAAGGCAGTGTTCCAACCTCCCTCAGCCCCGCCCCCTCTCCACAGGTACCATGGACTACAGATGATGCATTCTGAGGCCAGGGCATTCCGAGAATGCCAAGGGCAGACATGATGACCTTAAATGATTTCCTCTTGTGTCAATTTTGGTAAATTTTAGGAGCTAGGAAATGGTCCACTTTACACAAACGTTCAAATTTACTGGCATTTCATATACTCTCTGCTATAACATTGTCCTGATTCTTTCTGTATATTCTTTACTTATGTTTTGGTTTTCCTTAATCAAAGTGTGTCTTTTAAATCTTGTCAAAGAATATTCTTTGGACTTACTACATCACCTGAATTTTATACGTTTTCTATTGTATTAAGTTCTGCTCATATCTTTATTTATATTTTTTCTATGTTCTCAGGTTTATCGTTTTGATATTCTGATGTCAATTAAAACACTTGGTTATTCATTTTAAAAAATCTTTTTACTTATAAAGATTTGAAATTTTCTAGATTCCAGCTTACTTGTAAGTTCTAAGGGTCAGATCCTCTACATTGTGGCTGGCCTATGTCTTAGTTCACCATATAGCGATGTATATATTGACCTATTTTCCCCTCGACTTTCTGTGATTCCCTACATCTCACCTTTCTTTGCAGACAAGCCATTTGAAATAACCTTAACTTATTTCACAGCCAATAAGTCTTTGAAATAATGTGTATTTTTTAGAGAAATCTTCTTATATAATTAGGCAGAAAATCTGACCTGCCATAGTTTTCAAAACAGCATAATTTCACTCTTCTCAATGTTGAATTTGTTGTATTACACAACCATTGAGTATTTAGCTTTATCAATGACATGTACTTTAAAAATGTTTTAGAGATCCTACCAGTCTTTGAAAACATCCTTGTTCCTTGTTTCAGTTCCAGTTTTGTGTATACTTTCTGCCTTGCACCTGATTATTCCAACATCTGATGTTTGGCCTAGGGAATCTAATTCTGGTATTGATTGTTTTTGCTGCTTGTCTCCCCTTGTAGCTGATTTCTTCATTATTGTGTAAATTTAGATCATGAGCTCATGTTTGCCTAAACAGCTGACCTTGTAAGAGGCTTAGGTGTGAACGCTCGTAAGCTTCAGCAGAAAGTCCGCAAAGATTTTTTTTGTGTCCCTCCAATCAGTTACCCGCGCGGACCACTTTTTCTACAAGTGTTGGTCCACTACTCCCTCTAGAGGCTGGGACTCAGACAGGACTGCTTTGCTACCCCCGATCTGGGATAGTGGCTTTGGGCGGCCTGTGGCCTGGGCAGGAGGCACCCCACGTGTGTCCCACAACCCATCTGCCTGCGAACTTCAGTCACCTGGCAGGAAGCTATGATGCCCAGACCTATGGTTAGCTTTGCATCGAGGTGCACTGCGTGGACCGGTTCCACACACACTTCAAGTAAGAGGGCGGCCTGAGTGGAAAGGTGAGAGTTTGGGCAGCTGTGCAGACAAAGAAGGCGCACTTTGGCCTGGGCCTAAATGCTTGTGACACACGACTGGGCCTGCCGGGCTCTGAGGGCCCTGCCCTGGGCCCCCTTCTCCCCTGCCCTTTGTTCAGTCACAGCAGAGATGGCCCCACCCACTCCCTCAGTGAAGGCAGTGTTCCAACCTCCCTCAGCCCCGCCCCCTCTCCGCAGGTTACCATGGACTACAGATGCTGCATTCTGAGGTCAGGGCATTCCGAGAATGCCAAGGCCAGACATGATGACCTTAAATGATTTCCTCTTGTGTCAATTTTGGTAAACTTTAGGAGCTAGGAAATGGTCCACTTTACACAAATGTTCAAATTTACTGGCATTTCAGATATTCTCTGCTATAACATTGTCCTGATTCTTTCTGTATATTCTTTACTTATGTTTTGGTTTTCCTTAATCAAAGTTTGTCTTTTAAATCTTGTCAAAGAATATTCTTTGGACTTACTACCTCAACTGAATTTTATACGTTTTCTATGGTATTAAGTGTTGCTCATATCTTTATTTATTTTTTTCTATGTTCTCAGGGTTTATTGTTTTGATCTTCTGATGTCAATTAAAACACTTGGTTATTCATTTTAATAAATCTTTTTCCTTATAAAGATTTGAGTTTTTAAAGATTCCAGCTTACTTGTAAGTTTCTAAGGGTCAGGTCCTCTACATTGTGGCTGGCCAAAGGCTTAGTTCACAATATAGCAAAGTATATATTGACCTATTTTCCCCTCGACTTTCTGTGATTTCCTACATCTCACCTTTCTTTGCAGACAAGCCATTTGAAATAAACTTAACTTATTTCACAGCCAATAAGTCTTTGAAATAATGTGCATTTTTCAGAGAAATCTTCTTATATGTTTAGGCAGAAAGTCTGACCTGCCATAATTTTCAAAACAGCATAATTTCACTCTTCTCAATGATGAGTCTGTTGTATTACACAACCTTTGAGTATTTAGCTTTATCAATGACATGTACTTTAAAAATATTTTAGAGATCCTACCAGTCTTTGAAAACATCCTTGTTCCTTGTTTCAGTTCCAGTTTTGTGTATACATTCTGCCTTGCACCTGATTATTCCAACATCTGATGGTTGGCCTAGGGAATCTAATTCTGGTATTGATTGTTTTGGCTGCTTGTCTCCCGTTGTAGCTGATTTCTTCATTATTGTGTAAATTTAGATCATGAGCTCATGTTTAGCTAAACAGCTGACCATGTAAGAGGCTTAGGTGTGAACGCTCGTAAGCTTCAGCAGAAAGTCCGCAAAGATTTTTTGTGTCCCTCCAATGAGTTACCCGCGCGGACCCCTTTTTCTACAAGTGTTGGTCCACTACTCCCTCTAGAGGCTGGGACTCAGACAGGACTGCTTTGCTGCCCCCGATCTGGGATAGTGGCTTTGGGCAGCCTGTGGCCTGGGCAGGTGGCTCCCCACTTGTGTCCCACGACCCATCTGCCTGCGAACTTCGGTCACCTGGCAGGAAGCTAGGATGCCCAGACCTATGGTTAGCTTTGCATCGACGTGTACTGCGCGGACCGGTTCCACACACACTTCAAGTAAGAGGGCGGCCTGTGTGGAAAGGTGAGAGTTTGGGCAGCTGTGCAGACAAAGAAGGCGCACTTTGGCCTGGGCCTAAATGCTTGTGACACACGACTGGGCCTGCCGCGCTCTGAGGGCCCTGCCGTGGGCCCCCTTCTCCCCTGCACTTTGTTCAGTCACAGCAGAGATGGCCCCACCCACTCCCTCAGTGAAGGCAGTCTACCAACCTCCCTCAGCACGCCCCCTCTCCGCAGGTTACCATGGACTACAAATGCTGCATTCTGAGGCCAGGGCGTTCCGAGAATGCCATGGGCAGACATGATGACCTTAAATGATTTCCTCTTGTGTCAATTTTGGTAAACTTTAGGAGCTAGGAAATGGTCCAATTTACACAAATGTTCAAATTTACTGGCATTTCAGATATTCTCTGCTATAACATTGTCCTGATTCTTTCTGTATATTCTTTACTTATGTTTTGGTTTTCCTTAATCAAATTGTGTCTTTTAAATCTTGTCAAAGAATATTCTTTGGACTTACTACCTCAACTGAATTTTATACGTTTTCTGTGGTATTAAATTCTGCTCATATCTTTATTTATCTTTTTTCTATGTTCTCAGGGTTTATTGTATTGATCTTCTGATGTCAATTAAAACACTTGGTTATTCATTTTAATAAATCTTTTTACTTATAAAGATTTGAATTTTTAAAGATTCCAGCTTACTTGGAAGTTTCTAAGTGTCAGGTCCTCTACATTGTGGCTGGCCAAAGTCTTAGTTCACAATATAGCAAAGTATATATTGACCTATTTTCCCCTCGACTTTCTGTGATTTCAGACATCTCACCTTTCTTTGCAGACAAGCCATTTGAAATAACCTTACTTATTTCACAGCCAATAAGTCTTTGAAATAATGTGTAGTTTTCAGACAAATCTTCTTATATAATTAGGCAGAAAATCTGACATCCCATAGTTTTCAAAACAGCATAATTTCACTCTTCTCAGTGATGAATCTGTTGTATTACACAACCTATGAGTATTTAGATTTATCAATGACATGTACTTTAAAAATGTTTTAGAGATCCTACCAGTCTTTGAAAACATCCTTGTTCCTTGTTTCAGTTAGAGTTTTATGTATTTTTTCTGCCTTGCACCTGATTATTCCAACGTCTGATCGATGGCTTAGGGAATCTAATTCTGGTATTGATTGTTTTTGCTGATTGTCTCCCCCTGTAGCTGATTTCTTCATTATTGTGTAAATTTAGATCATGAGCTCATGTTTAGCTAAACATCGGTCTTTGTAAGAGGCTTAGGTGTGAACACTCATAAGCTTCATCAGAAAGTCCGCAAAGATTTATTTGTGTCCCTCCAATGAGTTGCCCGCGATGACCCCGTTTTCAACAAGGGTTGGTCCACTACTCCTTCTAGAGGCACGGCCTCAGACAGGGCTGCTTTGCGCCCCACGATCTGGGGCAGTGGCATAGGGCGGCCTGTGGCCCGGGTAGGAGCCTCTCTGCGTGGGTCTCAGGGACCCATCTGCCTGCGAACTTCGGTCTCCTGGAAGGAATCTACGATGCCCAGACCTATGGTTAGCTCTGCAGCGAGGTGTACTGCGCGGACAGGTTCCACACACACTTCAAGTAAGAGGGCGGCCTGAGTGGAAAGGTGAGAGTTTGTGCCGCTGTGCAGACAAAGAAGGCAACCTTTGTCCTGGGCCTAAATGCTTGTGACACCCCACTGGGCCTGCCGGGCTCTGAGGGCCCTGCCCTGGGCCCCCTGCTCCCCTGCCCTTTGTTCAGTCACAGCAGAGATGGCCACACCCACTCCCTCTGTGAGGGCAGTGTTCCAAACTCCCTCAGCCACGCCCCCTCTCCGCAGGTTACCATGGACTAAAGATGCTGCATTCTGAGTCCAGGGCAGTCCGAGAATGCCAAGGGCTGACATGATGACCTTAAATGATTTCCTCTTGTGTCAGTTTTGGTAAATTTTAGGAGCTAGAAACTGGTCGACTTTACACAAACGTTCAAATTTACTGGCATTTCATATACTCTCTGCTATAACATTGTCCTGATTCTTTCTGTATATTCTTTACTTATGTTTTGGTTTTCCTTAATCAAAGTGTGTCTTTTAATCTTGTCAAAGAATATTCTTTGGACTTACTACCTCTACTGAATTTTATACGTTTCCTATGGTATTAAGTTCTGCTCATATCTTTATTTATCTTTTTTCTATGTTCTCAGGGTTTATTGTTTTGATCTTCTGATGTCAATTAAAACACTTGGTTATTCATTTTAATAAATCTTTTTACTTATAAAGATTTGAGTTTTTAAAGATTCCAGCTTACTTGTAAGTTTCTAAGGGTCAGGTCCTCTACATTGTGGCTGGCCAAAGGCTTAGTTCACAATATAGCAAAGTATATATTGACCTATTTTCCCCTCGACTTTCTGTGATTTGCTACATCTCACCTTTCTTTGCAGACAAGCCATTTGAAATACCCTTAACTTATTTCACAGCCAATAACTCTTTGAAATAATGTGCATTTTTCAGAGAAATCTTCTTATATATTTAGGCAGAAAATCGGACCTGCCATAATTTTCAAAACAGCATAATTTCACTCTTCTCAATGATGAATCTGTTGTATTACACAACCATTGAGTTTTTAGCTTTATCAATGACATGTACTTTAAAAATGTTTTAGAGATCCTACCGGTCTTTGAAAACATCCTTGTTCCTTGTTTCAGTTCCAGTTTTGTGTATACTTTCTTCCTTGCACCTGATTATTCCAACATCTGATGGTTGGCCTAGGGAATCTAATTCTGGTATTGATTGTTTTTGCTGCTTGTCTCCCCTTGTAGCTGATTTCTTCATTATTGTGTAAATTTAGAACATGAGCTCATGTTTAGCTAAACAGCTGACTTTGTAAGAGTCTTAGGTGTGAATGCTCGTAAGCTTCAGCAGAAAGTCCGCAAAGATTTTTTTGTGTCCCTCCAATGAGTTACCCGCGGGGACCCCTTTTTCTACAAGTGCTGGTCCACTACTCCGTCTAGAGGCTGGGACTCAGACAGGACTGCTTTGCTGCCCCCGATATGGGATAGTGCCTTTGGGCGCCCTGTGGCCTGGACAGGAGGCTCCCAACGTGTGTCCCACGACCCATCTGCCTGCGAACTTTGGTCACCTGCCAGGAAGCTATGATGCCCAGAACTATGGTTAGCTTTGCAGCGAGGTGTACTGTGCGGACCGGTTCCACACACAGTTCAAGTAAGAGGGCGGCCTGAGTGGAAAGGTGAGAGTTTGGGCAGCTGTGCAGACAAAGAAGGCGCACTTTGACCTGTGCCTAAATGCTTGTGACACACGACTGGGCCTGCCGGGCTCTGAGGGCCCTGCCGTTGGCCCCATTCTCCCCTGCCCTTTATTCAGGCACAGCATAGATGGCCCCACCCACTCCCTCAGTGAAGGCAGTGTTCCAACCTCCCTCAGCCCCGCTCCCTCTCCGCAGGTTACCATGGACTACAGATGCTGCATTCTGAGGCCAGGGCATTCCGAGAATGCCAAGGGCAGACATGATGACCTTAAATGATTTCCTCTTCTGTCAATTTTGGTAAAGTTTAGGAGCTAGGAAATGGTCCACTTTACACAAATGTTCAAATTTACTGGCATTTCATATATTCTCTGCTATAACATTGTCCTGATTCTTTCTGTATATTCTTTACTTATGTTTTGGTTTTCCTTAATCAATGTGTGTCTTTTAAATCTTGTCAAAGAATATTCTTTGGACTTACTACCTCAACTGAATTTTATACGTTTTCTGTGGTATTAAGTTCTGCTCATATCTTTATTTATCTTTTTTCTATGTTCTCAGTGTTTATTGTTTTGATCTTCTGATGTCAATTAACACACTAGGTTATTCATTTTAATAAATCTTTTTCCTTATAAAGATTTGAATTTTTAAAGATTCCAGCTTACTTGGAAGTTTCTAAGGGTCAGGTCCTCTACATTGTGGCTGGCCAAAAGCTTAGTTCACAATATAGCAAAGTATATATTGACCTATTTTCCCCTCGACTTTCTGTGATTTCAGACATCTCACCTTTCTTTGCAGACAAGCCATTTGAAATAACCTTAACTTATTTCACAGCCAATAAGTCTTTGAAATAATGTGCATTTTTCAGAGAAATCTTCTTATATATTTAGGCAGAAAATCTGACCTGCCATAGTTTTCCAAACAGCATAATTTCACTCTTCTCAATGATGAATCTGTTGTATTACACAACCTTTGAGTATTTAGCTTTATCAATGACATGTACTTTAAAAATGTTTTAGAGATCCTACCAGTCTTTGAAAACATCCTTGTTCCTTGTTTCAGTTCCAGTTTTATGTATATTTTCTGCCTTGCACCTGATTATTCCAACGTCTGATCGATGGTCTAGGGAATCTAATTATGGTATTGATTGTTTTTGCTGATTGTCTTGCCCTGTAGCTGATTTCTTCATTATTGTGTAAAATTCGATCATGAGCTCATGTTTAGCTAAACATCTGACTTTGTAAGAGGCTTAGGTGTGAACACTCGTAAGTTTCATCAGAAAGTCCGCAAAGATTTATTTGTGTCCCTCCAATGAGTTGCCCGCGACGACCCCGTTGACTACAAGTGTTGGTCCACTACTCCCTCTAGAGGCACGGCCTCAGACAGGGCTGCTTTGTGCCACACGATGTGTGGCAGTGGCAGTGGGTGGCCTGTGGCCGGGGCTGGAGCCTGTCTGCGTGGGTCCCAGGGACCCATCTGCCTGCGAACTTTGGTCACCTGGCAGGAAGCTACGATGCTCAGACCTATGGTTAGCTGTGCAGCGAGGTGTACTGCGCGGACAGGTTACACACACACTTCAAGTAAGAGAGCGGCCTGAGTGGAAAGGTGAGAGTTTGTGCTGCTGTGCAGACAAAGAAGGCGCCCTTTGTCCTGGGCCTAAATGCTTGTGACACCCCACTGGGCCTGCCGGGCTCTGAGGGCCCTGCCCTGGGCCCCCTGATCCCCTGCCCTTTGTTCAGTCACAGCAGAGATGGCCACACCCACTCCCTCTGTGAGGGCAGTGTTCCAAACTCCCTCAGCCCCGCCCCCTCTCCGCAGGTTACCATGGACTAAAGATGCTGCATTCTGAGTCCAGTGCAGACCGTTAATGCCAAGGGTTGACATGATGACCTTAAATGATTTCCTCTTGTGTCAGTTTTGGTAAATTTTAGGAGCTAGGAACTGGTCCACTTTACACAAACTTTCAAAATTACTGGCATTTCATATACTCTCTGCTATAACATTGTGCTGATTCTTTCTGTATATTCTTTACTTATGTTTTGGTTTTCCTTAATCAAAGTGTGTCTTTTAATCTTGTCAAAGAATATTATTTGGACTTACTACATCAGCTGAATTTTATACGTTTTCTATTGTATTAAGTTCTGCTCATATCTTTATTTATATTTTTTCTATGTTCTCAGGTTTATTGTTTTGATCTTCTCATGTCAATTAAAACACTTGGTTATTCATTTTAAAAAATCTTTTTACTTATAAAGATTTGAACTTTTCAAGATTCCAGCTTACTTGTAAGTTTCTAAGGGTCAGGTCCTCTACATTGTGGCTGGCCTAAGTCTTAGTTCACCATATAGCAATGTATATATTGACCTATTTTCCCCTCGACTTTCTGTGATTCCCTACATCTCACCTTTCTTTGCAGACAAGCCATTTGAAATAACCTTAACTTATTTCACAGCCAATAAGTCTTTGAAATAATGTGTATTTTTTAGAGAAATCTTCTTATATAATTAGGCAGAAAATCTGACCTGCCATAGTTTTCAAAACAGCATAATTTCACTCTTCTCAATGTTGAAACTGTTGTATTACACAACCATTGAGTATTTAGCTTTATCAATGACATGTACTTTAAAAATGTTTTAGAGATCCTACCAGTCTTTGAAAACATCCTTGTTCCTTGTTTCAGTTCCAGTTTTGTGTATACTTTCTGCCTTGCACCTGATTATTCAACATCTGATGGTTGGCCTAGGGAATCTAATTCTGGTATTGATTGTTTTTGCTGCTTGTCTCCCCTTGTAGCTGATTTCTTCATTATTGTGTAAATTTAGATCATGAGCTCATGTTTGGCTAAACAGCTGACCTTGTAAGAGGCTTAGGTGTGAACGCTCGTAAGCTTCAGCAGAAAGTCCGCAAAGATTTTTTTGTGTCCCTCCAATCAGTTACCCGCGCGGACCACTTTTTCTTACAAGTGTTGGTCCACTACTCCCTCTAGAGGCTGGGACTCAGACAGGACTGCTTTGCTACCCCCGATCTGGGATAGTGGCTTTGGGCGGCCTGTTGTCTGGGCAGGAGGCACGCCACGTGTGTCCCACAACCCATCTGCCTGCGAACTTCAGTCACCTGGCAGGAAGCTATGATGCCCAGACCTATGGTTAGCTTTGCATCGAGGTGCACTGCGTGGACCGGTTCCACACACACTTCAAGTAAGAGGGCGGCCTGAGTGGAAAGGTGAGAGTTTGGGCAGCTGTGCAGACAAAGAAGGCGCACTTTGGCCTGGGCCTAAATGCTTGTGACACACGACTGGGCCTGCCGGGCTCTGAGGGCCCTGCCCTGGGCCCCCTTCTCCCCTGCCCTTTGTTCAGTCACAGCAGAGATGGCCCCACCCACTCCCTCAGTGAAGGCAGTGTTCCAACCTCCCTCAGCCCCGACCCCTCTCCGCAGGTTACCATGGACTACAGATGCTGCATTCTGAGGTCAGGGCATTCCGAGAATGCCAAGGCCAGACATGATGACCTTAAATGATTTCCTCTTGTGTCAATTTTGGTAAACTTTAGGAGCTAGGAAATGGTCCACTTTACACAAATGTTCAAATTTACTGGCATTTCAGATATTCTCTGCTATAACATTGTCCTGATTCTTTCTGTATATTCTTTACTTATGTTTTGGTTTTCCTTAATCAAAGTTTGTCTTTTAAATCTTGTCAAAGAATATTCTTTGGACTTACTACCTCAACTGAATTTTATACGTTTTCTATGGTATTAAGTGTTGCTCATATCTTTATTTATTTTTTTCTATGTTCTCAGGGTTTATTGTTTTGATCTTCTGATGTCAATTAAAACACTTGGTTATTCATTTTAATAAATCTTTTTCCTTATAAAGATTTGAGTTTTTAAAGATTCCAGCTTACTTGTAAGATTCTAAGGGTCAGGTCCTCTACATTGTGGCTGGCCAAAGGCTTAGTTCACAATATAGCAAAGTATATATTGACCTATTTTCCCCTCGACTTTCTGTGATTTCCTACATCTCACCTTTCTTTGCAGACAAGCCATTTGAAATAAACTTAACTTATTTCACAGCCAATAAGTCTTTGAAATAATGTGCATTTTTCAGAGAAATCTTCTTATATGTTTAGGCAGAAAGTCTGACCTGCCATAATTTTCAAAACAGCATAATTTCACTCTTCTCAATGATGAGTCTGTTGTATTACACAACCTTTGAGTATTTAGCTTTATCAATGACATGTACTTTAAAAATATTTTAGAGATCCTACCAGTCTTTGAAAACATCCTTGTTCCTTGTTTCAGTTCCAGTTTTGTGTATACTTTCTGCCTTGCACCTGATTATTACAACATCTGATGGTTGGCCTAGGGAATCTAATTCTGGTATTGATTGTTTTGGCTGCTTGTCTCCCGTTGTAGCTGATTTCTTCATTATTGTGTAAATTTAGATCATGAGCTCATGTTTAGCTAAACAGCTGACCATGTAAGAGGCTTAGCTGTGAACGCTCGTAAGCTTCAGCAGAAAGTCCGCAAAGATTTTTTGTGTCCCTCCAATGAGTTACCCGCGCGGACCCCTTTTTCTACAAGTGTTGGTCCACTACTCCCTCTAGAGGCTGGGACTCAGACAGGACTGCTTTGCTGCCCCCGATCTGGGATAGTGGCTTTGGGCAGCCTGTGGCCTGGGCAGGTGGCTCCCCACTTGTGTCCCACGACCCATCTGCCTGCGAACTTCGGTCACCTGGCAGGAAGCTAGGATGCCCAGACCTATGGTTAGCTTTGCATCGAGGTGTACTGCGCGGACCGGTTCCACACACACTTCAAGTAAGAGGGCGGCCTGAGTGGAAAGGTGAGAGTTTGGGCAGCTGTGCAGACAAAGAAGGCGCACTTTGGCCTGGGCCTAAATGCTTGTGACACACGACTGGGCCTGCCGGGCTCTGAGGGCCCTGCCGTGGGCCCCCTTCTCCCCTGCACTTTGTTCAGTCACAGCAGAGATGGCCCCACCCACTCCCTCAGTGAAGGCAGTCTACCAACCTCCCTCAGCCCGCCCCCTCTCCGCAGGTTACCATGGACTACAAATGCTGCATTCTGAGGCCAGGGCGTTCCGAGAATGCCATGGGCAGACATGATGACCTTAAATGATTTCCTCTTGTGTCAATTTTGGTAAACTTTAGGAGCTAGGAAATGGTCCAATTTACACAAATGTTCAAATTTACTGGCATTTCAGATATTCTCTGCTATAACATTGTCCTGATTCTTTCTGTATATTCTTTACTTATGTTTTGGTTTTCCTTAATCAAAGTGTGTCTTTTAAATCTTGTCAAAGAATATTCTTTGGACTTACTACCTCAACTGAATTTTATACGTTTTCTGTGGTATTAAGTTCTGCTCATATCTTTATTTATCTTTTTTCTATGTTCTCAGGGTTTATTGTTTTGATCTTCTGATGTCAATAAAAACACTTGGTTATTCATTTTAATAAATCTTTTTACTTATAAAGATTTGAATTTTTAAACATTCCAGCTTACTTGTAAGTTTCTAAGGGTCAGGTCCTCTACATTGTGGCTGGCCAAATGCTTAGTTCACAATATAGCAAAGTATATATTGACCTATTTTCCCCTCGACTTTCTGTGATTTCCTACATATCACCTTTCTTTGCAGACAAGCCATTTGAAATAACCTTAACTTATTTCACAGCCAATAAGTCTTTGAAATAATGTGCATTTTTCAGAGAAATCTTCTTATATATTTAGGCAGGAAATCTGACCTGCCATAGTTTTCAAAACAGCATAATTTCACTCTTCTCAATGATGAATCTGTTGTATTACACAACCATTGAGTATTTAGCTTTATCAATGACATGTACTTTAAAAATGTTTTAGAGATCCTACCAGTCTTTCAAAACATCCTTGTTCCTTGTTTCAGTTCCAGTTTTATGTATATTTTCTGCCTTGCACCTGATTATTCCAACGTCTGATCGATGGCTTAGGGAATCTAATTCTGGTATTGATAGTTTTTGCTGATTGTCTCTCCTGTAGCTGATTTCTTCATGATTGTGTAAATTTAGATCATGAGCTCATGTTTAGCTAAACATCTAACTTTGTAAGAGGCTCAGGTGTGGACACTTATAAGCTTCATCAGAAAGTCCGCAAAGATTTATTTGTGTCCCTCCAATGAGTTGCCCGCGAAGACCCCGTTTTCTACAAGGGTTGGTCCACTACTCCCTCTAGAGGCACGGCCTCAGACAGGGCTGCTTTGCACCCCACGATCTGGGGCAGTGGCATTGGGCGGCCTGTGGCCCGGGGAGGAGACTCTCTGCGTGTGTCCCAGGGACCCATCTGCCTGCGAACTTCGGTCACCTGGCAGGAATCTACGATGCCCAGACCTATGGTTAGCTGTGCAGCGAAGTGTACTGCGTGGACAGGTTCCACACACACTTCAAGTAAGAGGGCGGCCTGAGTGGAAAGGTGAGAGTTTGTGCCGCTGTGCAGACAAAGAAATCGCCCTTTGTCCTGGGCCTAAATGATTGTGACACCCCACAGGGCCTGCCGGTCTCTGAGGGCCCTGCCCTGGGCCCCCTGCTCCCCTGCCCTTTGTTCAGTCACAGCAGAGATTGCCACACCCACTCCCTCTGTGAGGGCAGTGTTCCAAACTCCCTCAGCCCCGCCCCCTCTCCGCAGGTAACCATGGACTAAAGATGCTGCATTCTGAGTCCAGGGCATTCGGAGAATGCCAAGGGCTGACATGATGACCTTAAATGATTTCCTCTTGTGTCAGTTTTGGTAAATTTTAGGAGCTAGGAACTGGTCCACTTTACACAAACGTTCAAATTTACTGGCATTTCATATACTCTCTGCTATAACATTGTCCTGATTCTTTCTGTATATTCTTTACTTATGTTTTGGTTTTCCTTAATCAAAGTGTGTCTTTTAAATCTTGTCAAAGAATATTCTTTGGACTTACTACCTCATCTGAATTTTATACGTTTTCTATGGTATTAAGTTCTGCTCATATCTTTATTTATCTTTTTTCTATGTTCTCAGGGTTTATTGTTTTGATCTTCTGATGTCAATTAAAACACTTGGTTATTCATTTTAATAAATCTTTTTACTTATAAAGATTTGAGTTTTTAAAGATTCCAGCTTACTTGTAAGTTTCTAAGGGTCAGGTCCTCTACATTGTGGCTGGCCAAAGGCTTAGTTCACAATTTAGCAAAGTATATATTGACCTATTTTCCCCTCGACTTTCTGTGATTTCCTACATCTCACCTTTCTTTGTAGACAAGCCATTTGAAATAAACTTAACTTATTTCACAGCCAATAACTCTTTGAAATAATGTGCATTTTTCAGAGAAATCTTCTTATATATTTAGGCAGAAAATCTGACCTGCCATAATTTTCAAAACAGCATAATTTCACTCTTCTCAGTGATGAATCTGTTGTATTACACAACCTATGAGTATTTAGATTTATCAGTGACATGTACTTTAAAAATGTTTTAGCGGGGCCTCCCTGGTGGCGCAGTGGTTGAGAGTCCGCCTGCCGATGCAGGGGATACGGGTTCGTGCCCCGGTCTGGGAGGATCCCATATGCCGCGGAGCGGCTGGGCCCGTGAGCCATGGCCGCTGGGCCTGCGCATCCGGAGCCTGTGCTCCGCAACGGGAGAGGCCACAACAGTGAGAGGCCCGCATACCGCAAAAAGAAAAAAAAAAAAAAAAAAAAAAAAAAAAAAAAAAAAAAATGTTTTAGAGATCCTACCAGTCTTTGAAAACATCCTTGTTCCTTGTTTCAGTTCCAGTTTTATGTATATTTTCTGCCTTGCACCTGATTATTCCAACGTCTGATCGATGGCCTAGGGAATCTAATTCTGGTATAGTTTGTTTTTGCTGATTGTCTCACCCTGTAGCTGATTTCTTCATTATTGTGTAAAATTAGATCATAAGCTCATGTTTAGCTAAACATCTGACTTTGTAAGAGGCTTAGGTGTGATCACTCGTAAGTTTCATCAGAAAGTCCGCCAAGATTTATTTGTGTCCCTCCAATGAGTTGCCCGCTATGACCCCGTTTACTACAAGTGTTGGTCCACTACTCCCTCTAGAGGCACGGCCTCAGACAGGGCTGCTTTGTGCCCCGCGATCTGTGGCAGTGGCAGTGGGTGGCCTGTGGCCGGGGCATGAGCCTCTCTGCGTGTGTCCCTGGGACCCATCTCCCTGCGAACTTCGGTCACATGGCAGGAAGCTACGATGCCCAGACCTATGGTTAGCTGTGCAGCGAGGTGAACTGCGCGGACAGGTTCCACACACACTTCAAGTAAGAGGACGGCCTGAGTGGAAAGGTGAGGGTTTGGGCAGCTGTGCAGACAAAGAAGGTGCACTTTGTCCTGGGCCTAAATGCTTGTGACACCCCACTGGTCCTGCCGGTCTCTGACGGCCCTGCCCTGGGCCCCCGGCTCCCCTGCCCTTTGTTCAGTCACAGCAGAGATGGCCACACCCACTCCCTCTGTGAGGGCAGTGTTCCACACTCCCTCAGCCCCGCCCCTTCTCCACAGGTTACCATGGACTAAAGATGCTGCATTCTGAGTCCAGGGCATTCCGAGAATGCCAAGGGCTGACATGATGAACTTAAATGGTTTCCTCTTGTGTCAGTTTTGGTAAATTTTAGAAGCTAGGAACTGGTCCACTTTACACAAACGTTCAATTTTACTGGCATTTCATATACTCTCTGCTATAACATTGTCCTTATTCTTTCTGTATATTCTTTACTTATGTTTTGGTTTTCCTTAATCAAAGTGTGTCTTTTAATCTTGTCAAAGAATATTCTTTGGACTTACTACATCACCTGAATTTTATACGTTTTCTATTGTATTAAGTTCTGCTCATATCTTTATTTATATTTTTTCTATGTTCTCTGGTTTATTGTTTTGATATTCTGATGTCAATTAAAACACTTGGTTATTCATTTTAATAAATCTTTTAACTTATAAAGATTTGAACTTTTCAAGATTCAAGCTTACTTGTAAGTTTCTAAGGGTCAGGTCCTCTACATTGTGGCTGGCCTAAGTCTTAGTTCACCATATAGCAATGTATATATTGACCTATTTTCCCCTCGACTTTCTGTGATTCCCTACATCTCACCTTTCTTTGCAGACAAGCCATTTGAAATAACCTTAACTTATTACACAGCCAATAAGTCTTTGAAATAATGTGTATTTTTTAGAGAAATCTTCTTATATAATTAGACAGAAAATCTGAACTGCCATAGTTTTCAAAACAGCATAATTTCACTCTTCTCAATGTTGAATCTGTTGTATTACACAATCATTGAGTATTTAGCTTTATCAATGACCTGTACATTAAAAATGTTTTAGAGATCCTACCAGTCTTTGAAAACATCCTTGTTTCTTGTTTCAGTTCCAGTTTTATGTGGACTTTCTGCCTTGCACCTGATTATTCCAACATCTGATGGTTGGCCTAGGGAATCTAATTCTGGTATTGATTGTTTTTGCTGCTTGTCTCCCCTTGTAGCTGATTTCTTCAATATTGTGTAAATTTAGATCATGAGCTCATGTTTAGCTAAACAGCTGACCTTGTAAGAGTCTTAGGTGTGAACGCTCGTAAGCTTCAGCAGAAAGTCCGCAAAGATTTTTTTTTGTCCCTACAATGAGTTACCCGCGCGGACCCCTTTTTCTACAAGTGTTGGTCCACTACTCCCTCTAGAGGCTGGGACTCAGACAGGACTGCTTTGCTGCCCCCGATCTGGGATAGTGGATTTGGGCGGCCTGTGGCCTGGGCAGGAGTCTCCCCACGTGTGTCCCACGACCCATCTGCCTGCGAACTTCGGTCACCTGGCAGGAAGCTTTGATGCCCAGACCTATGGTTAGTTTTGCATCGAGGTGTACTGCGCGGACCGGTTCCACACACACTTCAAGTAAGAGGGCGGCCTGACTGGAAAGGTGAGAGTTTGGGCAGCTGTGCAGACAAAGAAGGTACACTTTGGGCTGTGCCTAAATGCTTGTGACACACGACTGGGCCTGCCGGGCTCTGAGGGCCCTGCGTGGGCCCCCTTCTCTCCTGCCATTTGTTCAGTCACAGCAGAGATGGCCCCACCCACTCCCTCAGTGAAGGCAGTGTTCCAACCTCCCTCAGCCCCGCCCCCTCTCCCCAGGTTACCATGGACAACAGATGCTGCATTCTGAGGCCAGGGTGTTCTGAGAATGCCAAGGGCAGACATGATGACCTTAAATGATTTCCTCTTGTGTCAATTTTGGTAAAGTTTACGAGCTAGGAAATGGTCCACTTTACAGAAATGTTCAAATTTACTGGCATTTCAGATATTCTCTGCTATAACATTGTCCTGATTCTTTCTGTATATTCTTTACTTATGTTTTGGTTTTCCTTAATCAAAGTGTGTCTTTTAAATCTTGTCAAAGAATATTCTTTGGACTTACTACCTCATCTGAATTTTATACGTTTTCTGTGGTATTATGTTCTGCTCATATCTTTATTTATCTTTTTTCTATGTTCTCAGAGTTTATTGTTTTGATCTTCTGATGTCAATTAAAACACTTGGTTATTCATTTTAATAAATCTTTTTACTTATAAAGATTTGAATTTTTAAAGATTCCAGCTTACTTGTAAGTTTCTAAGGGTCAGGTCCTCTACATTGTGGCTGGCCAAAGGCTTAGTTCACAATATAGCAAAGTATATATTGACCTATTTTCCCCTCGACTTTCTGTGATTGCCTACATAACACCTTTCTTTGCAGACAAGCCATTTGAAATAACCTTAACTTATTTCACAGCCAATAAGTCTTTGAAATAATGTGCATTTTTCAGAGAAATCTTCTTATATATTTAGGCAGAAAATCTGACCTGCCATAGTTTTCCAAACAGCATAATTTCACTCTTCTCAATGATGAATCTGTTGTATTACACAACCTTTGAGTATTTAGCTTTATCAATGACATGTACTTTAAAAATGTTTTAGAGATCCTACCAGTCTTTGAAAACATCCTTGTTCCTTGTTTCAGTTCCAGTTTTATGTATATTTTCTGCCTTGCACCTGATTATTCCAACGTCTGATCGATGGCTTAGGGAATCTAATTCTGGTATTGATTGTTTTTGCTGATTGTCTTCCCCTGTAGCTGATTTCTTCATTATTGTGTAAATTTAGATCATGAGCTCCTGTTTAGCTAAACATGTGACTTTGTAAGAGGCTTAGGTGTGAATGCTCATAAGCTTCATCAGAAAGTCCGCAAAGATTTATTTGTGTCCCTCCAATGAGTTGCCCGCGATGACCCCGTTTTCAACAAGGGTTGGTCCACTACTCCCTCTAGAGGTACGGCCTCATACAGGGCTGTTTTGCGCCCCACGATCTGGGGCAGTGGCATTGGGCGGCCTGTGGCCTGGGGAGGAGCCTCTCTGCGTGTTTCCCAGGGACCCATCTGCCTGCGAACTTCGGTCACCTGGCAGGAATCTACGATGCCCAGACCTATGGTTAGCTGTGCAGCGAGGTGTACTGCGCGGACAGGTTCCACACACACTTCAAGTAAGAGGGCGGCCTGAGTGGAAAGGTGAGAGTTTGTGCCGCTGTGCAGACAAAGAAGGCGCCCTTTGTCCTGGGCCTAAATGCTTGTGACAACCCACTGGGCCTGCCGGGCTCTGAGGGCCCTGCCCTGGGCCCCCTGCTCCCTGCCCTTTGTTCAGTCACAGCAGAGATGGCCACACCCACTCCCTCTGTGAGGGCAGTGTTCCAAACTCCCTCAGCCCGCCCCCCCTCTCCGCAGGTTACCATGGACTAAAGATGCTGCATTCTGAGTCCAGGGCATTCCGAGAATGCCAAGGGCTGACACAAGGACCTTAAATGATTTCCTCTTGTGTCAGTTTTGGTAAATTTTAGGAGCTAGGAACTGGTCCACTTTACACAAACTTTCAAATTTACTGGCATTTCATATACTCTCTGCTATAACATTGTCCTGATTCTTTCTGTATATTCTTTACTTATGTTTTGGTTTTCCTTAATCAAAGTGTGTCTTTTAATCTTGTCAAAGAATATTCTTTGGACTTACTACATCACCTGAATTTTATACGTTTCCTATGGTATTAAGTTCTGCTCATATCTTTATTTATCTTTTTTCTATGTTCTCACGGTTTATTGTTTTGATCTTCTGATGTCAATTAAAACACTTGGTTATTCATTTTAATAAATCTTTTTACTTATAAAGATTTGAGTTTTTAAAGATTCCAGCTTACTTGTAAGTTTCTAAGGGTCAGGTCCTCTACATTGTGGCTGGCCAAAGGCTTAGTTCACAATATAGCAAAGTATATATTGACCTATTTTCCCCTCGACTTTCTGTGATTTCCTACATCTCACCTTTCTTTGCAGACAAGCCATTTGAAATAAACTTAACTTATTTCACAGCCAATAAGTCTTTGAAATAATGTGCATTTTTCAGAGAAATCTTCTTATATATTTAGGCAGAAAATCTGACCTGCCATAATTTTCAAATCAGCATAATTTCACTCTTCTCAATGATGAATCTGTTGTATTACACAACCTTTGAGTATTTAGCTTTATCAATGACATGTACTTTAAAAATGTTTTAGAGATCCTACCAGTCTTTGAAAACATCCTTGTTCCTTGTTTCAGTTCCAGTTTTGTGTATACTTTCTGCCTTGCACCTGAATATTCCAACATCTGATGGTTGGCCTAGGGAATCTAATTCTGGTATTGATTGTTTTTGCTGCTTGTCTCCCCTTGTAGCTGATTTCTTCATTATTGTGTAAATTTAGATCATGAGCTCATGTTTAGCTAAACAGCTGACCTTGTAAGAGTCTTAGGTGTGAACGCTCGTAAGCTTCAGCAGAAAGTCCGCAAAGATTCTTTTGTGTCCCTGCAATGAGTTACCCGCGCGGACCCCTTCTTCTACAAGTGTTGGTCCACTACTCCCTCTAGGGGCTGGGACTCAGACAGGACTGCTTTGCTGCCCCCGATCTGGGATAGTGGCTTTGGGCGGCCTGTGGCCTGGGCAGGAGGCTCCTCACGTGTGTCCCACGACCCATCTGCCTGCGAACTTTGGTCAACTGCCAGGAAGCTATGATGCCCAGAACTATGGAGAGCTTTGCCGCGAGGTGTACTGTGCAGACCGGATCCACACACACTTCAAGTAAGAGGGCGGCCTGAGTGGAAAGGTGAGAGTTTGGGCAGCTGTGCAGACAAAGAAGGCGCACTTTGGCCTGGGCCTAAATGCTTGTGACACACGACTGGGCCTGCCGGGCTCTGAGGGCCCAGCCATTGGCCCCCTTCTCCCCTGCCCTTTGTTCAGTCACAGCAGAGATGGCCACACCCACTCCCTCTGTGAGGGCAGCGTTCCAAACTCCCTCAGCCCCGCCCCCTCTCCGCAGGTTACCATGGACTAAAGATGCTGCATTCTGAGTCCAGGGCATTCCGAGAATGCCAAGGGCTGACATGATGACCTTAAATGATTTCCTCTTCTGTCAATTTTGGTAAAGTTTAGGAGCTAGGAAATGGTCCACTTTACACAAATGTTCAAATTTACTGGCATTTCATATATTCTCTGCTATAACATTGTCCTGATTCTTTCTGTATATTCTTTACTTATGTTTTGGTTTTCCTTAATCAAAGTGTGTCTTTTAAATCTTGTCAAAGAATATTCTTTGGACTTACTACCTCAACTGAATTTTATACATTTTCTGTGGTATTAAGTTCTGCTCATATCTTTATTTATCTTTTTTCTATGTTCTCAGGGTTTATTGTTTTGATCTTCTGATGTCAATTAAAACACTTGGTTATTCATTTTAATAAATCTTTTTACTTGTAAAGATTTGAACTTTTCCAGATTCCAGCTTACTTGTAAGTTTCTAAGGGTCAGATCCTCTACATTGTGGCTGGCCTAAGTCTTAGTTCACCATATAGCAATGTATATATTGACCTATTTTCTCCTCGATTTTCTGTGATTCCCTACATCTCACCTTTCTTTGCAGACAAGCCATTTGAAATAACCTTAACTTATTTCACAGCCAATAAGTCTTTGAAATAATGTGTATTTTTTAGAGAATTCTTCTTATATAATTAGGCAGAAAATCTACCCAGCCATAGTTTTCAAAACAGCATAATTTCACTCTTCTCAATTTTGAATCTGTTGTATTACACAACCTTTGAGTATTTAGCTTTCTCAATGACATGTACTTTAAAAATGTTTTAGAGATCCTACCAGTCTTTGAAAACATCCTTGTTCCTGGTTTCAGTTCCAGTTTTGTGTATACTTTCTGCCTTGCACCTGATTATTCAACATCTGATGGTTGGCCTAGGGAATCTAATTCTGGTATTGATTGTTTTTGCTGCTTGTCTCCCCTTGTAGCTGATTTCTTCATTATTGTGTAAATTTAGATCATGAGCTCATGTTTAGCTAAACATCTGACTTTGTAAGAGGCTTAGGTGTGAACACTCATAAGCTTCAGCAGAAAGTCCGCAAAAATTTTTTTGTGTCCCTCCAATGAGTTACCCGCGCGGACCACTTTTTCTACAAGTGTTGGTCCACTACTCCCTCTAGAGCCTGGGACTCAGACAGGACTGCTTTGCTACCCCCGATCTGGGATAGTGGCTTTGGGCGGCCTGTGGCCTGGGCAGGAGGCACCCCACGTGTGTCCCACAACCCATCTGCCTGCGAACTTCAGTCACATGGCAGGAAGATATGATGCCCAGACCTATGGTTAGCTTTGCATCGAGGTGCACTGCGTGGACCAGTTCCACACACACTTCAAGTAAGAGGGCGGCCTGAGTGGAAAGGTGAGAGTTTGGGCAGCTGTGCAGACAAAGAAGGCGCACTTTGGCCTGGGCCTAAATGCTTGTGACACACGACTGGGCCTGCCGGGCTCTGAGGGCCCTGCCGTTGGCCCCCTTCTCCCCTGCCCTTTGTTCAGTCACTGCAGAGATGGCCCCACCCACTCCCACAGTGAAGGCAGTGTTCCAACCTCCCTCAGCCCCGCCCCCTCTCCGCAGGTTACCATGGACTACAGATGCTGCATTCTGAGGCCAGGGCATTCCGAGAATGCCAAGGGCAGACATGATGACCTTAAATGATTTCCTCTTGTGTCAATTTTGGTAAACTTTAGGAGCTAGGAAATGGTCCACTTTACACAAACTTTCAAAATTACTGGCATTTCATATACTCTCTGCTATAACATTGTGCTGATTCTTTCTGTATATTCTTTACTTATGTTTTGGTTTTCCTTAATCAAAGTGTGTCTTTTAATCTTGTCAAAGAATATTATTTGGACTTACTACATCAGCTGAATTTTATACGTTTTCTATTGTATTAAGTTCTGCTCATATCTTTATTTATATTTTTTCTATGTTCTCAGGTTTATTGTTTTGATCTTCTCATGTCAATTAAAACACTTGGTTATTCATTGTAAAAAATCTTTTTACTTATAAAGATTTGAACTTTTCAAGATTCCAGCTTACTTGTAAGTTTCTAAGGGTCAGGTCCTCTACATTGTTGCTGGCCTAAGTCTTAGTTCACCATATAGCAATGTATATATTGACCTATTTTCCCCTCGACTTTCTGTGATTCCCTACATCTCACCTTTCTTTGCAGACAAGCCATTTGAAATAACCTTAACTTATTTCACAGCCAATAAGTCTTTGAAATAATGTGTATTTTTTAGAGAAATCTTCTTATATAATTAGGCAGAAAATCTGACCTGCCATAGTTTTCAAAACAGCATAATTTCACTCTTCTCAATGTTGAAACTGTTGTATTACACAACCATTGAGTATTTAGCTTTATCAATGACATGTACTTTAAAAATGTTTTAGAGATCCTACCAGTCTTTGAAAACATCCTTGTTCCTTGTTTCAGTTCCAGTTTTGTGTATACTTTCTGCCTTGCACCTGATTATTCAACATCTGATGGTTGGCCTAGGGAATCTAATTCTGGTATTGATTGTTTTTGCTGCTTGTCTCCCCTTGTAGCTGATTTCTTCATTATTGTGTAAATTTAGATCATGAGCTCATGTTTGGCTAAACAGCTGACCTTGTAAGAGGCTTAGGTGTGAACGCTCGTAAGCTTCAGCAGAAAGTCCGCAAAGATTTTTTTGTGTCCCTCCAATCAGTTACCCGCGCGGACCACTTTTTCTACAAGTGTTGGTCCACTACTCCCTCTAGAGGCTGGGACTCAGACAGGACTGCTTTGCTACTCCCGATCTGGGATAGTGGCTTTGGGCGGCCTGTGGCCTGGGCAGGAGGCACCCCACGTGTGTCCCACAACCCATCTGCCTGCGAACTTCAGTCACCTGGCAGGAAGCTATGATGCCCAGACCTATGGTTAGCTTTGCATCGAGGTGCACTGCGTGGACCGGTTCCACACACACTTCAAGTAAGAGGGCGGCCTGAGTGGAAAGGTGAGAGTTTGGGCAGCTGTGCAGACAAAGAAGGCGCACTTTGGCCTGGGCCTAAATGCTTGTGACACACGACTGGGCTTGCCGGGCTCTGAGGGCCCTGCCCTGGGCCCCCTTCTCCCCTGCCCTTTGTTCAGTCACAGCAGAGATGGCCCCACTCACTCCCTCAGTGAAGGCAGTGTTCCAACCTCCCTCAGCCCCGCCCCCTCTCCGCAGGTTACCATGGACTACAGATGCTGCATTCTGAGGTCAGGGCATTCCGAGAATGCCAAGGCCAGACATGATGACCTTAAATGATTTCCTCTTGTGTCAATTTTGGTAAACTTTAGGAGCTAGGAAATGGTCCACTTTACACAAATGTTCAAATTTACTGGCATTTCAGATATTCTCTGCTATAACATTGTCCTGATTCTTTCTGTATATTCTTTACTTATGTTTTGGTTTTCCTTAATCAAAGTTTGTCTTTTAAATCTTGTCAAAGAATATTCTTTGGACTTACTACCTCAACTGAATTTTATACGTTTTCTATGGTATTAAGTGTTGCTCATATCTTTATTTATTTTTTTCTATGTTCTCAGGGTTTATTGTTTTGATCTTCTGATGTCAATTAAAACACTTGGTTATTCATTTTAATAAATCTGTTTCCTTATAAAGATTTGAGTTTTTAAAGATTCCAGCTTACTTGTAAGTTTCTAAGGGTCAGGTCCTCTACATTGTGGCTGGCCAAAGGCTTAGTTCACAATATAGCAAAGTATATATTGACCTATTTTCCCCTCGACTTTCTGTGATTTCCTACATCTCACCTTTCTTTGCAGACAAGCCATTTGAAATAAACTTAACTTATTTCACAGCCATTAAGTCTTTGAAATAATGTGCATTTTTCAGAGAAATCTTCTTATATGTTTAGGCAGAAAGTCTGACCTGCCATAATTTTCAAAACAGCATAATTTCACTCTTCTCAATGATGAGTCTGTTGTATTACACAACCTTTGAGTATTTAGCTTTATCAATGACATGTACTTTAAAAATATTTTAGAGATCCTACCAGTCTTTGAAAACATCCTTGTTCCATGTTTCAGTTCCAGTTTTGTGTGTACTTTCTGCCTTGCACCTGATTATTCCAACATCTGATGGTTGGCCTAGGGAATCTAATTCTGGTATTGATTGTTTTGGCTGCTTGTCTCCCGTTGTAGCTGATTTCTTCATTATTGTGTAAATTTAGATCATGAGCTCATGTTTAGCTAAACAGCTGACCATGTAAGAGGCTTAGGTGTGAACGCTCGTAAGCTTCAGCAGAAAGTCCGCAAAGATTTTTTGTGTCCCTCCAATGAGTTACCCGCGCGGACCCCTTTTTCTACAAGTGTTGGTCCACTACTCCCTCTAGAGGCTGGGACTCAGACAGGACTGCTTTGCTGCCCCCGATCTGGGATAGTGGCTTTGGGCAGCCTGTGGCCTGGGCAGGTGGCTCCCCACTTGTGTCCCACGACCCATCTGCCTGCGAACTTCGGTCACCTGGCAGGAAGCTAGGATGCCCAGACCTATGGTTAGCTTTGCATCGAGGTGTACTGCGCGGACCGGTTCCACACACACTTCAAGTAAGAGGGCGGCCTGAGTGGAAAGGTGAGAGTTTGGGCAGCTGTGCAGACAAAGAAGGCGCACTTTGGCCTGGGCCTAAATGCTTGTGACACACGACTGGGCCTGCCGCGCTCTGAGGGCCCTGCCGTGGGCCCCCTTCTCCCCTGCACTTTGTTCAGTCACAGCAGAGATGGCCCCACCCACTCCCTCAGTGAAGGCAGTCTACCAACCTCCCTCAGCCCGCCCCCTCTCCGCAGGTTACCATGGACTACAAATGCTGCATTCTGAGGCCAGGGCGTTCCGAGAATGCCATGGGCAGACATGATGACCTTAAATGATTTCCTCTTGTGTCAATTTTGGTAAACTTTAGGAGCTAGGAAATGGTCCAATTTACACAAATGTTCAAATTTACTGGCATTTCAGATATTCTCTGCTATAACATTGTCCTGATTCTTTCTGTATATTCTTTACTTATGTTTTGGTTTTCCTTAATCAAAGTGTGTCTTTTAAATCTTGTCAAAGAATATTCTTTGGACTTACTACCTCAACTGAATTTTATACGTTTTCTGTGGTATTAAGTTCTGCTCATATCTTTATTTATCTTTTTTCTATGTTCTCAGGGTTTATTGTTTTGATCTTCTGATGTCAATAAAAACACTTGGTTATTCATTTTAATAAATCTTTTTACTTATAAAGATTTGAATTTTTAAACATTCCAGCTTACTTGTAAGTTTCTAAGGGTCAGGTCCTCTACATTGTGGCTGGCCAAAGGCTTAGTTCACAATATAGCAAAGTATATATTGACCTATTTTCCCCTCGACTTTCTGTGATTTCCTACATATCACCTTTCTTTGCAGACAAGCCATTTGAAATAACCTTAACTTATTTCACAGCCAATAAGTCTTTGAAATAATGTGCATTTTTCAGAGAAATCTTCTTATATATTTAGGCAGGAAATCTGACCTGCCATAGTTTTCAAAACAGCATAATTTCACTCTTCTCAATGATGAATCTGTTGTATTACACAACCTTTGAGTATTTAGCTTTATCAATGACATGTACTTTAAAAATGTTTTAGAGATCCTACCAGTCTTTCAAAACATCCTTGTTCCTTGTTTCAGTTCCAGTTTTATGTATATTTTCTGCCTTGCACCTGATTATTCCAACGTCTGATCGATGGCTTAGGGAATCTAATTCTGGTATTGATAGTTTTTGCTGATTGTCTCTCCTGTAGCTGATTTCTTCATTATTGTGTAAATTTAGATCATGAGCTCATGTTTAGCTAAACATCTAACTTTGTAAGAGGCTCAGGTGTGGACACTCATAAGCTTCATCAGAAAGTCCGCAAAGATTTATTTGTGTCCCTCCAATGAGTTGCCCGCGAAGACCCCGTTTTCTACAAGGGTTGGTCCACTACTCGCTCTAGAGGCACGGCCTCGGACAGGGCTGCTTTGCACCCCACGATCTGGGGCAGTGGCATTGGGCGGCCTGTGGCCCGGGGAGGAGACTCTCTGCGTGTGTCCCAGGGACCCATCTGCCTGCGAACTTCGGTCACCTGGCAGGAATCTACGATGCCCAGACCTATGGTTAGCTGTGCAGCGAAGTGTACTGCGTGGACAGGTTCCACACACACTTCAAGTAAGAGGGCGGCCTGAGTGGAAAGGTGAGAGTTTGTGCCGCTGTGCAGACAAAGAAATCGCCCTTTGTCCTGGGCCTAAATGATTGTGACACCCCACAGGGCCTGCCAGGCTCTGAGGGCCCTGCCCTGGGCCCCCTGCTCCCCTGCCCTTTGTTCAGTCACAGCAGAGATGGCCACACCCACTCCCTCTGTGAGGGCAGTGTTCCAAACTCCCTCAGCCCCGCCCCCTCTCCGCAGGTAACCATGGACTAAAGATGCTGCATTCTGAGTCCAGGGCATTCGGAGAATGCCAAGGGCTGACATGATGACCTTAAATGATTTCCTCTTGTGTCAGTTTTGGTAAATTTTAGGAGCTAGGAACTGGTCCACTTTACACAAACGTTCAAATTTACTGGCATTTCATATACTCTCTGCTATAACATTGTCCTGATTCTTTCTGTATATTCTTTACTTATGTTTTGGTTTTCCTTAATCAAAGTGTGTCTTTTAAATCTTGTCAAAGAATATTCTTTGGACTTACTACCTCAACTGAATTTTATACGTTTTCTATGGTATTAAGTTCTGCTCATATCTTTATTTATCTTTTTTCTATGTTCTCAGGGTTTATTGTTTTGATCTTCTGATGTCAATTAAAACACTTGGTTATTCATTTTAATAAATCTTTTTACTTATAAAGATTTGAGTTTTTAAAGATTCCAGCTTACTTGTAAGTTTCTAAGGGTCAGGTCCTCTACATTGTGGCTGGCCAAAGGCCTAGTTCACAATATAGCAAAGTATATATTGACCTATTTTCCCCTCGACTTTCTGTGATTTCCTACATCTCACCTTTCTTTGTAGACAAGCCATTTGAAATAAACTTAACTTATTTCACAGCCAATAACTCTTTGAAATAATGTGCATTTTTCAGAGAAATCTTCTTATATATTTAGGCAGAAAATCTGACCTGCCATAATTTTCAAAACAGCATAATTTCACTCTTCTCAGTGATGAATCTGTTGTATTACACAACCTATGAGTATTTAGATTTATCAGTGACATGTACTTTAAAAATGTTTTAGAGATCCTACCAGTCTTTGAAAACATCCTTGTTCCTTGTTTCAGTTCCAGTTTTATGTATATTTTCTGCCTTGCACCTGATTATTCCAACGTCTGATCGATGGCCTAGGGAATCTAATTCTGGTATTGTTTGTTTTTGCTGATTGTCTCCCCCTGTAGCTGATTTCTTCATTATTGTGTAAAATTAGATCATAAGCTCATGTTTAGCTAAACATCTGACTTTGTAAGAGGCTTAGGTGTGATCACTCGTAAGTTTCATCAGAAAGTCCGCAAAGATTTATTTGTGTCCCTCCAATGAGTTGCCCGCTATGACCCCGTTTACTACAAGTGTTGGTCCACTACTCCCTCTAGAGGCACGGCCTCAGACAGGGCTGCTTTGTGCCCCGCGATCTGTGGCAGTGGCAGTGGGTGGCCTGTGGCCGGGGCATGAGCCTCTCTGCGTGTGTCCCTGGGACCCATCTCCCTGCGAACTTCGGTCACATGGCAGGAAGCTACGATGCCCAGACCTATGGTTAGCTGTGCAGCGAGGTGAACTGCGCGGACAGGTTCCACACACACTTCAAGTAAGAGGACGGCCTGAGTGGAAAGGTGAGGGTTTGGGCAGCTGTGCAGACAAAGAAGGTGCACTTTGTCCTGGGCCTAAATGCTTGTGACACCCCACTGGTCCTGCCGGTCTCTGACGGCCCTGCCCTGGGCCCCCTGCTCCCCTGCCCTTTGTTCAGTCACAGCAGAGATGGCCACACCCACTCCCTCTGTGAGGGCAGTGTTCCACACTCCCTCAGCCCCGCCCCTTCTCCACAGGTTACCATGGACTAAAGATGCTGCATTCTGAGTCCAGGGCATTCCGAGAATGCCAAGGGCTGACATGATGACCTTAAATGGTTTCCTCTTGTGTCAGTTTTGGTAAATTTTAGAAGCTAGGAACTGGTCCACTTTACACAAACGTTCAATTTTACTGGCATTTCATATACTCTCTGGTATAACATTGTCCTTATTCTTTCTGTATATTCTTTACTTATGTTTTGGTTTTCCTTAATCAAAGTGTGTCTTTTAATCTTGTCAAAGAATATTCTTTGGACTTACTACATCACCTGAATTTTATACGTTTTCTATTGTATTAAGTTCTGCTCATATCTTTATTTATATTTTTTCTATGTTCTCTGGTTTATTGTTTTGATATTCTGATGTCAATTAAAACACTTGGTTATTCATTTTAATAAATCTTTTAACTTATAAAGATTTGAACTTTTCAAGATTCAAGCTTACTTGTAAGTTTCTAAGGGTCAGGTCCTCTACATTGTGGCTGGCCTAAGTCTTAGTTCACCATATAGCAATGTATATATTGACCTATTTTCCCCTCGACTTTCTGTGATTCCCTACATCTCACCTTTCTTTGCAGACAAGCCATTTGAAATAACCTTAACTTATTTCACAGCCAATAAGTCTTTGAAATAATGTGTATTTTTTAGAGAAATATTCTTATATAATTAGACAGAAAATCTGAACTGCCATAGTTTTCAAAACAGCATAATTTCACTCTTCTCAATGTTGAATCTGTTGTATTACACAACCATTGAGTATTTAGCTTTATCAATGACCTGTACATTAAAAATGTTTTAGAGATCCTACCAGTCTTTGAAAACATCCTTGTTCCTTGTTTCAGGTCCAGTTTTGTGTATACTTTCTGCCTTGCACCTGATTATTCCAACATCTGATGGTTGGCCTAGGGAATCTAATTCTGGTATTGATTGTTTTTGCTGCTTGTCTCCCCTTGTAGCTGATTTCTTCATTATTGTGTAAATTTAGATCATGAGCTCATGTTTAGCTAAACATCTGACTTTGTAAGAGGCTTAGGTGTGAACACTCATAAGCTTCAGCAGAAAGTCCGCAAAGATTTTTTTGTGTCCCTCCAATGAGTTACCCGCGGGGACCACTTTTTCTACAAGTGTTGGTCCACTACTCCCTCTACAGCCTGGGACTCAGACAGGACTGCTTTGCTACCCCCGATCTGGGATAGTGGCTTTGGGCGGCCTGTGGCCTGGGCAGGAGGCACCCCACGTGTGTCCCACAACCCATCTGCCTGCGAACTTCAGTCACATGGCAGGAAGCTATGATGCCCAGACCTATGGTTAGCTTTGCATCGAGGTGCACTGCGTGGACCAGTTCCACACACACTTCAAGTAAGTGGGCGGCCTGAGTGGAAATGTGAGAGTTTGGGCAGCTGTGCAGACAAAGAAGGCGCAGTTTGGCCTGGGCCTAAATGCTTGTGACACACGACTGGGCCTGCCGGGCTCTGAGGGCCCTGCCCTTTGCCCCCTTCTCCCCTGCCCTTTGTTCAGTCACTGCAGAGATGGCCCCACCCACTCCCTCAGTGAAGGCAGTGTTCCAACCTCCCTCAGCCCCGCCCCCTCTCCGCAGGTTACCATGGACTACAGATGCTGCATTCTGAGGCCAGGGCATTCCGAGAATGCCAAGGGCAGACATGATGACCTTAAATGATTTCCTCTTGTGTCAGTTTTGGTAAACTTTAGGAGCTAGGAAATGGTCCACTTTACACAAACTTTCAAAATTACTGGCATTTCATATACTCTCTGCTATAACATTGTGCTGATTCTTTCTGTATATTCTTTACTTATGTTTTGGTTTTCCTTAATCAAAGTGTGTCTTTTAATCTTGTCAAAGAATATTATTTGGACTTACTACATCAGCTGAATTTTATACGTTTTCTATTGTATTAAGTTCTGCTCATATCTTTATTTATATTTTTTCTATGTTCTCAGGTTTATTGTTTTGATCTTCTCATGTCAATTAAAACACTTGGTTATTCATTTTAAAAAATCTTTTTACTTATAAAGATTTGAACTTTTCAAGATTCCAGCTTACTTGTAAGTTTCTAAGGGTCAGGTCCTCTACATTGTTGCTGGCCTAAGTCTTAGTTCACCATATAGCAATGTATATATTGACCTATTTTCCCCTCGACTTTCTGTGATTCCCTACATCTCACCTTTCTTTGCAGACAAGCCATTTGAAATAACCTTAACTTATTTCACAGCCAATAAGTCTTTGAAATAATGTGTATTTTTTAGAGAAATCTTCTTATATAATTAGGCAGAAAATCTGACCTGCCATAGTTTTCAAAACAGCATAATTTCACTCTTCTCAATGTTGAAACTGTTGTATTACACAACCATTGAGTATTTAGCTTTATCAATGACATGTACTTTAAAAATGTTTTAGAGATCCTACCAGTCTTTGAAAACATCCTTGTTCCTTGTTTCAGTTCCAGTTTTGTGTATACTTTCTGCCTTGCACCTGATTATTCAACATCTGATGGTTGGCCTAGGGAATCTAATTCTGGTATTGATTGTTTTTGCTGCTTGTCTCCCCTTGTAGCTGATTTCTTCATTATTGTGTAAATTTAGATCATGAGCTCATGTTTGGCTAAACAGCTGACCTTGTAAGAGGCTTAGGTGTGAACGCTCGTAAGCTTCAGCAGAAAGTCCGCAAAGATTTTTTTGTGTCCCTCCAATCAGTTACCCGCGCGGACCACTTTTTCTACAAGTGTTGGTCCACTACTCCCTCTAGAGGCTGGGACTCAGACAGGACTGCTTTGCTACTCCCGATCTGGGATAGTGGCTTTGGGCGGCCTGTGGCCTGGGCAGGAGGCACCCCACGTGTGTCCCACAACCCATCTGCCTGCGAACTTCAGTCACCTGGCAGGAAGCTATGATGCCCAGACCTATGGTTAGCTTTGCATCGAGGTGCACTGCGTGGACCGGTTCCACACACACTTCAAGTAAGAGGGCGGCCTGAGTGGAAAGGTGAGACTTTGGGCAGCTGTGCAGACAAAGAAGGCGCACTTTGGCCTGGGCCTAAATGCTTGTGACACACGACTGGGCCTGCCGGGCTCTGAGGGCCCTGCCCTGGGCCCCCTTCTCCCCTGCCCTTTGTTCAGTCACAGCAGAGATGGCCCCACTCACTCCCTCAGTGAAGGCAGTGTTCCAACCTCCCTCAGCCCCGCCCCCTCTCCGCAGGTTACCATGGACTACAGATGCTGCATTCTGAGGTCAGGGCATTCCGAGAATGCCAAGGCCAGACATGATGACCTTAAATGATTTCCTCTTGTGTCAATTTTGGTAAACTTTAGGAGCTAGGAAATGGTCCACTTTACACAAATGTTCAAATTTACTGGCATTTCAGATATTCTCTGCTATAACATTGTCCTGATTCTTTCTGTATATTCTTTACTTATGTTTTGGTTTTCCTTAATCAAAGTTTGTCTTTTAAATCTTGTCAAAGAATATTCTTTGGACTTGCTACCTCAACTGAATTTTATACGTTTTCTATGGTATTAAGTGTTGCTCATATCTTTATTTATTTTTTTCTATGTTCTCAGGGTTTATTGTTTTGATCTTCTGATGTCAATTAAAACACTTGGTTATTCATTTTAATAAATCTGTTTCCTTATAAAGATTTGAGTTTTTAAAGATTCCAGCTTACTTGTAAGTTTCTAAGGGTCAGGTCCTCTACATTGTGGCTGGCCAAAGGCTTAGTTCACAATATAGCAAAGTATATATTGACCTATTTTCCCCTCGACTTTCTGTGATTTCCTACATCTCACCTTTCTTTGCAGACAAGCCATTTGAAATAAACTTAACTTATTTCACAGCCATTAAGTCTTTGAAATAATGTGCATTTTTCAGAGAAATCTTCTTATATGTTTAGGCAGAAAGTCTGACCTGCCATAATTTTCAAAACAGCATAATTTCACTCTTCTCAATGATGAGTCTGTTGTATTACACAACCTTTGAGTATTTAGCTTTATCAATGACATGTACTTTAAAAATATTTTAGAGATCCTACCAGTCTTTGAAAACATCCTTGTTCCATGTTTCAGTTCCAGTTTTGTGTGTACTTTCTGCCTTGCACCTGATTATTCCAACATCTGATGGTTGGCCTAGGGAATCTAATTCTGGTATTGATTGTTTTGGCTGCTTGTCTCCCGTTGTAGCTGATTTCTTCATTATTGTGTAAATTTAGATCATGAGCTCATGTTTAGCTAAACAGCTGACCATGTAAGAGGCTTAGGTGTGAACGCTCGTAAGCTTCAGCAGAAAGTCCGCAAAGATTTTTTGTGTCCCTCCAATGAGTTACCCGCGCGGACCCCTTTTTCTACAAGTGTTGGTCCACTACTCCCTCTAGAGGCTGGGACTCAGACAGGACTGCTTTGCTGCCCCCGATCTGGGATAGTGGCTTTGGGCAGCCTGTGGCCTGGGCAGGTGGCTCCCCACTTGTGTCCCACGACCCATCTGCCTGCGAACTTCGGTCACCTGGCAGGAAGCTAGGATGCCCAGACCTATGGTTAGCTTTGCATCGAGGTGTACTGCGCGGACCGGTTCCACACACACTTCAAGTAAGTGGGCGGCCTGAGTGGAAAGTTGAGAGTTTGGGCAGCTGTGCAGACAAAGAAGGCGCACTTTGGCCTGGGCCTAAATGCTTGTGACACACGACTGGGCCTGCCGCGCTCTGAGGGCCCTGCCGTGGGCCCCCTTCTCCCCTGCACTTTGTTCAGTCACAGCAGAGATGGCCCCACCCACTCCCTCAGTGAAGGCAGTCTACCAACCTCCCTCAGCCCGCCCCCTCTCCGCAGGTTACCATGGACTACAAATGCTGCATTCTGAGGCCAGGGCGTTCCGAAAATGCCATGGGCAGACATGATGACCTTAAATGATTTCCTCTTGTGTCAATTTTGGTAAACTTTAGGAGCTAGGAAATGGTCCAATTTACACAAATGTTCAAATTTACTGGCATTTCAGATATTCTCTGCTATAACATTGTCCTGATTCTTTCTGTATATTCTTTACTTATGTTTTGGTTTTCCTTAATCAAAGTGTGTCTTTTAAATCTTGTCAAAGAATATTCTTTGGACTTACTACCTCAACTGAATTTTATACGTTTTCTGTGGTATTAAGTTCTGCTCATATCTTTATTTATCTTTTTTCTATGTTCTCAGGGTTTATTGTTTTGATCTTCTGATGTCAATAAAAACACTTGGTTATTCATTTTAATAAATCTTTTTACTTATAAAGATTTGAATTTTTAAACATTCCAGCTTACTTGTAAGTTTCTAAGGGTCAGGTCCTCTACATTGTGGCTGGCCAAAGGCTTAGTTCACAATATAGCAAAGTATATATTGACCTATTTTCCCCTCGACTTTCAGTGATTTCCTACATATCACCTTTCTTTGCAGACAAGCCATTTGAAATAACCTTAACTTATTTCACAGCCAATAAGTCTTTGAAATAATGTGCATTTTTCAGAGAAATCTTCTTATATATTTAGGCAGGAAATCTGACCTGCCATAGTTTTCAAAACAGCATAATTTCACTCTTCTCAATGATGAATCTGTTGTATTACACAACCTTTGAGTATTTAGCTTTATCAATGACATGTACTTTAAAAATGTTTTAGAGATCCTACCAGTCTTTCAAAACATCCTTGTTCCTTGTTTCAGTTCCAGTTTTATGTATATTTTCTGCCTTGCACCTGATTATTCCAACGTCTGATCGATGGCTTAGGGAATCTAATTCTGGTATTGATAGTTTTTGCTGATTGTCTCTCCTGTAGCTGATTTCTTCATTATTGTGTAAATTTAGATCATGAGCTCATGTTTAGCTAAACATCTAACTTTGTAAGAGGCTCAGGTGTGGACACTCATAAGCTTCATCAGAAAGTCCGCAAAGATTTATTTGTGTCCCTCCAATGAGTTGCCCGCGAAGACCCCGTTTTCTACAAGGGTTGGTCCACTACTCCCTCTAGAGGCACGGCCTCAGACAGGGCTGCTTTGCACCCCACGATCTGGGGCAGTGGCATTGGGCGGCCTGTGGCCCGGGGAGGAGACTCTCTGCGTGTGTCCCAGGGACCCATCTGCCTGCGAACTTCGGTCACCTGGCAGGAATCTACGATGCCCAGACCTATGGTTAGCTGTGCAGCGAAGTGTACTGCGTGGACAGGTTCCACACACACTTCAAGTAAGAGGGCGGCCTGAGTGGAAAGGTGAGAGTTTGTGCCGCTGTGCAGACAAAGAAATCGCCCTTTGTGCTGGGCCTAAATGATTGTGACACCCCACAGGGCCTGCCGGGCTCTGAGGGCCCTGCCCTGGGCCCCCTGCTCCCCTGCCCTTTGTTCAGTCACAGCAGAGATGGCCACACCCACTCCCTCTGTGAGGGCAGTGTTCCAAACTCCCTCAGCCCCGCCCCCTCTCCGCAGGTAACCATGGACTAAAGATGCTGCATTCTGAGTCCAGGGCATTCGGAGAATGCCAAGGGCTGACATGATGACCTTAAATGATTTCCTCTTGTGTCAGTTTTGGTAAATTTTAGGAGCTAGGAACTGGTCCACTTTACACAAACGTTCAAATTTACTGGCATTTCATATACTCTCTGCTATAACATTGTCCTGATTCTTTCTGTATATTCTTTACTTATGTTTTGGTTTTCCTTAATCAAAGTGTGTCTTTTAAATCTTGTCAAAGAATATTCTTTGGACTTACTACCTCAACTGAATTTTATACGTTTTCTATGGTATTAAGTTCTGCTCATATCTTTATTTATCTTTTTTCTATGTTCTCAGGGTTTATTGTTTTGATCTTCTGATGTCAATTAAAACACTTGGTTATTCATTTTAATAAATCTTTTTACTTATAAAGATTTGAGTTTTTAAAGATTCCAGCTTACTTGTAAGTTTCTAAGGGTCAGGTCCTCTACATTGTGGCTGGCCAAAGGCTTAGTTCACAATATAGCAAAGTATATATTGACCTATTTTCCCCTCGACTTTCTGTGATTTCCTACATCTCACCTTTCTTTGTAGACAAGCCATTTGAAATAAACTTAACTTATTTCACAGCCAATAACTCTTTGAAATAATGTGCATTTTTCAGAGAAATCTTCTTATATATTTAGGCAGAAAATCTGACCTGCCATAATTTTCAAAACAGCATAATTTCACTCTTCTCAGTGATGAATCTGTTGTATTACACAACCTATGAGTATTTAGATTTATCAGTGACATGTACTTTAAAAATGTTTTAGAGATCCTACCAGTCTTTGAAAACATCCTTGTTCCTTGTTTCAGTTCCAGTTTTATGTATATTTTCTGCCTTGCACCTGATTATTCCAACGTCTGATCGATGGCCTAGGGAATCTAATTCTGGTATTGTTTGTTTTTGCTGATTGTCTCCCCCTGTAGCTGATTTCTTCATTATTGTGTAAAATTAGATCATAAGCTCATGTTTAGCTAAACATCTGACTTTGTAAGAGGCTTAGGTGTGATCACTCGTAAGTTTCATCAGAAAGTCCGCAAAGATTTATTTGTGTCCCTCCAATGAGTTGCCCGCTATGACCCCGTTTACTACAAGTGTTGGTCCACTACTCCCTCTAGAGGCACGGCCTCAGACAGGGCTGCTTTGTGCCCCGCGATCTGTGGCAGTGGCAGTGGGTGGCCTGTGGCCGGGGCATGAGCCTCTCTGCGTGTGTCCCTGGGACCCATCTCCCTGCGAACTTCGGTCACATGGCAGGAAGCTACGATGCCCAGACCTATGGTTAGCTGTGCAGCGAGGTGAACTGCGCGGACAGGTTCCACACACACTTCAAGTAAGAGGACGGCCTGAGTGGAAAGGTGAGGGTTTGGGCAGCTGTGCAGACAAAGAAGGTGCACTTTGTCCTGGGCCTAAATGCTTGTGACACCCCACTGGTCCTGCCGGTCTCTGACGGCCCTGCCCTGGGCCCCCTGCTCCCCTGCCCTTTGTTCAGTCACAGCAGAGATGGCCACACCCACTCCCTCTGTGAGGGCAGTGTTCCACACTCCCTCAGCCCCGCCCCTTCTCCACAGGTTACCATGGACTAAAGATGCTGCATTCTGAGTCCAGGGCATTCCGAGAATGCCAAGGGCTGACATGATGAACTTAAATGGTTTCCTCTTGTGTCAGTTTTGGTAAATTTTAGAAGCTAGGAACTGGTCCACTTTACACAAACGTTCAATTTTACTGGCATTTCATATACTCTCTGGTATAACATTGTCCTTATTCTTTCTGTATATTCTTTACTTATGTTTTGGTTTTCCTTAATCAAAGTGTGTCTTTTAATCTTGTCAAAGAATATTCTTTGGACTTACTACATCACCTGAATTTTATACGTTTTCTATTGTATTAAGTTCTGCTCATATCTTTATTTATATTTTTTCTATGTTCTCTGGTTTATTGTTTTGATATTCTGATGTCAATTAAAACACTTGGTTATTCATTTTAATAAATCTTTTAACTTATAAAGATTTGAACTTTTCAAGATTCAAGCTTACTTGTAAGTTTCTAAGGGTCAGGTCCTCTACATTGTGGCTGGCCTAAGTCTTAGTTCACCATATAGCAATGTATATATTGACCTATTTTCCCCTCGACTTTCTGTGATTCCCTACATCTCACCTTTCTTTGCAGACAAGCCATTTGAAATAACCTTAACTTATTTCACAGCCAATAAGTCTTTGAAATAATGTGTATTTTTTAGAGAAATATTCTTATATAATTAGACAGAAAATCTGAACTGCCATAGTTTTCAAAACAGCATAATTTCACTCTTCTCAATGTTGAATCTGTTGTATTACACAACCATTGAGTATTTAGCTTTATCAATGACCTGTACATTAAAAATGTTTTAGAGATCCTACCAGTCTTTGAAAACATCCTTGTTCCTTGTTTCAGGTCCAGTTTTGTGTATACTTTCTGCCTTGCACCTGATTATTCCAACATCTGATGGTTGGCCTAGGGAATCTAATTCTGGTATTGATTGTTTTTGCTGCTTGTCTCCCCTTGTAGCTGATTTCTTCATTATTGTGTAAATTTAGATCATGAGCTCATGTTTAGCTAAACATCTGACTTTGTAAGAGGCTTAGGTGTGAACACTCATAAGCTTCAGCAGAAAGTCCGCAAAGATTTTTTTGTGTCCCTCCAATGAGTTACCCGCGGGGACCACTTTTTCTACAAGTGTTGGTCCACTACTCCCTCTACAGCCTGGGACTCAGACAGGACTGCTTTGCTACCCCCGATCTGGGATAGTGGCTTTGGGCGGCCTGTGGCCTGGGCAGGAGGCACCCCACGTGTGTCCCACAACCCATCTGCCTGCGAACTTCAGTCACATGGCAGGAAGCTATGATGCCCAGACCTATGGTTAGCTTTGCATCGAGGTGCACTGCGTGGACCAGTTCCACACACACTTCAAGTAAGTGGGCGGCCTGAGTGGAAATGTGAGAGTTTGGGCAGCTGTGCAGACAAAGAAGGCGCAGTTTGGCCTGGGCCTAAATGCTTGTGACACACGACTGGGCCTGCCGGGCTCTGAGGGCCCTGCCCTTTGCCCCCTTCTCCCCTGCCCTTTGTTCAGTCACTGCAGAGATGGCCCCACCCACTCCCTCAGTGAAGGCAGTGTTCCAACCTCCCTCAGCCCCGCCCCCTCTCCGCAGGTTACCATGGACTACAGATGCTGCATTCTGAGGCCAGGGCATTCCGAGAATGCCAAGGGCAGACATGATGACCTTAAATGATTTCCTCTTGTGTCAGTTTTGGTAAACTTTAGGAGCTAGGAAATGGTCCACTTTACACAAACTTTCAAAATTACTGGCATTTCATATACTCTCTGCTATAACATTGTGCTGATTCTTTCTGTATATTCTTTACTTATGTTTTGGTTTTCCTTAATCAAAGTGTGTCTTTTAATCTTGTCAAAGAATATTATTTGGACTTACTACATCAGCTGAATTTTATACGTTTTCTATTGTATTAAGTTCTGCTCATATCTTTATTTATATTTTTTCTATGTTCTCAGGTTTATTGTTTTGATCTTCTCATGTCAATTAAAACACTTGGTTATTCATTTTAAAAAATCTTTTTACTTATAAAGATTTGAACTTTTCAAGATTCCAGCTTACTTGTAAGTTTCTAAGGGTCAGGTCCTCTACATTGTTGCTGGCCTAAGTCTTAGTTCACCATATAGCAATGTATATATTGACCTATTTTCCCCTCGACTTTCTGTGATTCCCTACATCTCACCTTTCTTTGCAGACAAGCCATTTGAAATAACCTTAACTTATTTCACAGCCAATAAGTCTTTGAAATAATGTGTATTTTTTAGAGAAATCTTCTTATATAATTAGGCAGAAAATCTGACCTGCCATAGTTTTCAAAACAGCATAATTTCACTCTTCTCAATGTTGAAACTGTTGTATTACACAACCATTGAGTATTTAGCTTTATCAATGACATGTACTTTAAAAATGTTTTAGAGATCCTACCAGTCTTTGAAAACATCCTTGTTCCTTGTTTCAGTTCCAGTTTTGTGTATACTTTCTGCCTTGCACCTGATTATTCAACATCTGATGGTTGGCCTAGGGAATCTAATTCTGGTATTGATTGTTTTTGCTGCTTGTCTCCCCTTGTAGCTGATTTCTTCATTATTGTGTAAATTTAGATCATGAGCTCATGTTTGGCTAAACAGCTGACCTTGTAAGAGGCTTAGGTGTGAACGCTCGTAAGCTTCAGCAGAAAGTCCGCAAAGATTTTTTTGTGTCCCTCCAATCAGTTACCCGCGCGGACCACTTTTTCTACAAGTGTTGGTCCACTACTCCCTCTAGAGGCTGGGACTCAGACAGGACTGCTTTGCTACTCCCGATCTGGGATAGTGGCTTTGGGCGGCCTGTGGCCTGGGCAGGAGGCACCCCACGTGTGTCCCACAACCCATCTGCCTGCGAACTTCAGTCACCTGGCAGGAAGCTATGATGCCCAGACCTATGGTTAGCTTTGCATCGAGGTGCACTGCGTGGACCGGTTCCACACACACTTCAAGTAAGAGGGCGGCCTGAGTGGAAAGGTGAGACTTTGGGCAGCTGTGCAGACAAAGAAGGCGCACTTTGGCCTGGGCCTAAATGCTTGTGACACACGACTGGGCCTGCCGGGCTCTGAGGGCCCTGCCCTGGGCCCCCTTCTCCCCTGCCCTTTGTTCAGTCACAGCAGAGATGGCCCCACTCACTCCCTCAGTGAAGGCAGTGTTCCAACCTCCCTCAGCCCCGCCCCCTCTCCGCAGGTTACCATGGACTACAGATGCTGCATTCTGAGGTCAGGGCATTCCGAGAATGCCAAGGCCAGACATGATGACCTTAAATGATTTCCTCTTGTGTCAATTTTGGTAAACTTTAGGAGCTAGGAAATGGTCCACTTTACACAAATGTTCAAATTTACTGGCATTTCAGATATTCTCTGCTATAACATTGTCCTGATTCTTTCTGTATATTCTTTACTTATGTTTTGGTTTTCCTTAATCAAAGTTTGTCTTTTAAATCTTGTCAAAGAATATTCTTTGGACTTGCTACCTCAACTGAATTTTATACGTTTTCTATGGTATTAAGTGTTGCTCATATCTTTATTTATTTTTTTCTATGTTCTCAGGGTTTATTGTTTTGATCTTCTGATGTCAATTAAAACACTTGGTTATTCATTTTAATAAATCTGTTTCCTTATAAAGATTTGAGTTTTTAAAGATTCCAGCTTACTTGTAAGTTTCTAAGGGTCAGGTCCTCTACATTGTGGCTGGCCAAAGGCTTAGTTCACAATATAGCAAAGTATATATTGACCTATTTTCCCCTCGACTTTCTGTGATTTCCTACATCTCACCTTTCTTTGCAGACAAGCCATTTGAAATAAACTTAACTTATTTCACAGCCATTAAGTCTTTGAAATAATGTGCATTTTTCAGAGAAATCTTCTTATATGTTTAGGCAGAAAGTCTGACCTGCCATAATTTTCAAAACAGCATAATTTCACTCTTCTCAATGATGAGTCTGTTGTATTACACAACCTTTGAGTATTTAGCTTTATCAATGACATGTACTTTAAAAATATTTTAGAGATCCTACCAGTCTTTGAAAACATCCTTGTTCCATGTTTCAGTTCCAGTTTTGTGTGTACTTTCTGCCTTGCACCTGATTATTCCAACATCTGATGGTTGGCCTAGGGAATCTAATTCTGGTATTGATTGTTTTGGCTGCTTGTCTCCCGTTGTAGCTGATTTCTTCATTATTGTGTAAATTTAGATCATGAGCTCATGTTTAGCTAAACAGCTGACCATGTAAGAGGCTTAGGTGTGAACGCTCGTAAGCTTCAGCAGAAAGTCCGCAAAGATTTTTTGTGTCCCTCCAATGAGTTACCCGCGCGGACCCCTTTTTCTACAAGTGTTGGTCCACTACTCCCTCTAGAGGCTGGGACTCAGACAGGACTGCTTTGCTGCCCCCGATCTGGGATAGTGGCTTTGGGCAGCCTGTGGCCTGGGCAGGTGGCTCCCCACTTGTGTCCCACGACCCATCTGCCTGCGAACTTCGGTCACCTGGCAGGAAGCTAGGATGCCCAGACCTATGGTTAGCTTTGCATCGAGGTGTACTGCGCGGACCGGTTCCACACACACTTCAAGTAAGTGGGCGGCCTGAGTGGAAAGTTGAGAGTTTGGGCAGCTGTGCAGACAAAGAAGGCGCACTTTGGCCTGGGCCTAAATGCTTGTGACACACGACTGGGCCTGCCGCGCTCTGAGGGCCCTGCCGTGGGCCCCCTTCTCCCCTGCACTTTGTTCAGTCACAGCAGAGATGGCCCCACCCACTCCCTCAGTGAAGGCAGTCTACCAACCTCCCTCAGCCCGCCCCCTCTCCGCAGGTTACCATGGACTACAAATGCTGCATTCTGAGGCCAGGGCGTTCCGAAAATGCCATGGGCAGACATGATGACCTTAAATGATTTCCTCTTGTGTCAATTTTGGTAAACTTTAGGAGCTAGGAAATGGTCCAATTTACACAAATGTTCAAATTTACTGGCATTTCAGATATTCTCTGCTATAACATTGTCCTGATTCTTTCTGTATATTCTTTACTTATGTTTTGGTTTTCCTTAATCAAAGTGTGTCTTTTAAATCTTGTCAAAGAATATTCTTTGGACTTACTACCTCAACTGAATTTTATACGTTTTCTGTGGTATTAAGTTCTGCTCATATCTTTATTTATCTTTTTTCTATGTTCTCAGGGTTTATTGTTTTGATCTTCTGATGTCAATAAAAACACTTGGTTATTCATTTTAATAAATCTTTTTACTTATAAAGATTTGAATTTTTAAACATTCCAGCTTACTTGTAAGTTTCTAAGGGTCAGGTCCTCTACATTGTGGCTGGCCAAAGGCTTAGTTCACAATATAGCAAAGTATATATTGACCTATTTTCCCCTCGACTTTCAGTGATTTCCTACATATCACCTTTCTTTGCAGACAAGCCATTTGAAATAACCTTAACTTATTTCACAGCCAATAAGTCTTTGAAATAATGTGCATTTTTCAGAGAAATCTTCTTATATATTTAGGCAGGAAATCTGACCTGCCATAGTTTTCAAAACAGCATAATTTCACTCTTCTCAATGATGAATCTGTTGTATTACACAACCTTTGAGTATTTAGCTTTATCAATGACATGTACTTTAAAAATGTTTTAGAGATCCTACCAGTCTTTCAAAACATCCTTGTTCCTTGTTTCAGTTCCAGTTTTATGTATATTTTCTGCCTTGCACCTGATTATTCCAACGTCTGATCGATGGCTTAGGGAATCTAATTCTGGTATTGATAGTTTTTGCTGATTGTCTCTCCTGTAGCTGATTTCTTCATTATTGTGTAAATTTAGATCATGAGCTCATGTTTAGCTAAACATCTAACTTTGTAAGAGGCTCAGGTGTGGACACTCATAAGCTTCATCAGAAAGTCCGCAAAGATTTATTTGTGTCCCTCCAATGAGTTGCCCGCGAAGACCCCGTTTTCTACAAGGGTTGGTCCACTACTCCCTCTAGAGGCACGGCCTCAGACAGGGCTGCTTTGCACCCCACGATCTGGGGCAGTGGCATTGGGCGGCCTGTGGCCCGGGGAGGAGACTCTCTGCGTGTGTCCCAGGGACCCATCTGCCTGCGAACTTCGGTCACCTGGCAGGAATCTACGATGCCCAGACCTATGGTTAGCTGTGCAGCGAAGTGTACTGCGTGGACAGGTTCCACACACACTTCAAGTAAGAGGGCGGCCTGAGTGGAAAGGTGAGAGTTTGTGCCGCTGTGCAGACAAAGAAATCGCCCTTTGTGCTGGGCCTAAATGATTGTGACACCCCACAGGGCCTGCCGGGCTCTGAGGGCCCTGCCCTGGGCCCCCTGCTCCCCTGCCCTTTGTTCAGTCACAGCAGAGATGGCCACACCCACTCCCTCTGTGAGGGCAGTGTTCCAAACTCCCTCAGCCCCGCCCCCTCTCCGCAGGTAACCATGGACTAAAGATGCTGCATTCTGAGTCCAGGGCATTCGGAGAATGCCAAGGGCTGACATGATGACCTTAAATGATTTCCTCTTGTGTCAGTTTTGGTAAATTTTAGGAGCTAGGAACTGGTCCACTTTACACAAACGTTCAAATTTACTGGCATTTCATATACTCTCTGCTATAACATTGTCCTGATTCTTTCTGTATATTCTTTACTTATGTTTTGGTTTTCCTTAATCAAAGTGTGTCTTTTAAATCTTGTCAAAGAATATTCTTTGGACTTACTACCTCAACTGAATTTTATACGTTTTCTATGGTATTAAGTTCTGCTCATATCTTTATTTATCTTTTTTCTATGTTCTCAGGGTTTATTGTTTTGATCTTCTGATGTCAATTAAAACACTTGGTTATTCATTTTAATAAATCTTTTTACTTATAAAGATTTGAGTTTTTAAAGATTCCAGCTTACTTGTAAGTTTCTAATGGTCAGGTCCTCTACATTGTGGCTGGCCAAAGGCTTAGTTCACAATATAGCAAAGTATATATTGACCTATTTTCCCCTCGACTTTCTGTGATTTCCTACATCTCACCTTTCTTTGTAGACAAGCCATTTGAAATAAACTTAACTTATTTCACAGCCAATAACTCTTTGAAATAATGTGCATTTTTCAGAGAAATCTTCTTATATATTTAGGCAGAAAATCTGACCTGCCATAATTTTCAAAACAGCATAATTTCACTCTTCTCAGTGATGAATCTGTTGTATTACACAACCTATGAGTATTTAGATTTATCAGTGACATGTACTTTAAAAATGTTTTAGAGATCCTACCAGTCTTTGAAAACATCCTTGTTCCTTGTTTCAGTTCCAGTTTTATGTATATTTTCTGCCTTGCACCTGATTATTCCAACGTCTGATCGATGGCCTAGGGAATCTAATTCTGGTATTGTTTGTTTTTGCTGATTGTCTCCCCCTGTAGCTGATTTCTTCATTATTGTGTAAAATTAGATCATAAGCTCATGTTTAGCTAAACATCTGACTTTGTAAGAGGCTTAGGTGTGATCACTCGTAAGTTTCATCAGAAAGTCCGCAAAGATTTATTTGTGTCCCTCCAATGAGTTGCCCGCTATGACCCCGTTTACTACAAGTGTTGGTCCACTACTCCCTCTAGAGGCACGGCCTCAGACAGGGCTGCTTTGTGCCCCGCGATCTGTGGCAGTGGCAGTGGGTGGCCTGTGGCCGGGGCATGAGCCTCTCTGCGTGTGTCCCTGGGACCCATCTCCCTGCGAACTTCGGTCACATGGCAGGAAGCTACGATGCCCAGACCTATGGTTAGCTGTGCAGCGAGGTGAACTGCGCGGACAGGTTCCACACACACTTCAAGTAAGAGGACGGCCTGAGTGGAAAGGTGAGGGTTTGGGCAGCTGTGCAGACAAAGAAGGTGCACTTTGTCCTGGGCCTAAATGCTTGTGACACCCCACTGGTCCTGCCGGTCTCTGACGGCCCTGCCCTGGGCCCCCTGCTCCCCTGCCCTTTGTTCAGTCACAGCAGAGATGGCCACACCCACTCCCTCTGTGAGGGCAGTGTTCCACACTCCCTCAGCCCCGCCCCTTCTCCACAGGTTACCATGGACTAAAGATGCTGCATTCTGAGTCCAGGGCATTCCGAGAATGCCAAGGGCTGACATGATGAACTTAAATGGTTTCCTCTTGTGTCAGTTTTGGTAAATTTTAGAAGCTAGGAACTGGTCCACTTTACACAAACGTTCAATTTTACTGGCATTTCATATACTCTCTGGTATAACATTGTCCTTATTCTTTCTGTATATTCTTTACTTATGTTTTGGTTTTCCTTAATCAAAGTGTGTCTTTTAATCTTGTCAAAGAATATTCTTTGGACTTACTACATCACCTGAATTTTATACGTTTTCTATTGTATTAAGTTCTGCTCATATCTTTATTTATATTTTTTCTATGTTCTCTGGTTTATTGTTTTGATATTCTGATGTCAATTAAAACACTTGGTTATTCATTTTAATAAATCTTTTAACTTATAAAGATTTGAACTTTTCAAGATTCAAGCTTACTTGTAAGTTTCTAAGGGTCAGGTCCTCTACATTGTGGCTGGCCTAAGTCTTAGTTCACCATATAGCAATGTATATATTGACCTATTTTCCCCTCGACTTTCTGTGATTCCCTACATCTCACCTTTCTTTGCAGACAAGCCATTTGAAATAACCTTAACTTATTTCACAGCCAATAAGTCTTTGAAATAATGTGTATTTTTTAGAGAAATCTTCTTATATAATTAGACAGAAAATCTGAACTGCCATAGTTTTCAAAACAGCATAATTTCACTCTTCTCAATGTTGAATCTGTTGTATTACACAACCATTGAGTATTTAGCTTTATCAATGACCTGTACATTAAAAATGTTTTAGAGATCCTACCAGTCTTTGAAAACATCCTTGTTTCTTGTTTCAGTTCCAGTTTTATGTGGACTTTCTGCCTTGCACCTGAGTATTCCAACATCTGATGGTTGGCCTAGGGAATCTAATTCTGGTATTGATTGTTTTTGCTGCTTGTCTCCCCTTGTAGCTTATTTCTTCATTATTGTGTAAATTTAGATCATGAGCTCATGTTTAGCTAAACAGCTGACCTTGTAAGAGTCTTAGGTGTGAACGCTCGTAAGCTTCAGCAGAAAGTCCGCAAAGATTTTTTTTTGTCCCTACAATGAGTTACCCGCGCGGACCCCTTTTTCTACAAGTGTTGGTCCACTACTCCCTCAAGAGGCTGGGACTCAGACAGGACTGCTTTGCTGCCCCCGATCTGGGATAGTGGCTTTGGGCGGCCTGTGGCCTGGGCAGGAGTCTCCCCACGTGTGTCCCACGACCCATCTGCCTGCGAACTTCGGTCACCTGGCAGGAAGCTTTGATGCCCAGACCTATGGTTAGTTTTGCATCGAGGTGTACTGCGCGGACCGGTTCCACACACACTTCAAGTAAGAGGGCGGCCTGACTGGAAAGGTGAGAGTTTGGGCAGCTGTGCAGACAAAGAAGGCGCACTTTGGCCTGTGCCTAAATGCTTGTGACACACGACTGGGCCTGCCGGGCTCTGAGGGCCCTGCCGTGGGCCCCCTTCTCTCCTGCCATTTATTCAGTCACAGCAGAGATGGCCCCACCCACTCCCTCAGTGAAGGCAGTGTTCCAACCTCCCTCAGCCCCGCCCCCTCTCCCCAGGTTACCATGGACAACAGATGCTGCATTCTGAGGCCAGGGTGTTCTGAGAATGCCAAGGGCAGACATGATGACCTTAAATGATTTCCTCTTGTGTCAATTTTGGTAAAGTTTACGAGCTAGGAAATGGTCCACTTTACAGAAATGTTCAAATTTACTGGCATTTCAGATATTCTCTGCTATAACATTGTCCTGATTCTTTCTGTATATTCTTTACTTATGTTTTGGTTTTCGTTAATCAAAGTGTGTCTTTTAAATCTTGTCAAAGAATATTCTTTGGACTTCTTACCTCATCTGAATTTTATACGTTTTCTGTGGTATTATGTTCTGCTCATATCTTTATTTATCTTTTTTCTATGTTCTCAGAGTTTATTGTTTTGATCTTCTGATGTCAATTAAAACACTTGGTTATTCATTTTAATAAATCTTTTTACTTATAAAGATTTGAATTTTTAAAGATTCCAGCTTACTTGTAAGTTTCTAAGGGTCAGGTCCTCTACATTGTGGCTGGCCAAAGGCTTAGTTCACAATATAGCAAAGTATATATTGACCTATTTTCCCCTCGACTTTCTGTGATTGCCTACATAACACCTTTCTTTGCAGACAAGCCATTTGAAATAACCTTAACTTATTTCACAGCCAATAAGTCTTTGAAATAATGTGCATTTTTCAGAGAAATCTTCTTATATATTTAGGCAGAAAATCTGACCTGCCATAGTTTTCCAAACAGCATAATTTCACTCTTCTCAATGATGAATCTGTTGTATTACACAACCTTTGAGTATTTAGCTTTATCAATGACATGTACTTTAAAAATGTTTTAGAGATCCTACCAGTCTTTGAAAACATCCTTGTTCCTTGTTTCAGTTCCAGTTTTATGTATATTTTCTGCCTTGCAACTGATTATTCCAACGTCTGATCGATGGCTTAGGGAATCTAATTCTGGTATTGATTGTTTTTGCTGATTGTCTTCCCCTGTAGCTGATTTCTTCATTATTGTGTAAATTTAGATCATGAGCTCCTGTTTAGCTAAACATGTGACTTTGTAAGAGGCTTAGGTGTGAATGCTCATAAGCTTCATCAGAAAGTCCGCAAAGATTTATTTGTGTCCCTCCAATGAGTTGCCCGCGATGACCCCGTTTTCAACAAGGGTTGGTCCACTACTCCCTCTAGAGGTACGGCCTCATACAGGGCTGCTTTGCGCCCCACGATCTGGGGCTGTGGCATTGGGCGGCCTGTGGCCTGGGTAGGAGCCTCTCTGCGTGTGTCCCAGGGACCCATCTGCCTGCGAACTTCGGTCACCTGGCAGGAATCTACGATGCCCAGACCTATGGTTAGCTGTGCAGCGAGGTGTACTGCGTGGACAGGTTCCACACACACTTCAAGTAAGAGGGCGGCCTGAGTGGAAAGGTGAGAGTTTGTGCCGCTGTGCAGACAAAGAAGGCGCCCTTTGTCCTGGGCCTAAATGCTTGTGACACCCCACTGGGCCTGCCGGGCTCTGAGGGCCCTGCCCTGGGCCCCCTGCTCCCTGCCCTTTGTTCAGTCACAGCAGAGATGGCCACACCCACTCCCTCTGTGAGGGCAGTGTTCCAAACTCCCTCAGCCCCCCCCCCTCTCCGCAGGTTACCATGGACTAAAGATGCTGCATTCTGAGTCCAGGGCATTCCGAGAATGCCAAGGGCTGACACAAGGACCTTAAATGATTTCCTCTTGTGTCAGTTTTGGTAAATTTTAGGAGCTAGTAACTGGTCCACTTTACACAAACTTTCAAATTTACTGGCATTTCATATACTCTCTGCTATAACATTGTCCTGATTCTTTCTGTATATTCTTTACTTATGTTTTGGTTTTCCTTAATCAAAGTGTGTCTTTTAATCTTGTCAAAGAATATTCTTTGGACATACTACATCACCTGAATTTTATACGTTTCCTATGGTATTAAGTTCTGCTCATATCTTTATTTATCTTTTTTCTATGTTCTCACGGTTTATTGTTTTGATCTTCTGATGTCAATTAAAACACTTGGTTATTCATTTTAATAAATCTTTTTACTTATAAAGATTTGAGTTTTTAAAGATTCCAGCTTACTTGTAAGTTTCTAAGGGTCATGTCCTCTACATTGTGGCTGGCCAAAGGCTTAGTTCACAATATAGCAAAGTATATATTGACCTATTTTCCCCTCGACTTTCTGTGATTTCCTACATCTCACCTTTCTTTGCAGACAAGCCATTTGAAATAACCTTAACTTATTTCACAGCCAATAAGTCTTTGAAATAATGTGCATTTTCAGAGAAATCTTCTTATATATTTAGGCAGAAAATCTGACCTGCCATAATTTTCAAATCAGCATAATTTCACTCTTCTCAATGATGAATCTGTTGTATTACACAACCTTTGAGTATTTAGCTTTATCAATGACATGTACTTTAAAAATGTTTTAGAGATCCTACCAGTCTTTGAAAACATCCTTGTTCCTTGTTTCAGTTCCAGTTTTGTGTATACTTTCTGCCTTGCACCTGAATATTCCAACATCTGATGGTTGGCTTAGGGAATCTAATTCTGGTATTGATTGTTTTTGCTGCTTGTCTCCCCTTGTAGCTGATTTCTTCATTATTGTGTAAATTTAGATCATGAGCTCATGTTTAGCTAAACAGCTGACCTTGTAAGAGTCTTAGGTGTGAACGCTCGTAAGCTTCAGCAGAAAGTCCGCAAAGATTCTTTTGTGTCCCTCCAATGAGTTACCCGCGCGGACCCCTTCTTCTACAAGTGTTGGTCCACTACTCCCTCTAGAGGCTGGGACTCAGACAGGACTGCTTTGCTGCCCCCGATCTGGGATAGTGGCTTTGGGCGGCCTGTGGCCTGGGCAGGAGGCTCCTCACGTGTGTCCCACGACCCATCTGCCTGCGAACTTTGGTCAACTGCCAGGAAGCTATGATGCCCAGAACTATGGAGAGCTTTGCCGCGAGGTGTACTGTGCAGACCGGATCCACACACACTTCAAGTAAGAGGGCGGCCTGAGTGGAAAGGTGAGAGTTTGGGCAGCTGTGCAGACAAAGAAGGCGCACTTTGGCCTGGGCCTAAATGCTTGTGACACACGACTGGGCCTGCCGGGCTCTGAGGGCCCAGCCATTGGCCCCCTTCTCCCCTGCCCTTTGTTCAGTCACAGCAGAGATGGCCACACCCACTCCCTCTGTGAGGGCAGCGTTCCAAACTCCCTCAGCCCCGCCCCCTCTCCGCAGGTTACCATGGACTAAAGATGCTGCATTCTGAGTCCAGGGCATTCCGAGAATGCCAAGGGCTGACATGATGACCTTAAATGATTTCCTCTTCTGTCAATTTTGGTAAAGTTTAGGAGCTAGGAAATGGTCCACTTTACACAAATGTTCAAATTTACTGGCATTTCATATATTCTCTGCTATAACATTGTCCTGATTCTTTCTGTATATTCTTTACTTATGTTTTGGTTTTCCTTAATCAAAGTGTGTCTTTTAAATCTTGTCAAAGAATATTCTTTGGACTTACTACCTCAACTGAATTTTATACTTTTTCTGTGGTATTAAGTTCTGCTCATATCTTTATTTATCTTTTTTCTATGTTCTCAGGGTTTATTGTTTTGATCTTCTGATGTCAATTAAAACACTTGGTTATTCATTTTAATAAATCTTTTTACTTGTAAAGATTTGAACTTTTCCAGATTCCAGCTTACTTGTAAGTTTCTAAGGGTCAGATCCTCTACATTGTGGCTGGCCTAAGTCTTAGTTCACCATATAGCAATGTATATATTCACCTATTTTCCCCTCGACTTTCTGTGATTCCCTACATCTCACCTTTCTTTGCAGACAAGCCATTTGAAATAACCTTAACTTATTTCACAGCCAATAAGTCTTTGAAATAATGTGTATTTTTTAGAGAATTCTTCTTATATAATTAGGCAGAAAATCTACCCAGCCATAGTTTTCAAAACAGCATAATTTCACTCTTCTCAATTTTGAATCTGTTGTATTACACAACCTTTGAGTATTTAGCTTTATCAATGACATGTACTTTAAAAATGTTTTAGAGATCCTACCAGTCTTTGAAAACATCCTTGTTCCTTGTTTCAGTTCCAGTTTTGTGTATACTTTCTGCCTTGCACCTGATTATTCAACATCTGATGGTTGGCCTAGGGAATCTAATTCTGGTATTGATTGTTTTTGCTGCTTGTCTCCCCTTGTAGCTGATTTCTTCATTATTGTGTAAATTTAGATCATGAGCTCATGTTTAGCTAAACATCTGACTTTGTAAGAGGCTTAGGTGTGAACACTCATAAGCTTCAGCAGAAAGTCCGCAAAGATTTTTTTGTGTCCCTCCAATGAGTTACCCGCGCGGACCACTTTTTCTACAAGTGTTGGTCCACTACTCCCTCTAGAGCCTGGGACTCAGACAGGACTGCTTTGCTACCCCCGATCTGGGATAGTGGCTTTGGGCGGCCTGTGGCCTGGGCAGGAGGCACCCCACGTGTGTCCCACAACCCATCTGCCTGCGAACTTCAGTCACATGGCAGGAAGCTATGATGCCCAGACCTATGGTTAGCTTTGCATCGAGGTGCACTGCGTGGACCAGTTCCACACACACTTCAAGTAAGAGGGCGGCCTGAGTGGAAAGGTGAGAGTTTGGGCAGCTGTGCAGACAAAGAAGGCGCACTTTGGCCTGGGCCTAAATGCTTGTGACACACGACTGGGCCTGCCGGGCTCTGAGGGCCCTGCCCTGGGCCCCCTTCTCCCCTGCCCTTTGTTCAGTCACTGCAGAGATGGCCCCACCCACTCCCTCAGTGAAGGCAGTGTTCCAACCTCCCTCAGCCCCGCCCCCTCTCCGCAGGTTACCATGGACTACAGATGCTGCATTCTGAGGCCAGGGCATTCCGAGAATGCCAAGGGCAGACATGATGACCTTAAATGATTTCCTCTTGTGTCAATTTTGGTAAACTTTAGGAGCTAGGAAATGGTCCACTTTACACAAATGTTCAAATTTACTGGCATTTCAGATATTCTCTGCTATAACATTGTCCTGATTCTTTCTGTATATTCTTTAATTATGTTTTGGTTTTCCTTAATCAAAGTGTGTCTTTTAAATCTTGTCAAAGAATATTCTTTGGACTTACTACCTCAACTGAATTTTATACGTTTTTTATGGTATTAAGTTCTGCTCATATCTTTATTTATTTTTTTTCCATTTTCTCAGGTATTATTGTTTTGATCTTCTGATGTCAATTAAAACACTTGGTTAATCATTTTAATAAATCTTTTTACTTATAAAGATTTGAATTTTTAAAGATTCCAGCTTACTTGTAAGTTTCTAAGGGTCAGGTCTTCTACATTGTGGCTGGCCAAAGGCTTAGTTCAAAATATAGCAAAGTATATATTGACCTATTTTCCCCTCGACTTTCTGTGATTTCCTACATCTCACCTTTCTTTGCAGACAAGCCATTTGAAATAAACTTAACTTATTTCACAGCCAATAAGTCTTTGAAATAATGTGCATTTTTCAGAGAAATCTTCTTATATATTTAGGCAGAAAATCTGACCTGCCATAATTTTCAAAACAGCATAATTTCACTCTTCTCAATGATGAATCTGTTGTATTACACAACCATTGAGTATTTAGCTTTATCAATGTCATATACTTTAAAAATGCTTTAGAGATCCTACCAGTCTTTGAAAACATCCTTATTCCTTGTTTCAGTTCCAGTTTTGTGTATCCTATCTGCCTTGCACCTGAATATTCCAACATCTGATGGTTGTCCTAGGGAATCTAATTCTGGTATTGATTGTTTTTGCTTCTTGTCTCCCCTTGTAGCTGATTTCTTCATTATTGTGTAAATTTAGATCATGAGCTCATGTTTAGCTAAACAGCTGACCTTGTAAGAGGCTTAGGTGTGAACGCTCGTAAGCTTCAGCAGAAAGTCCGCAAAGATTTTTTTGTGTCCCTCCAATGAGTTACCCGCGAGGACCACTTTTTCTACAAGTGTTGGTCCACTACTCCTTCTAGAGGCTGGGACTCAGACAGGACCTGCTTTGCTGCCCCCGATCTGGGATAGTGGCTTTGGGCTGCCTGTGGCCTGGGCTGGAGGCTCCCCACATGTGTCCCACGACCCATCTGCCTGCGAACTTCAGTCACTTGGCAGGAAGCTATGATGCCCAGACCTATGGTTAGCTTTGCAGCGAGGTGTACTGCGCGGACCGGTTCCACACACACTTCAAGTAAGAGGGCGGCCTGAGTGGAAAGGTGAGAGTTTGGGCAGCTGTGCAGACAAAGAAGGCGCACTTTGTCCTGGGCCTAAATGCATCTGACACACGACTGGGCCTGCCGGGCTCTGAGGGCCCTGCCGTTGGCCCCCTTCTCCCCTGACCTTTGTTCAGTCACAGCAGAGATGGCCCCACCCACTCCCTCAGTGAAGGCAGTGTTCCAACCTCCCTCAGCCCCGCCCCCTCTCCGCAGGTTACCATGGACTACAGATGCTGCATTTTGAGGCCCGGGCGTTCCGAGAATGCCAAGGGCAGACATGATGACCTTAAATGATTTCCTCTTGTGTCTATTTTGGTAAACTTTAGGAGCTAGGAAATGGTCCACTTTACACAAACGTTCAAATTTACTGCCATTTCATATACTCTCTCCTATAACATTGTCCTGATTCTTTCTGTATATTCTTTACTTATGTTTTGGTTTTCCTTAATCAAAGTGTGTCTTTTAATCTTGTCAAAGAATATTCTTTGGACTTACTACCTCAACTGAATTTTATACGTTTTCTATGGTATTAAGTTCTGCTCATATCTTTATTTATTTTTTTTCCATTTTCTCAGGTATAATTGTTTTGATCTTCTGATGTCAATTTAAACACTTGGTTATTCATTTTAATAAATCTTTTTACTTATAAAGATTTGAATTTTTAAAGATTCCAGCTTACTTGTAAGTTTCTAAGGGTCAGGTCCTCTACATTGTGGCTGGCCAAAGGCTTAGTTCACAATATAGCAAAGTATATATTGACCTATTTTCCCCTCGACTTTCTGTGATTTCCTACATATCACCTTTCTTTGCAGACAAGCCATTTGAAATAAACTTAACTTATTTCACAGCCAATAAGTCTTTGAAATAATGTGCATTTTTCAGAGAAATCTTCTTATATATTTAGGCAGAAAATCTGACCTGCCATAGTTTTCAAAACAGCATAATTTCACTCTTCTCAATGATGAATCTGTTGTATTACACAACCTTTGAGTATTTAGCTTTATCAATGACATGTACTTTAAAAATGTTTTAGAGATCCTACCAGTCTTTGAAAACATCCTTGTTCCTTGTTTCAGTTCCAGTTTTATGTATATTTTCTGCCTTGCACCTGATTATTCCAACGTCTGATCGATGGCTTAGGGAATCTAATTCTGGTATTGATTGTTTTTGCTGATTGTCTCCCCCTGTAGCTGATTTCTTCATGATTGTGTAAATTTAGATCATGAGCTCATGTTTAGCTAAACATCTGACTTTGTAAGAGGCTTAGGTGTGAACACTCATAAGCTTCATCAGAAAGTCCGCAAAGATTTATTTGAGTCCCTCCAATGAGTTGCACGCGATGACCCCGTTTTCAACAAGGGTTGGTCCACTACAACCTCTAGAGGCACGGCCTCAGACAGGGCTGCTTTGCGCCCCACGATCTGGGGCAGTGGCATTGGGCGGCCTGTGGCCCGGGGAGGAGCCTCTCTGCGTGTGTCCCAGGGACCCATCTGCCTGCGAACTTCGGTCACCTGGCAGGAAGCTACGATGCCCAGACCTATGGTTAGCTGTGCAGCGAGGTGTACTGCGCGGACAGGTTCCACACACACTTCAAGTAAGTGGGCGGCCTGAGTGGAAAGGTGAGAGTTTGTGCCGCTGTGCAGACAAAGAAGGCGCCCTTTGTCCTGGGCCTAAATGCTTGTGACACCCCACTGGGCCTGCCGGGCTCTGAGGGCCCTGCCCTGGGCCCCCTGCTCCCCTGCCCTTTGTTCAGTCACAGCAGAGATGGCCACACCCACTCCCTCTGTGAGGGCAGGGTTCCAAACTCCCTCAGCCCCGCCCCCTCTCCGCAGGTTACCATGGACTAAAGATGCTGCATTCTGAGTCCAGGGCATTCCGAGAATGCCAAGGGCTGACATGAGGACCTTAAATGATTTCCTCTTGTGTCAGTTTTGGTAAATTTTAGGAGCTAGGAACTGGTCCACTTTACACAAACGTTCAAATTTACTGGCATTTCATATACTCTCTGCTATAACATTGTCCTGATTCTTTCTGTATATTCTTTACTTATGTTTTGGTTTTCCTTAATCAAAGTGTGTCTTTTAATCTTGTCAAAGAATATTCTTTGGACTTACTACCTCAACTGAATTTTATACGTTTACTATGGTATTAAGTTCTGCTCATATCTTTATTTATCTTTTTTCTATGTTCTCACGGTTTATTGTTTTGATCTTCTGATGTCAATTAAAACACTTGGTTATTCATTTTAATAAATCTTTTTACTTATAAAGATTTGAGTTTTTATAGATTCCAGCTTACTTGTAAGTTTCTAAGGGTCAGGTCCTCTACATTGTGGCTGGCCAAAGGCTTAGTTCACAATATAGCAAAGTATATATTGACCTATTTTCCCCTCGACTTTCTGTGATTTCCTACATCTCACCTTTCTTTGCAGACAAGCCATTTGAAATAAACTTAACTTATTTCACAGCCAATAAGTCTTTGAAATAATGTGCATTTTTCAGAGAAATCTTCTTATATATTTTGGCAGAAAATCTGACCTGCCATAATTTTCAAAACAGCATAATTTCACTCTTCTCAATGATGAATCTGTTGTATTACACAACATTTGAGTATTTAGCTTTATCAATGACATGTACTTTAAAAATGTTTTAATGATCCTACCAGTCTTTGAAAACATCCTTGTTCCTTGTTTCAGTTCCAGTTTTGTGTATACTTTCTGCCTTGCACCTGATTATTCCAACATCTGATGGTTGGCCTAGGGAATCTAATTCTGGTATTGATTGTTTTTGCTGCTTGTCTCCCCTTGTAGCTGATTTCTTCATTATTGTGTAAATTTAGATCATGAGCTCATGTTTAGCTAAACAGCTGATCTTGTAAGAGTCTTAGGTGTGAACGCTCGTAAGCTTCAGCAGAAAGTCCGCAAAGATTCTTTTGTGTCCCTCCAATGAGTTACCCGCGCGGACCCCTTTTTCTACAAGTGTTGGTCCACTACTCCCTCTAGAGTCTGGGACTCAGACAGGACTGCTTTGCTGCCCCCGATCTGGGATAGTGGCTTTGGGCGGCCTATGGCCTGGGCAGGAGGCTCCCCACGTGTGTCCCACGACCCATCTGCCTGCGAACTTTGGTCAACTGCCAGGAAGCTATGATGCCCAGAACTATGGTTAGCTTTGCCGCGAGGTGTACTGTGCAGACCGGTTCCACACACACTTCAAGTAAGAGGGCGGCCTGAGTGGAAAGGTGAGAGTTTGGGCAGCTGTGCAGACAAAGAAGGCGCACTTTGGCCTGGGCCTAAATGCTTGTGACACACGACTGGTCCTGCCGGGCTCTGAGGGCCCTGCCGTTGGCCCCCTTCTCCCCTGCCCTTTGTTCAGTCACAGCAGAGATGGCCACACCCACTCCCTCTGTGAGGGCAGCGTTCCAAACTCCCTCAGCCCCGCCCCCTCTCCGCAGGTTACCATGGACTAAAGATGCTGCATTCTGAGACCAGGGCATTCCGAGAATGCCAAGGGCTGACATGATGACCTTAAATGATTTCCTCTTCTGTCAATTTTGGTAAAGTTTAGGAGCTAGGAAATGGTCCACTTTACACAAATGTTCAAATTTACTGGCATTTCAGATATTCTCTGCTATAACATTGTCCTGATTCTTTCTGTATATTCTTTACTTATGTTTTGGTTTTCCTTAATCAAAGTGTGTCTTTTAAATCTTGTCAACGAATATTCTTTGGACTTACTACCTCAACTGAATTTTATACGTTTTCTGTGGTATTAAGTTCTGCTCATATCTTTATTTATCTTTTTTCTATGTTCTCAGGGTTTATTGTTTTGATCTTCTGATGTCAATTAAAACACTTCGTTATTCATTTTAATAAATCTTTTTACTTATAAAGATTTGAACTTTTCTAGGTTCCAGCTTACTTGTAAGTTTCTAAGGGTCAGATGCTCTACATTGTGGCTGGCCTAAGTCTTAGTTCACCATATAGCAATGTATATATTGACCTATTTTCCCCTCGACTTTCTGTGATTCCCTACATCTCACCTTTCTTTGCAGACAAGCCATTTGAAATAACCTTAAATTATTTCACTGCCAATAAGTCTTTGAAATAATGTGTATTTTTTAGAGAAATCTTCTTATATAATTAGGCAGAAAATCTGACCTGCCATAGTTTTCAAAACAGCATAATTTCACTCTTCTCAATTTTGAATCTGTTGTATTACACAACCATTGAGTATTTAGCTTTATCAATGACATGTACTTTAAAAATGTTTTAGAGATCCTACCAGTCTTTGAAATCATCCTTGTTCCTTGTTTCAGTTCCAGTTTTGTGTATCCTATCTGCCTTGCACCTGAATATTCCAACATCTGATGGTTGGCCTAGGGAATCTAATTCTGGTATTGATTGTTTTTGCTGCTTGTCTCCCCTTGTAGCTGATTTCTTCATTATTGTGTAAATTTAGATCATGAGCTCATGTTTAGCTAAACAGCTGACCTTGTAAGAGGCTTAGGTGTGAACGCTCCTAAGCTTCAGCAGAAAGTCCGCAAAGATTTTTTTGTGTCCCTCCAATGAGTTACCAACGCGGACCCCTTTTTCTACAAGTGTTGGTCCACTACTCCTTCTAGAGGTTGGGACTCAGACAGGACTGCATTGCAGCCCCCGATCTGGGATAGTGGCTTTGGGCGGCCTGTGGCCTGGGCAGGAGGCTCCCCACGTGTGTCCCATGACCCATCTGCCTGCGAACTTCAGTCACCTGGCAGGAAGCTATGATGCCCAGACCTATGGTTAGCTTTGCATCGAGGTGTACTGCGCGGACTGGTTCCACACACACTTCAAGTAAGAGGGCGGCCTGAGTGGAAAGGTGAGAGTTTGGGCAGCTGTGCAGACAAAGAAGGCGCACTTTGGCCTGGGCCTAAATGCATCTGACACACGACTCGGCCTGCCGTGCTCTGAGGGCACTGCCGTTGGCCCCCTTCTCCCCTGACCTTTGTTCAGTCACAGCAGAGATGGCCCCACCCACTCCCTCAGTGAAGGCAGTGTTCCAACCTCCCTCAGCCCCGCCCCCTCTCCGCAGGTTACCATGGACTACAGATGCTGCATTCTGAGGTCAGGGCATTCCGAGAATGCCAAGGCCAGACATGATGACCTTAAATGATTTCCTCTTGTGTCAATTTTGGTAAACTTTAGGAGCTAGGAAATGGTCCACTTTACACAAATGTTCAAATTTACTGGCATTTCAGATATTCTCTGCTATAACATTGTCCTGATTCTTTCTGTATATTCTTTACTTATGTTTTGGTTTTCCTTAATCAAAGTTTGTCTTTTAAATCTTGTCAAAGAATATTCTTTGGACTTACTACCTCAACTGAATTTTATACGTTTTCTATGGTATTAAGTTCTGCTCATATCTTTATTTATTTTTTTTTCCATTTTCTCAGGTATTATTGTTTTGATCTTCTGATGTCAATTAAAACACTTGGTTATTCATTTTAATAAACCTTTTTACTTATAAAGATTTGAATTTTTAAAGACTCCAGCTTACTTGTAAGTTTCTAAGGGTCCGGTCCTCTACATTGTGGCTGGCCAAAGGCTTAGTTCACAATATAGCAAAGTATATATTGACCTATTTTCCCCTCGACTTTCTGTGATTTCCTACATCTCACCTTTCTTGGCAGACAAGCCATTTGAAATAAACTTAACTTATTTCACAGCCGATAAGTCTTTGAAATAATGTGCATTTTTCAGAGAAATCTTCTTATATATTTAGGCAGAAAATCTGACCTGCCATACTTTTCAAAACAGCATAATTTCACTCTTCTCAATGATGAATCTGTTGTATTACACAACCATTGAGTATTTAGCTTTATCAATGACATATACTTTAAAAATGTTTTAGAGATCCTACCAGTCTTTGAAAACATCCTTGTTCCTTGTTTCAGTTCCAGTTTTGTGTATCCTATCTGCCTTGCTCCTGAATATTCCAACATCTGATGGTTAGCCTAGGGAATCTAATTCTGGTATTGATTGTTTTTGCTGCTTGTCTCCCCTTGTAGCTGATTTCTTCATTATTGTGTAAATTTAGATCATGAGCTCATGTTTAGCTAAACAGCTGACCTTGTAAGAGGCTTAGGTGTGAACGCTCGTTAGCTTCAGCAGAAAGTCCGCAAAGATTTTTTTGTGTCCCTCCAATGAGTTACCCGCGCGGACCACTTTTTCTACAAGTGTTGGTCCACTACTCCTTCTAGAGGCTGGGACTCAGACAGGACCTGCTTTGCTGCCCCCGATCTGGGATAGTGGCTTTGGGGTGCCTGTGGCCTGGGCAGGAGGCTCCCCACGTGTGTCCCACGACCCATCTGCCTGCGAACTTCAGTCACCTGGCAGGAAGCTATGATGCCCAGACCTATGGTTAGCTTTGCAGCGAGGTGTACTGCGCGGACCGGTTCCACACACACTTCAAGTAAGAGGGCGGCCTGAGTGGAAAGGTGAGAGTTTGGGCAGCTGTGCAGACAAAGAAGGCGCACTTTGTCCTGGGCCTAAATGCATCTGAAAAAAGACTGGGCCTGCCGGGCTCTGAGGGCCCTGCCGTTGGCCCCCTTCTCCCCTGCCCTTTGTTCAGTCACAGCAGAGATGGCCCCACCCACTCCCTCAGTGAAGGCAGTATTCCAACCTCCCTCAGCCCCGCCCCCTCTCCGCAGGTTACCATGGACTACAGATGCTGCATTCTGAGGCCAGGGCGTACCGAGAATGCCAAGGGCAGACATGATGACCTTAAATGATTTCCTCTTGTGTCAATTTTGGTAAACTTTAGGAGCTAGGAAATGGTCCACTTTACACAAACGTTCAATTTTACTGCCATTTCATATACTCTCTCCTATAACATTGTCCTGATTCTTTCTGTATATTCTTTATTTATGTTTTGGTTTTCCTTAATCAAAGTGTGTCTTTTAATCTTGTCAAAGAATATTCTTTGGACTTACTACCTCAACTGAATTTTATACGTTTCCTATGGTATTAAGTTCTGCTCATATCTTTATTTATCTTTTTTCTATGTTCTCACGGTTTATTGTTTTGATCTTCTGATGTCAATTAAAACACTTGGTTATTCATTTTAATAAATCTTTTTACTTATAAAGATTTGAGTTTTTAAAGATTCCAGCTTACTTGTAAGTTTCTAAGGGTCAGGTCCTCTACATTGTGGCTGGCCAAAGGCTTAGTTCACAATATAGCAAAGTATATATTGACCTATTTTCCCCTCGACTTTCTGTGATTTCCTACATCTCACCTTTCTTTGCAGACAAGCCATTTGAAATAAACTTAACTTATTTCACAGCCAATAAGTCTTTGAAATAATGTGCATTTTTCAGAGAAATCTTCTTATATATTTAGGCAGAAAATCTGACCTGCCATAATTTTCAAAACAGCATAATTTCACTCTTCTCAATGATGAATCTGTTGTATTACACAACCTTTGAGTATTTAGCTTTATCAATGACATGTACTTTAAAAATGTTTTAATGATCCTACCAGTCTTTGAAAACATCCTTGTTCCTTGTTTCAGTTCCAGTTTTGTGTATACTTTCTGCCTTGCACCTGATTATTTCAACATCTGATGGTTGGCCTAGGGAATCTATTTCTGGTATTGATTGTTTTTGCTGCTTGTCTCCCCTTGTAGCTGATTTCTTCATTATTGTGTAAATTTAGATCATGAGCTCATGTTTAGCTAAACAGCTGACCTTGTAAGAGTCTTAGGTGTGAACGCTCGTAAGCTTCAGCAGAAAGTCCGCAAAGATTCTTTTGTGTCCCTCCAATGAGTTACCCGCGCGGACCCCTTTTTCTACAAGTGTTGGTCCACTACTCCCTCTAGAGGCTGGGACTCAGACAGGACTGCTTTGCTGCCCCCGATCTGGGATAGTGGCTTTGGGCGGCCTATGGCCTGGGCAGAAGGCTCCCCACGTGTGTCCCACGACCCATCTGCCTGCGAACTTTGGTCAACTGCCAGGAAGCTATGATGCCCAGAATTATGGTTAGCTTTGCCGCGAGGTGTACTGTGCAGAACGGTTCCACACACACTTCAAGTAAGAGGGCGGCCTGAGTGGAAAGGTGAGAGTTTGGGCAGCTGTGCAGACAAAGAAGGCGCACTTTGGCCTGGACCTAAATGCTTGTGACACACGACTGGGCCTGCCGGGCTCTGAGGGCCCTGCCATTGGCCCCCTTCTCCCCTGCCCTTTGTTCAGTCACAGCAGAGATGGCCACACCCACTCCCTCTGTGAGGGCAGCGTTCCAAACTCCCTCAGCCCCTCCCCCTCTCCGCAGGTTTCCATGGACTAAAGATGCTGCATTCTGAGACCAGGGCATTCCGAGAATGCCAAGGGCTGACATGATGACCTTAAATGATTTCCTCTTCTGTCAATTTTGGTAAAGTTTAGGAGCTAGGAAATGGTCCACTTTACACAAATGTTCAAATTTACTGGCATTTCATATATTCTCTGCTATAACATTGTCCTGATTCTTTCTGTATATTCTTTACTTATGTTTTGGTTTTCCTTAATCAAAGTGTGTCTTTTAAATCTTGTCAAAGAATATTCTTTGGACTTACTACCTCAACTGAATTTTATACGTTTTCTGTGGTATTAAGTTCTGCTCATATCTTTATTTATCTTTTTTCTATGTTCTCAGGGTTTATTGTTTTGATCTTCTGATGTCAATTAAAACACTTCGTTATTCATTTTAATAAATCTTTTCACTTATAAAGATTTGAACTTTTCTAGATTCCAGCTTACTTGTAAGTTTCTAAGGGTCAGATGCTCTACATTGTGGCTGGCCTAAGTCTTAGTTCACCATATAGCAATGTATATATTGACCTATTTTCCCCTCGACTTTCTGTGATTCCCTACATCTCACCTTTCTTTGCAGACAAGCCATTTGAAATAACCTTAACATATTTCACAGCCAATAAGTCTTTGAAATAATGTGTATTTTTTAGAGAAATCTTCTTATATAATTAGGCAGAAAATCTGACCTGCCATAGTTTTCAAAACAGCATAATTTCACTCTTCTCAATTTTGAATCTGTTGTATTACACAACCATTGAGTATTTAGCTTTATCAATGACATGTACTTTAAAAATGTTTTAGAGATCCTACCAGTCTTTGAAATCATCCTTGTTCCTTGTTTCAGTTCCAGTTTTGTGTATCCTATCTGCCTTGCACCTGAATATTCCAACATCTGATGGTTGGCCTAGGGAATCTAATTCTGGTATTGATTGTTTTTGCTGCTTGTCTCCCCTTGTAGCTGATTTCTTCATTATTGTGTAAATTTAGATCATGAGCTCATGTTTAGCTAAACAGCTGACCTTGTAAGAGGCTTAGGTGTGAACGCTCCTAAGCTTCAGCAGAAAGTCCGCAAAGATTTTTTTGTGTCCCTCCAATGAGTTACCAACGCGGACCCCTTTTTCTACAAGTGTTGGTCCACTACTCCTTCTAGAGGCTGGGACTCAGACAGGACTGCATTGCAGCCCCCGATCTGGGATAGTGGCTTTGGGCGGCCTGTGGCCTGGGCAGGAGGCTCCCCACGTGTGTCCCATGACCCATCTGCCTGCGAACTTCAGTCACCTGGCAGGAAGCTATGATGCCCAGACCTATGGTTAGCTTTGCATCGAGGTGTACTGCGCGGACCGGTTCCACACACACTTCAAGTAAGAGGGCGGCCTGAGTGGAAAGGTGAGAGTTTGGGCAGCTGTGCAGACAAAGAAGGCGCACTTTGGCCTGGGCCTAAATGCTTGTGACACACGACTGGGCCTGCCGGGCTCTGAGGGCCCGGCCCTGGGCCCCCTTCTCCCCTGCCCTTTGTTCAGTCACTGCAGAGATGGCCCCACCCACTCCCTCATGAAGGCAGTGTTCCAACCTCCCTCAGCCCCGTCCCCTCTCCGCAGGTTACCATGGACTACAGATGCTGCATTCTGAGGCCAGGGCATTCCGAGAATGCCAAGGGCAGACATGATGACCTTAAATGATTTCCTCTTGTGTCAATTTTGGTAAACTTTAGGAGCTAGGAAATGGTCCACTTTACACAAATGTTCAAATTTACTGGCATTTCAGATATTCTCTGCTATAACATTGTCCTGATTCTTTCTGTATATTCTTTACTTATGTTTTGGTTTTCCTTAATCAAAGTGTGTCTTTTAAATCTTGTCAAAGAATATTCTTTGGACTTACTACCTCAACTGAATTTTATACGTTTTTTATGGTATTAAGTTATGCTCATATCTTTATTTATTTTTTTTCCATTTTCTCAGGTATTATTGTTTTGATCTTCTGATGTCAATTAAAACACTTGGTTATTCATTTTAATAAATCTTTTTACTTATAAAGATTTGAATTTTTAAAGATTCCAGCTTACTTGTAAGTTTCTAAGGGTCAGGTCCTCTACATTGTGGCTGGCCAAAGGCTTAGTTCACAATATAGCAAAGTATATATTGACCTATTTTCCCCTCGACTTTCTGTGATTTCCTACATCTCACCTTTCTTTGCAGACAAGCCATTTGAAATAAACTTAACTTATTTCACAGCCAATAAGTCTTTGAAATAATGTGCATTTTTCACAGAAATCTTCTTATATATTTAGGCAGAAAATCTGGCCTGCCATAATTTTCAAAATAGCATAATTTCACTCTTCTCAATGATGAATCTGTTGTATTACACAACCTTTGAGTATTTAGCTTTATCAATGACATGTACTTTAAAAATGTTTTAGAGATCCTACCAGTCTTTGAAATCATCCTTGTTCCTTGTTTCAGTTCCAGTTTTGTGTATCCTATCTGCCTTGCCCCTGAATATTCCAACATCTGATGGTTGGCCTAGGGATTCTAATTCTGGTATTGATTGTTTTTGCTGCTTGTCTCCCCTTGTAGCTGATTTCTTCATTATTGTGTAAATTTAGATCATGAGCTCATGTTTAGCTAAACAGCTGACCTTGTAAGAGGCTTAGGTGTGAACGCTCGTAAGCTTCAGCAGAAAGTCCGCAAAGATTTTTTTGTGTCCCTCCAATGAGTTACCAACGCGGACCCCTTTTTCTACAAGTGTTGGTCCACTACTCCTTCTAGAGGCTGGGACACAGACAGGACTGCATTGCAGCACCCTATCTGGGATAGTGGCTTTGGGCGGCCTGTGGCCTGGGCAGGAGGCTCCCCACGTGTGTCCCACGACCCATCTGCCTGCGAACTTCAGTCACCTGGCAGGAAGCTATGATGCCCAGACCTATGGTTAGCTTTGCATCGAGGTGTACTGCGCGGACTGGTTCCACACACACTTCAAGTAAGAGGGCGGCCTGAGTGGAAAGGTGAGAGTTTGGGCAGCTGTGCAGACAAAGAAGGCGCACTTTGGCCTGGGCCTAAATGCATCTGACACACGACTCGGCCTGCCGTGCTCTGAGGGCCCTGCCGTTGGCCCCCTTCTCCCCTGCCCTTTGTTCAGTCACAGCAGAGATGGCCCCACCCACTCCCTCAGTGAAGACAGTGTTCCAACCTCCCTCATCCCCGCCCCCTCTCCACAGGTTACAATGGACTACAGATGCTGCATTCTGAGGCCAGGGCATTCCGAGAATGCCAAGGGCAGACATGATGACCTTAAATGATTTCCTCTTGTGTCAATTTTGGTAAATTTTAGGAGCTAGGAAATGGTCCACTTTACACAAACATTCAAATTTACTGGCATTTCATATACTCTCTGCTATAACATTGTCCTGATTCTTTCTGTATATTCTTTACTTATGTTTTGGTTTTCCTTAATCAAAGTGTGTCTTTTAATCTTGTCAAAGAATATTCTTTGGACTTACTACATCACCTGAATTTTATACGTTTTCTATTGTATTAAGTTCTGCTCATATCTTTATTTATATTTTTTCTATGTTCTCAGGTTTATCGTTTTGATATTCTGATGTCAATTAAAACATTTGGTTATTCATTTTAAAAAATCTTTTTACTTATAAAGATTTGAAATTTTCTAGATTCCAGCTTACTTGTTAGTTCTAAGGGTCAGATCCTCTACATTGTGGCTGGCATAAGTCTTAGTTCACCATATAGCGATGTATATATTGACCTATTTTCCCCTCGACTTTCTGTGATTCCCTACATCTCACCTTTCTTTGCAGACAAGCCATTTGAAATAACCTTAACTTATTTCACAGCCAATAAGTCTTTGAAATAATGTGTATTTTTTAGAGAAATCTTCTTATATAATTAGGCAGAAAATCTGACCTGCCATAATTTTCAAAACAGCATAATTTCACTCTTCTCAATGTTGAATCTGTTGTATTACACAACCATTGAGTATTTAGCTTTATCAATGACATGTACTTTAAAAATGTTTTAGAGATCCTACCAGTCTTTGAAAACATCCTTGTTCCTTGTTTCAGTTCCAGTTTTGTGTATACTTTCTGCCTTGCACCTGAATATTCCAACATCTGATGGTTGGCCTAGGGAATCTAATTCTGGTATAGATTGCTTTTGCTGCTTGTCTCCCCTTGTAGCTGATTTCTTCATTATTGTGTAAATTTAGATCATGAGCTCATGTTTAGCTAAACAGCTGACCTTGTAAGAGGCTTAGGTGTGAACGCTCGTAAGCTTCAGCAGAATGTCCGCAAAGATTTTTTTGTGTCCCTCCAATGAGTTACCCGCGCGGTCCCCTTTTTCTACAAGTGTTGGTCCACTACTCCTTCTAGAGGCTGGGACTCAGACAGGACTGCTTTGCTACCCCCGATCTGGGATAGTGGCTTTGGGCGGCCTGTGGCCTGGGCAGGAGGCTCCCCACGTTTGTCCCACGACCAATCTGCCTGCGAAATTCAGTCACCTGGCAGGAAGCTATGATGCCCAGTCCTATGGTTAGGTTTGCAGCGAGGTGTACTGCGCGGACCGGTTCCACACACACTTCAAGTAAGAGGGCGGCCTGAGTGGAAAGGTGAGAGTTTGGGCAGCTGTGCTGAAAAAGAAGGCGCATTTTGGCCTGGGCCTAAATGCATCTGACACACGACTGGGCCTGCCGGGCTCTGAGGGCCCTGCCGTTGGCCCCCTTCTCCCCTGACCTTTGTTCAGTCACAGCAGAGATGGCCCCACCCACTCCCTCAGTGAAGGCAGTGTTCCAACCTCCCTCAGCCCCGTCCCCTCTCCGCAGGTTACCTTGGACTACAGATGCTGCATTCTGAGGCCAGGGCATTCCGAGAATGCCAAGGGCAGACATGATGACCTTAAATGAATTCCTCTTGTGTCAATTTTGGTAAACTTTAGGAGCTAGGAAATGGTCCACTTTACACAAACGTTCAAATTTACTGCCATTTCATATACTCTCTGCTATAACATTGTCCTGACTCTTTCTGTATATTCTTTACGTATGTTTTGGTTTTCCTTAATCAAAGTGTGTCTTTTAATCTTGTCAAAGAATATTCTTTGGACTTACTACATCACCTGAATTTTATACGTTTTCTATTGTTTTAAGTTCTGCTCATATCTTTATTTATATTTTTTCTATGTTCTCAGGTTTATTGTTTTGATATTCTGATGTCAATTAAAACACTTGGTTATTCATTTTAAAAAATCTTTTTACTTATAAAGATTTGAACTTTTCTAGATTCCAGCTTACTTGTAAGTTTCTAAGGGTCAGGTCCTCTACATTGTGGCTGGCCTAAGTCTTAGTTCACCATATAGCAATGTATATATTCACCTATTTTCCCCTCGACTTTCTGTGATTCCCTACATCTCACCTTTCTTTGCAGACAAGACATTTGAAATAACCTTAACTTATTTCACAACCAATAAGTCTTTGAAATAATGTGTATTTTTTAGAGAAATCTTCTTATATAATTAGGCAGAAAATCTGACCTGCCATAGTTTTCAAAACAGCATAATTTCACTCTTCTCAATGTTGAATCTGTTGTATTACACAACCATTGAGTATTTAGCTTTATCAATGACATGTACTTTAAAAATGTTTTAGAGATCCTACCAGTCTTTGAAATCATCCTTGTTCCTTGGATCAGTTCCAGTTTTGTGCATACTTTTTGCCTTGCACCTGATTATTCCAACATCTGATGGTTGGCCTAGGGAATCTAATTCTGGTATAGATTGTTTTTGCTGCTTGTCTCCCCTTGTAGCTGATTTCCTCATTATTGTGTAAATTTAGATCATCAGCTCATGTTTAGCTAAACAGCTGACCTTGTAAGGGGCTTAGGGGTGAACGCTCGTAAGCTTCAGCAGAAAGTCCGCAAAGATTTTTTTGGGTCCCTCCAATGAGTTACCCGCGCGGACCCCTTTTTCTACAAGTGTTGGTCCACCACTCCCTCTAGAGGCTGGGAGTCAGACAGGACTGCTTTGCTGCCCCCGATCTGGGATAGTGGCTTTGGGCGGCCTATGGCCTGGGCGGGAGGCTCCCCACGTGTGTCCCACGACCCATCTGCCTGCGAACTTCGGTCACCTGGCAGGAAGCTATGATGACCAGACCTATGGTTAGCTTTGCATCGTGGTGTACTGCGCGGACCGGTTCCACACACACTTCAAGTAAGAGGGCGGCCTGAGTGGAAAGGTGAGAGTTTGGGCAGCTGTGCAGAAAAAGAAGGTGCATTTTGGCCTGGGCCTAAATGCTTGTGACACACGACTGGGCCTGCCGGGCTCTGAGGGCCCTGCCCTCGGACCCCTTCTCCCCTGCCCTTTGTTCAGTCACAGCAGAGATGGCCCCACCCACTCCCTCAGTGAAGTCTGTGTTCCAACCTCCCTCAGCCCCGCCCCCTCTCCCCAGGTTACCATGGACAACAGATGCTGCATTCTGAGGCCAGGGCGTTCCGAAAATGCCAAGGGCCGACATGATGACCTTAAATGATTTCCTCTTGTGTCAATTTTGGTAAACTTTAGGAGCTAGGAAATGGTCCACTTTACACAAATGTTCAAATTTACTGGCATTTCAGATATTCTCTGCTATAACATTGTCCTGATTCTTTCTGTATATTCTTTACTTATGTTTTGGTTTTCCTTAATCAAAGTGTGTCTTTTAAATCTTGTCAAAGAATATTCTTTGGACTTACTACCTCAACTGAATTTTATAGGTTTTCTGTGGTACTAAGTTCTGCACATATCTTTATTTATCTTTTTTCTATGTTCTCAGGGTTTATTGTTTTGATCTTCTGATGTCAATTAAAACACTTGGTTATTCATTTTAATAAATATTTTTACTTATAAAGATTTGAATTTTTAAATATGCCAGCTTACTTGTAAATTTCTAAGGGTCAGGTCCTCTACATTGTGGCTGGCCAAAGGCCTAGTTCACAATATAGCAAAGTATATATTGACCTATTTTCCCCTCGACTTTCTGTGATTTCCTACATCTCACCTTTCTTTGCAGACAAGCCATTTGAAATAAGCTTAACTTATTTCACAGCCTTTAAGTCTTTGAAATAATGTGCATTTTTCAGAGAAATATTCTTATATATTTAGGCAGAAAATCTGACCTTCCATAGTTTTCAAAACAGCATAATTTCACCCTTCTCAATGATGAATCTGTTGTATTACACAACCTTTGAGTATTTAGCTTTATCAATGACATGTACTTTAAAAATGTTTTAGAGATCCTACCAGTCTTTGAAAACATCCTTGTTCCTTGTTTTAGTTCCAGTTTTATGTATATTTTCTGCCTTGCACCTGATTATTCCAACGTCTGATCGATGGCTTAGGGAATCTAATTCTGGTATTGATAGTTTTTGCTGATTGTCTCCCCTGTAGCTGATTTCTTCATTATTGTGTAAATTTAGATCATGAGCTCATGTTTAGCTAAACATCTAACTTTGTAAGAGGCTCAGGTGTGAACACTCATAAGCTTCATCAGAAAGTCCGCAAAGATTTATTTGTGTCCCTCCAAAGAGTGGCCCGCGAAGACCCCGTTTTCTACAAGGGTTGGTCCACTACTCCCTCTAGAGGCACGGCCTCAGACAAGGCTGCTTTGCGCCCCACGATCTGGGGCAGTGGCATTGGGCGGCCTGTGGCCCGGGGAGGAGCCTCTCTGCGTGTGTCCCAGGGACCCATCTGCCTGCGAACTTCGGTCACCTGGCAGGAATCTACGATGCCCAGACCTATGGTTAGCTGTGCAGCGAGGTGTACTGCGTGGACAGGTTCCACACACACTTCAAGTAAGAGGGCGGCCTGAGTGGAAAGGTGAGAGTTTGTGCCGCTGTGCAGACAAAGAAGGCGCCCTTTGTCCTAGGCCTAAATGCTTGTGACACCCCACTGGGCCTGCCGGGCTCTGAGGGCCCTGCCCTGGGCCCCCTGCTCCCCTGCCCTTTGTTCAGTCACAGCAGAGATGGCCACACCCACTCCCTCTGTGAGGGCAGTGTTCCAAACTCCCTCAGCCCCGCCCCCTCTCCGCAGGTAACCATGGACTAAAGATGCTTCATTCTGAGTCCAGGGCATTCGGAGAATGCCAAGGGCTGACATGATGACCTTAAATGCTTTCCTCTTGTGTCAGTTTTGGTAAATTTTAGGAGCTAGGAACTGGTCCACTTTACACAAACGTTCAAATTTACTGGCATTTCATATACTCTCTGCTATAACATTGTCCTGATTCTTTCTGTATATTCTTTACTTATGTTTTGGTTTTCCTTAATCAAAGTGTGTCTTTTAAATCTTGTCAAAGAATATTCTTTGGACTTACTACCTCAACTGAATTTTATACCTTTTCTATGGTATTAAGTTCTGCTCATATCTTTATTTATCTTTTTTCTATGTTCTCAGGGTTTATTGTTTTGATCTTCTGATGTCAATTAAAACACTTGGTTATTCATTTTAATAAATCTTTTTACTTATAAAGATTTGAGTTTTTAAAGATTCCAGCTTACTTGTAAGTTTCTAAGGGTCAGGTCCTCTACATTGTGGCTGGCCAAAGGCTTAGTTCACAATATAGCAAAGTATATATTGACCTATTTTCCCCTCGACTTTCTGTGATTTCCTACATCTCACCTTTCTTTGCAGACAAGACATTTGAAATAAACTTAACTTATTTCACAGCCAATAACTCTTTGAAATAATGTGCATTTTTCAGAGAAATCTTCTTATATATTTAGGCAGAAAATCTGACCTGCCATAATTTTCAAAAAAGCATAATTTCACTCTTCTCAATGATAAATCTGTGGTATTACACAACCTTTGAGTATTTAGCTTTATCAATGACATGTACTTTAAAAATGTTTTAGAGATCCTACCAGTCTTTGAAAACATCCTTGTTCCTTGTTTGAGTTCCAGTTTTGTGTATACTTTCTGCCTTGCACCTGATTATTCCAACATCTGATGGTTGGCCTAGGGAATCTACTTCTGGTATTGATTGTTTTTGCTGCATGTCTCCCCTTGTAGCTGATTTCTTCATTATTGTGTAAATTTAGGTCATGAGCTCATGTTTAGCTAAACAGCTGACCTTGTAAGAGTCTTAGGTGTGAACGCTCGTAAGCTTCAGCAGAAAGTCCGCAAAGATTTTTTTGTGTCCCTCCAATGAGTTACCCGCGCGGACCCCTTTTTCTACAAGTGTTGGTCCACTACTCCCTCTAGAGGCTGGGAGTCAGACAGGACTGCTTTACTGCCCCCGATCTGGGATAGTGGCTTTGGGCGGCCTGAGGCCTGGGCAGGAGGCTTCCCACGTGTGTCCCACGACCCATCTGCCTGCGAACTTCGGTCACCTGGCAGGAAGCTATGATGCCCAGACATATGGTTAACTTTGCATCGAGGTGTACTGCACGGACCGGTTCCACACACACTTCAAGTAAGAGAGCGGCCTCAGTGGAAAGATGAGAGTTTGGGCAGCTGTGCAGACAAAGAAGGCGCACTTTGGCCTTTGCCTAAATGCTTGTGACACACGACTGGGCCTGCCGGGCTCTGAGGGCCCTGCCGTTGGCCTCCTTCTCCCATGCCCTTTGTTCAGTCACAGCAGAGATGGCCCCACCCACTCCCTCAGTGAAGGCAGTGATCCAACCTCCCTCAGCCCCGCCCCCTCTCCGCAGGTTACCCTGGACTACAGATGCTGCATTCTGAGGCCAGGGCGTAACGAGAATGCCAAGGGCAGACATGATGACCTTAAATGATTTCCTCTTGTGTCAGTTTTGGTAAACTTTAGGAGCTAGGAAATGGTCCACTTTACACAAATGTTCAAATTTACTGGCATTTCAGATATTCTCTGCTATAACATTGTCCTGATTCTTTCTGTATATTCTTTACTTATGTTTTGGTTTTCCTTAATCAAAGTGTGTCTTTTAAATCTTGTCAAATAATATTCTTTGGACTTACTACCTCAACTGAATTTTATACGTTTTCTGTGGTATTAAGTTCTGCTCATATCTTTATTTATCTTTTTTCTATGTTCTCAGCGTTTATTGTATTGATCTTCTGATGTCAATTAACACTTGGTTATTCATTTTAATAAATTTTTTTACTTATAAAGATTTGAATTTTTAAAGATTCCAGCTTACTTGGAAGTTTCTAAGTGTCAGGTCCTCTACATTGTGGCTGGCCAAAGTCTTAGTTCACAATATAACAAAGTATATATTGAACTGTTTTCCCCTCGACTTTCTGTGATTTCAGACATCTCACCTTTCTTTGCAGACAAGCCATTTGAAATAACCTTAACTTATTTCACAGCCAATAAGTCTTTGAAATAATGTGTAGTTTTCAGACAAATCTTCTTATATAAATAGGAAGAAAATCTGACATGCCATAGTTTTCAAAACAGCATAATTTCACTCTTCTCAGTGATGAATCTGTTGTATTACACAACCTATGAGTATTTAGATTTATCAATGACATGTACTTTAAAAATGTTTTAGAGATCCTTCCAGTCTTTGAAAACATCCTTGTTCCTTGTTTCAGTTAGAGTTTTATGTATTTTTTCTGCCTTGCACCTGATTATTCCAACGTCTGATCGATGGCTTAGGGAATCTAATTCTGGTATTGATTGTTTTTGCTGATTGTCTCCCCCTGTAGCTGATTTCTTCATTATTGTGTAAATTTAGATCATGAGCTCATATTTAGCTAAACATCGGACTTTGTAAGAGGCTTAGGTGTGAACACTCATAATCTTCATCAGAAAGTCCGCAAAGATTTATTTGTGTCACTCCAATGAGTTGCCCGCGATGACCCCGTTTTCAACAAGGGTTGGTCCACTACTCCCTCTAGAGGCACGGCCTCAGACAGGGCTGCTTTGCGCCCCACGATCTGGGGCAGTGGCATTGGGCGGCCTGTGGCCCGGGGAGGAGCCTCTCTGCGTGGGTCCCAGGGACCCATCTGCCTGCGAACTTCGGTCACCTGGAAGGAATCTACGATGCCCAGACCTATGGTTAGCTCTGCAGCGAGGTGTACTGCGCAGACAGGTTCCACACACACTTCAAGTAAGAGGGCGGCCTGAGTGGAAAGGTGAGAGTTTGTGCCGCTGTGCAGACAAAGAAGGCGCCCTTTGTCCTGGGCCTAAATGCTTGTGACACCCCACTGGACCTGCCGGGCTCTGAGGGCCCTGCCCTGGGCCCCCTGCTCCCCTGCCCTTTGTTCAGTCACAGCAGAGATGGCCACACCCACTCCCTCTGTGAGGGCAGTGTTCCAAACTCCCTCAGCCCCGCCCCCTCTCCGCAGGTTACCATGGACTAAAGATGCTGCATTCTGAGTCCAGGGCAGTCCGAGAATGCCAAGGGCTGACATGATGACCTTAAATGATTTCCTCTTGTGTCAGTTTTGGTAAATTTTAGGAGCTAGGAACTGGTCGACTTTACACAAACGTTCAAATTTACTGACATTTCATATACTCTCTGCTATAACATTGTCCTGATTCTTTCTGTATATTCTTTACTTATGTTTTGGTTTTCCTTAATCAAAGTGTGTCTTTTAATCTTGTCAAAGAATATTCTTTGGACTTACTACCTCAACTGAATTTTATACGTTTTCTATGGTATTAAGTTCTGCTCATATCTTTATTTATCTTTTTTCTATGTTCTCACGGTTTATTGTTTTGATCTTCTGATGTCAATTAAAACACTTGGTTATTCATTTTAATAAATCTTTTTACTTATAAAGATTTGAGTTTTTAAAGATTCCAGCTTACTTGTAAGTTTCTAAGGGTCAGGTCCTCTACATTGTGGCTGGCCAAAGGCTTAGTTCACAATATAGCAAAGTATATATTGACCTATTTTCCCCTCGACTTTCTGTGATTTCCTACATCTCACCTTTCTTTGCAGACAAGCCATTTGAAATACCCTTAACTTATTTCACAGCCAATAAGTCTTTGAAATAATGTGCATTTTTCAGAGAAATCTTCTTATATATTTAGGCAGAAAATCTGACCTGCCATAATTTTCAAAACAGCATAATTTCACTCTTCTCAATGATGAATCTGTTGTATTACACAACCATTGAGTATTTAGCTTTATCAATGACATGTACTTTAAAAATGTTTTAGAGATCCTACCAGTCTTTGAAAACATCCTTGTTCCTTGTTTCAGTTCCAGTTTTGTGTATACTTTCTGCCTTGCACCTGATTATTCCAACATCTGATGGTTGGCCTAGGGAATCTAATTCTGGTATTGATTGTTTTTGCTGCTTGTCTCCCCTTGTAGCTGATTTCTTCATTATTGTGTAAATTTAGAACATGAGCTCATGTTTAGCTAAACAGCTGACCTTGTAAGAGTCTTAGGTGTGAACGCTCGTAAGCTTCAGCAGAAAGTCCGCAAAGATTTTTTTGTGTCCCTCCAATGAGTTACCCACGGGGACCCCTTTTTCTACAAGTGTTGGTCCACTACTCCCTCTAGAGGCTGGGACTCAGACAGGACTGCTTTGCTGCCCCCGATATGGGATAGTGCCTTTGGGCGGCCTGTGGCCTGGGCAGGAGGCTCCCAACGTGTGTCCCACGACCCATCTGCCTGCGAACTTTGGTCACCTGCCAGGAAGCTATGATGCCCAGAACTATGGTTAGCTTTGCAGCGAGGTGTACTGTGCGGACCGGTTCCACACACACTTCAAGTAAGAGGGCGGCCTGAGTGGAAAGGTGAGAGTTTGGGCAGCTGTGCAGACAAAGAAGGCGCACTTTGACCTGTGCCTAAATGCTTGTGACACACGACTGGGCCTGCCGGGCTCTGAGGGCCCTGCCGTTGGCCCCCTTCTCCCCTGCCCTTTGCTCAGTCACAGCAGAGATGGCCCCACCCACTCCCTCAGTGAAGGCAGTGTTCCAACCTCCCTCAGCCCCGCCCCATCTCCGCAGGTTACCATGGACTACAGATGCTGCATTCTGAGGCCATGGCATTCCGAGAATGCCAAGGGCAGACATGATGACCTTAAATGATTTCCTCTTGTGTCAATTTTGGTAAAGTTTAGGAGCTAGGAAATGGTCCACTTTACACAAACGTTCAAATTTACTGCCATTTCATATACTCTCTGCTATAACATTGTCCTGACTCTTTCTGTATATTCTTTACTTATGTTTTGGTTTTCCTTAATCAAAGTGTGTCTTTTAATCTTGTCAAAGAATATTCTTTGGACTTACTACATCACCTGAATTTTATACGTTTTCTATTGTATTAAGTTCGGCTCATATCTTTATTTATATTTTTTCTATGTTCTCAGGTTTATTGTTTGATATTCTGATGTCAATTAAAACACTTGATTATTCATTTTAAAAAAATCTTTTTACTTATAAAGATTTGAACTTTTCAAGATTCCAGCTTACTTGTAAGTTTCTAAGGGTCAGGTCCTCTACATTGTGGCTGGCCAAAGGCTTAGTTCACAATATAGCAAAGTATATATTGACCTATTTTCCCCTTGACTTTCTGTGATATCCTACATCTCACCTGTCTCTGCAGACAAGCCATTTGAAATAACCTTAACTTATTTCACGGCCAATAAGACTTTGAAATAATGTGTATTTTTTAGAGAAATCTTCTTATATAATTAGGCAGAAAATCTGACCTGCCCTAGTTTTCAAAACAGCATAATTTAACTCTTCTCAATGTTGAATCTGTTGTATTACACAACCATTGAGTATTTAGCTTTATCAATGACATGTACTTTAAAAATGTTTTAGAGATCCTAGCAGTCTTTGAAAACATCCTTGTTCCTTGTTTCAGTTCAAGTTTTATGTATACTTTCTGCCTTGCACCTGATTATTCCAACATCTGATGGTTGGCCTAGGGAATCTAATTCTGGTATTGATTGTTTTTGCTGCTTGTCTCCCCTTGTAGCTGATTTCTTCATTATTGTGAAAATTTAGATCATGAGCTCATGTTTAGCTAAACATCTGACTTTGTAAGAGGCTTAGGTGTGAACACTCATAAGCTTCATCAGGAAGTCCGCAAGGATTTATTTGTGTCCCTCCAATGAGTTACCCGCGAGGACCCCGTTTTCTGCAAGTGTTGGTCCACTACTCCCTCTAGAGGCACGGCATCAGACAGGGCTGCTTTGCGCCCCACGATCTGGGGCAGTGGCATTGGGCGGCCTGTTGCCCTGGGAGGAGCCTCTCTGCGTGTGTCCCAGGGACCCATCTGCCTGCGAACTTCGGTCACCTGGCAGGAAGCTACGATGCCCAGACCTATGGTTAGCTCTGCAGGGAGGTGTACTGCGTGGACAGGTTCCACACACACTTCAAGTAAGAGGGCGGCCTGAGTGGAAAGGTGAGAGTTTGTTCCGCTGTGCAGACAAAGAAGTCGCCCTTTGTCCTGGGCCTAAATGCTTGTGAAACCCCACTGGGCCTGCCGGGCTCTGAGGGCCCTGCCCTGGGCCCCCTGCTCCCCTGCCCTTTGTTCAGTCACAGCAGAGATGGCCACACCCACTCCCTCTGTGAGGGCAGTGTTCCAAACTCCCTCAGCCACGCCCCCTCTCCGCAGGTTACCATGGACTAAAGATGTTGCATTCTGAGTCCAGGGCATTCCGAGAATGTCAAGGGCTGACATGATGACCTTAAATGATTTCCTCTTGTGTCAGTTTTGGTAAATTTTAGGAGCTAGGAACTGGTCCACTTTACACAAACGTTCAAATTTACTGGCATTTCATATACTCTCTGCTATAACATTGTCCTGATTCTTTCTGTATATTCTTTACTTATGTTTTGGTTTTCCTTAATCAAAGTGTGTCTTTTAAATCTTGTCAAAGAATATTCTTTGGACTTACTAAATCACCTGAATTTTATACGTTTTCTGTTGTATTAAGTTCTGCTCATATCTTTATTTATCTTTTTTCTATGTTCTCCGGGTTTATTGTTTTGATCTTCTGATGTCAATTAAAACACTTGGTTATTCATTTTAATAAATCTTTTTACTTATAAAGATTTGAGTTTTTAAAGATTCCAGCTTACTTGTAAGTTTCTAACGGTCAGGTCCTCTACATTGTGGCTGGCCAAAGGCTTAGTTCACAATATAGCAAAGTATATATTGAACTATTTTCCCCTCGACTTTCTGTGATTTCCTACATCTCACCTTTCTTTGCAGACAAGCCATTTGAAATACCCTTAACTTATTTCACAGCCAATAACTCTTTGAAATAATGCGCATTTTTCAGAGAAATCTTCTTATATATTTAGGCAGAAAATCTGACCTGCCATAATTTTCAAAACAGCATAATTTCACTCTTCTCAATGATGAATCTGTGGTATTACACAACCTTTGAGTATTTAGCTTTATCAATGACATGTAGATTAAAAATGTTATAGAGATCCTACCAGTCTTTGAAAACATCCTTGTTCCTTGTTTCAGTTCCAGTTTTGTGTATACTTTCTGCCTTGCACCTGATTATTCCAACATCTGATGGTTGGCCTAGGGAATCTAATTCTGGTATTGATTGTTTTTGCTGCTTGTCTCCCCTTGTAGCTGATTTCTTCATTATTTTGTAAATTTAGATCATGAGCTCATGTTTAGCTAAACAGCTGACCTTGTAAGAGTCTTAGGTGTGAACGCTCGTAAGCTTCAGCAGAAAGTCCGCAAAGATTTTTTTGTGTCCCTCCAATGAGTTACCCGCGCGGACCCCTTTTTCTACAAGTGTTGGTCCACTACTCCCTCTAGAGGCTGGGACTCAGACAGGACTGCTTTGCTGCCCCCGATCTGGGATAGTGCCTTTGGGCGGCCTGTGGCCTGGGCAGGAGGCTCCCCACGTGTGTCCCACGACCCATCTGCCTGCGAACTTTGGTCACCTGCCAGGAAGCTATGATGCCCAGAACTATGGTTAGCTTTGCAGCGAGGTGTACTGTGCGGACCGGTTCCACACACACTTCAAGTAAGAGGGCGGCCTGAGTGGAAAGGTGAGAGTTTGGGCAGCTGTGCAGACAAAGAAGGCGCACTTTGGCCTTTGCCTAAATGCTTGTGACACACGACTGGGCCTGCCGGGCTCTGAGGGCCCTGCCGTTGGCCTCCTTCTCCCATGCCCTTTGTTCAGTCACAGCAGAGATGGCCCCACCCACTCCCTCAGTGAAGGCAGTGATCCAACATCCCTCAGCCCCGCCCCCTCTCCGCAGGTTACCATGGACTACAGATGCTGCATTCTGAGGCCAGGGCATTCCGAGAATGCCAAGGGCAGACATGATGACCTTAAATGATTTCCTCTTGTGTCAGTTTTGGTAAACTTTAGGAGCTAGGAAATGGTCCACTTTACACAAATGTTCAAATTTACTGGCATTTCAGATATTCTCTGCTATAACATTGTCCTGATTCTTTCTGTATATTCTTTACTTATGTTTTGGTTTTCCTTAATCAAAGTGTGTCTTTTAAATCTTGTCAAAGAATATTCTTTGGACTTACTACCTCAACTGAATTTTATACGTTTTCTGTGGTATTAAGTTCTGCTCATATCTTTATTTATCTTTTTTCTATGTTCTCAGGGTTTATTGTATTGATCTTCTGATGTAAATTAAAACACTTGGTTATTCATTTTAATAAATTTTTTTACTTATAAAGATTTGAATTTTTAAAGATTCCAGCTTACTTGTAAGTTTCTAAGTGTCAGGTCCTCTACATTGTGGCTGGCCAAAGTCTTAGTTCACAATATAGCAAAGTATATATTGAACTATTTTCCCCTCGACTTTCTGTGATTTCAGACATCTCACCTTTCTTTGCAGACAAGCCATTTGAAATAACCTTACTTATTTCACAGCCAATAAGTCTTTGAAATAATGTGTAGTTTTCAGACAAATCTTCTTATATAAATAGGCAGAAAATCTGACATGCCATAGTTTTCAAAACAGCATAATTTCACTCTTCTCAGTGATGAATCTGTTGTATTACACAACCTATGAGTATTTAGATTTATCAATGATATGTACTTTAAAAATGTTTTAGAGATCCTTCCAGTCTTTGAAAACATCCTTGTTCCTTGTTTCAGTTAGAGTTTTATGTATTTTTTCTGCCTTGCACCTGATTATTCCAACGTCTGATCGATGCCTTAGGGAATCTAATTCTGGTATTGATTGTTTTTGCTGATTGTCTCCCCCTGTAGCTGATTTCTTCATTATTGTGTAAATTTAGATCATGAGCTCATGTTTAGCTAAACATCGGACTTTGTAAGAGGCTTAGGTGTGAACACTCATAAGCTTCATCAGAAAGTCCGCAAAGATTTATTTGTGTCCCTCCAATGAGTTGCCCGCGATGACCCCGTTTTCAACAAGGGTTGGTCCACTACTCCCTCTAGAGGCACGGCCTCAGACAGGGCTGCTTTGCGCCCAAAGATCTGGGGCAGTGGCATAGGGCGGCCTGTGGCCCGGGTAGGAGCCTCTCTGCGTGGGTCCCAGGGACCCATCTGCCTGCGAACTTCGGTCACCTGGAAGGAATCTACGATGCCCAGACCTATGGTTAGCTCTGCAGCGAGGTGTACTGCGCGGACAGGTTCCACACACACTTCAAGTAAGAGGGCGGCCTGAGTGGAAAGGTGAGAGTTTGTGCCGCTGTGCAGACAAAGAAGGCGCCCTTTGTCCTGGGCCTAAATGCTTGTGACACTCCACTGGGCCTGCCGGGCTCTGAGGGCTCTGCCCTGGGCCCCCTGCTCCCCTGCCCTATGTTCAGTCACAGCAGAGATGGCCAAACCCACTCCCTCTGTGAGGGCAGTGTTCCAAACTCCCTCAGCCCCGCCCCCTCTCCGCAGGTTACCATGGACTAAAGATGCTGCATTCTGAGTCCAGGGCAGTCCGAGAATGCCAAGGGCTGACATGATGACCTTAAATGATTTCCTCTTGTGTCAGTTTTGGTAAATTTTAGGAGCTAGGAACTGGTCGACTTTACACAAACGTTCAAATTTACTGGCATTTCATATACTCTCTGCTATAACATTGTCCTGATTCTTTCTGTATATTCTTTACTTATGTTTTGGTTTTCCTTAATCAAAGTGTGTCTTTTAATCTTGTCAAAGAATATTCTTTGGACTTACTACCTCAACTGAATTTTATACGTTTTCTATGGTATTAAGTTCTGCTCATATCTTTATTTATCTTTTTTCTATGTTCTCAGGGTTTATTGTTTTGATCTTCTGATGTCAATTAAAACACTTGGTTATTCATTTTAATAAATCTTTTTACTTATAAATATTTGAGTTTTTAAAGATTCCAGCTTACTTGTAAGTTTCTAAGGGTCAGGTCCTCTACATTGTGGCTGGCCAAAGGCTTAGTTCACAATATAGCAAAGTATATATTGACCTATTTTCCCCTCGACTTTCTGTGATTTGCTACATCTCACCTTTCTTTGCAGACAAGCCATTTGAAATAAACTTAACTTATTTCACAGCCAATAACTCTTTGAAATAATGTGCATTTTTCAGAGAAATCTTCTTATATATTTAGGCAGAAAATCTGACCTGCCATAGTTTTCAAAACAGCATAATTTCACTCTTCTCAATGATGAATCTGTTGTATTACACAACCATTGAGTATTTAGCTTTATCAATGACATGTACTTTAAAAATGTTTTAGAGATCCTACCAGTCTTTGAAAACATCCTTGTTCCTTGTTTCAGTTCCAGTTTTGTGTATACTTTCTGCCTTGCACCTGATTATTCCAACATCTGATGTTTGGCCTAGGGAATCTAATTCTGGTATTGATTGTTTTTGCTGCTTGTCTCCCCTTGTAGCTGATTTCTTCATTATTGTGTAAATTTAGAACATGAGCTCATGTTTAGCTAAACAGCTGACTTTGTAAGAGTCTTAAGTGTGAACGCTCGTAAGCTTCAGCAGAAAGTCCGCAAAGATTTTTTTGTGTCCCTCCAATGAGTTACCCACGGGGACCCCTTTTTCTACAAGTGTTGGTCCACTACACCCTCTAGAGGCTGGGACTCAGACAGGACTGCTTTGCTGCCCCCGATATGGGATAGTGCTTTTGGGCGGCCTGTGGCCTGGGCAGGAGGCTCCCAACGTGTGTCCCACGACCCATCTGCCTGCGAACTTTGGTCACCTGCCAGGAAGCTATGATGCCCAGAACTATGGTTAGCTTTGCAGTGAGGTGTACTGTGCGGACCGGTTCCACACACACTTCAAGTAAGAGGGCGGCCTGAGTGGAAAGGTGAGAGTTTGGGCAGCTGTGCAGACAAAGAAGGCGCACTTTGACCTGTGCCTAAATGCTTGTGACACACGACTGGGCCTGCCGGGCTCTGAGGGCCCTGCCGTTGGCTCCCTTCTCCATTGCCCTTTATTCAGGCACAGCATAGATGGCCCCACCCACTCCCTCAGTGAAGGCAGTGTTCCAACCTCCCTCAGCCCCGCCCCCTCTCCGCAGGTTACCATGGACTACAGATGCTGCATTCTGAGGCCAGGGCATTCCGAGAATGCCAAGGGCAGACATGATGACCTTAAATGATTTCCTCTTCTGTCAATTTTGGTAAAGTTTAGGAGCTAGGAAATGGTCCACTTTACACAAATGTTCAAATTTACTGGCATTTCAGATATTCTCTGCTATAACATTGTCCTGATTCTTTCTGTATATTCTTTACTTATGTTTTGGTTTTCCTTAATCAATGTGTGTCTTTTAAATCTTGTCAAAGAATATTCTTTGGATTTACTACCTCAACTGAATTTTATACGTTTTCTGTGGTATTAAGTTCTGCTCATATCTTTATTTATCTTTTTTCTATGTTCTCAGGGTTTATTGTTTTGATCTTCTGATGTCAATTAACACACTAGGTTATTCATTTTAATAAATCTTTTTACTTATAAAGATTTGAATTTTTAAAGATTCCAGCTTACTTGGAAGTTTCTAAGGGTCAGGTCCTCTACATTGTGGCTGGCCAAAAGCTTAGTTCACATTATAGCAAAGTATATATTGACCTATTTTCCCCTCGACTTTCTGTGATTTCAGACATCTCACCTTTCTTTGCAGACAAGCCATTTGAAATACCCTTAACTTATTTCACAGCCAATAACTCTTTGAAATAATGTGCATTTTTCAGAGAAATCTTCTTATATATTTAGGCAGAAAATCAGACCTGCCATAGTTTTCAAAACAGCATAATTTCACTCTTCTCAATGATGAATCTGTTGTATTACACAACCATTGAGTATTTAGCTTTATCAATGACATGTACTTTAAAAATGTTTTAGAGATCCTACCAGTCTTTGAAAACATCCTTGTTCCTTGTTTCAGTTCCAGTTTTGTGTATACTTTCTGCCTTGCACCTGATTATTCCAACATCTGATGGTTGGCCTAGGGAATCTAATTCTGGTATTCATTGTTTTTGCTGCTTGTCTCCCCTTGTAGCTGATTTCTTCATTATTGTGTAAATTTAGAACATGAGCTCATGTTTAGCTAAAAAGCTGACTTTGTAAGAGTCTTAGGTGTGAACGCTCGTAAGCTTCAGCAGAAAGTCCGCAAAGATTTTTTTGTGTCCCTCCAATGAGTTACCCGCGGGGACCCCTTTTTCTACAAGTGTTGGTCCACTACTCCCTCTAGAGGCTGGGACTCAGACAGGACTGCTTTGCTGCCCCCGATATGGGATAGTGCCTTTGGGCGGCCTGTGGCCTGGGCAGGAGGCTCCCAACGTGTGTCCCACGACCCATCTGCCTGCGAACTTTGGTCACCTGCCAGGAAGCTATGATGCCCAGAACTATGGTTAGCTTTGCAGCGAGGTGTACTGTGCGGACCGGTTCCACACCCACTTCAAGTAAGAGGGCGGCCTGAGTGGAAAGGTGAGAGTTTGGGCAGCTGTGCAGACAAAGAAGGCGCACTTTGACCTGTGCCTAAATGCTTGTGACACACGACTGGGCCTGCCGGGCTCTGAGGGCCCTGCCGTTGGCCCCCTTCTCCCCTGCCCTTTATTCAGGCACAGCATAGATGGCCCCACCCACTCCCTCAGTGAAGGCAGTGTTCCAACCTCCCTCAGCCCCGCCCCCTCTCCGCAGGTTACCATGGACTACAGATGCTGCATTCTGAGGCCAGGGCATTCCGAGAATGCCAAGGGCAGACATGATGACCTTAAATGATTTCCTCTTCTGTCAATTTTGGTAAACTTTAGGAGCTAGGAAATGGTCCACTTTACACAAATGTTCAAATTTACTGGCATTTCATATATTCTCTGCTATAACATTGTCCTGATTCTTTCTGTATATTCTTTACTTATGTTTTGGTTTTCCTTAATCAATGTGTGTCTTTTAAATCTTGTCAAAGAATATTCTTTGGACTTACTACCTCAACTGAATTTTATACGTTTTCTGTGGTATTAAGTTCTGCTCATATCTTTATTTATCTTTTTTCTATGTTCTCAGGGTTTATTGTTTTGATCTTCTGATGTCAATTAACACACTAGGTTATTCATTTTAATAAATCTTTTTACTTATAAAGATTTGAATTTTTAAAGATTCCGGCTTACTTGGAAGTTTCTAACGGTCAGGTCCTCTACATTGTGGCTGGCCAAAAGCTTAGTTCACAATATAGCAAAGTATATATTGACCTATTTTCCCCTCGACTTTCTGTGATTTCAGACATCTCACCTTTCTTTGCAGACAAGCCATTTGAAATAACCTTAACTTATTTCACAGCCAATAAGTCTTTGAAATAATGTGCATTTTTCAGAGAAATCTTCTTATATATTTAGGCAGAAAATCTGACCTGCCATAGTTTTCCAAACAGCATAATTTCACTCTTCTCAATGATGAATCTGTTGTATTACACAACCTTTGAGTATTTAGCTTTATCAATGACATGTACTTTAAAAATGTTTTAGAGATCCTACCAGTCTTTGAAAACATCCTTGTTCCTTGTTTCAGTTCCAGTTTTATGTATATTTTCTGCCTTGCACCTGATTATTCCAACGTCTGATCGATGGTCTAGGGAATCTAATTATGGTATTGATTGTTTTTGCTGATTGTCTCGCCCTGTAGCTGATTTCTTCATTATTGTGTAAAATTAGATCATGAGCTCATGTTTAGCTAAACATCTGACTTTGTAAGAGGCTTAGGTGTGAACACTCGTAAGTTTCATCAGAAAGTCCGGAAAGATTTATTTGTGTCCCTCCAATGAGTTGCCCGCGAGGACCCCGTTGACTACAAGTGTTGGTCCACTACACCCTCTAGAGGCACGGCCTCAGACAGGGCTGCTTTGTGCCACACGATCTGTGGCAGTGGCAGTGGTTGGCCTGTGGCCGGGGCAGGAGCCTCTCTGCGTGTGTCCCAGGGACCCATCTGCCTGCGAACTTCGGTCACCTGGAAGGAATCTACGATGCCCAGACCTATGGTTAGCTCTGCAGCGAGGTGTACTGCGCGGACAGGTTCCACACACACTTCAAGTAAGAGGGCGGCCTGAGTGGAAAGGTGAGAGTTTGTGCCGCTGTGCAGACAAAGAAGGCGCCCTTTGTCCTGGGCCTAAATGCTTGTGACACCCCACTGGGCCTGCCGGGCTCTGAGGGCCCTGCCCTGGGCCCCCTGCTCCCCTGCCCTTTGTTCAGTCACTGCAGAGATGGCCACACCCACTCCCTCTGTGAGGGCAGTGTTCCAAACTCCCTCAGCCCCGCCCCCTCTCCGCAGGTTACCATGGACTAAAGATGCTGCATTCTGAGTCCAGGGCAGTCCGAGAATGCCAAGGGCTGACATGATGACCTTAAATGATTTCCTCTTGTGTCAGTTTTGGTAAATTTTAGGAGCTAGGAACTGGTCGACTTTACACAAACGTTCAAATTTACTGGCATTTCATATACTCTCTGCTATAACATTGTCCTGATTCTTTCTGTATATTCTTTACTTATGTTTTGGTTTTCCTTAATCAAAGTGTGTCTTTTAATCTTGTCAAAGAATATTCTTTGGACTTACTACCTCAACTGAATTTTATACGTTTTCTATGGTATTAAGTTCTGCTCATATCTTTATTTATCTTTTTTCTATGTTCTCAGGGTTTATTGTTTTGATCTTCTGATGTCAATTAAAACACTTGGTTATTCATTTTAATAAATCTTTTTACTTATAAAGATTTGAGTTTTTAAAGATTCCAGCTTACTTGTAAGTTTCTAAGGGTCAGGTCGTCTACATTGTGGCTGGCCAAAGGCTTAGTTCACAATATAGCAAAGTATATATTGACCTATTTTCCCCTCGACTTTCTGTGATTTGCTACATCTCACCTTTCTTTGCAGACAAGCCATTTGAAATACCCTTAACTTATTTCACAGCCAATAACTCTTTGAAATAATGTGCATTTTTCAGAGAAATCTTCTTATATATTTAGGCAGAAAATCTGACCTGCCATAATTTTCAAAACAGCATAATTTCACTCTTCTCAATGATGAATCTGTTGTATTACACAACCATTGAGTTTTTAGCTTTATCAATGACATGTACTTTTAAAATGTTTTAGAGATCCTACCGGTCTTTGAAAACATCCTTGTTCCTTGTTTCAGTTCCAGTTTTGTGTATACTTTCTGCCTTGCACCTGATTATTCCAACATCTGATGGTTGGCCTAGGGAATCTAATTCTGGTATTGATTGTTTTTGCTGCTTGTCTCCCCTTGTAGCTGATTTCTTCATTATTGTGTAAATTTAGAACATGAGCTTATGTTTAGCTAAACAGCTGACTTTGTAAGAGTCTTAGGTGTGAACGCTCGTAAGCTTCAGCAGAAAGTCCGCAAAGATTTTTTTGTGTTCCTCCAATGAGTTACCCGCGGGGACCCCTTTTTCTACAAGTGTTGGTCCACTACTCCATCTAGAGGCTGGGACTCAGACAGGACTGCTTTGCTGCCCCCGATATGGGATAGTGCCTTTGGGCGGCCTGTGGCCTGGGCAGGAGGCTCCCAACGTGTGTCCCACGACCCATCTGCCTGCGAACTTTGGTCACCTGCCAGGAAGCTATGATGCCCAGAACTATGGTTAGCTTTGCAGCGAGGTGTACTGTGCGGACCGGTTCCACACACAGTTCAAGTAAGAGGGCGGCCTGAGTGGAAAGGTGAGAGTTTGGGCAGCTGTGCAGACAAAGAAGGCGCACTTTGACCTGTGCCTAAATGCTTGTGACACACGACTGGGCCTGCCGGGCTCTGAGGGCCCTGCCGTTGGCCCCCTTCTCCCCTGCCCTTTATTCAGGCACAGCATAGATGGCCCCACCCACTCCCTCAGTGAAGGCAGTGTTCCAACCTCCCTCAGCCCCGCCCCCTCTCCGCAGGTTACCATGGACTACAGATGCTGCATTCTGAGGCCATGGCATTCCGAGAATGCCAAGGGCAGACATGATGACCTTAAATGATTTCCTCTTCTGTCAATTTTGGTAAAGTTTAGGAGCTAGGAAATGGTCCACTTTACACAAATGTTCAAATTTACTGGCATTTCATATATTCTCTGCTATAACATTGTCCTGATTCTTTCTGTATATTCTTGACTTATGTTTTGGTTTTCCTTAATCAATGTGTGTCTTTTAAATCTTGTCAAAGAATATTCTTTGGACTTACTACCTCAACTGAATTTTATACGTTTTCTGTGGTATTAAGTTCTGCTCATATCTTTATTTATCTTTTTTCTATGTTCTCAGGGTTTTTTGTTGTGATCTTCTGATGTCAATTAACACACTAGGTTATTCATTTTAATAAATCTTTTTACTTATAAAGATTTGAATTTTTAAAGATTCCAGCTTACTTGGAAGTTTCTAAGGGTCAGGTCCTCTACATTGTGGCTGGCCAAAAGCTTAGTTCACAATATAGCAAAGTATATATTGACCTATTTTCCCCTCGACTTTCTGTGATTTCAGACATCTCACCTTTCTTTGCAGACAAGCCATTTGAAATAACCTTAACTTATTTCACAGCCAATAAGTCTTTGAAATAATGTGCATTTTTCAGAGAAATCTTCTTATATATTTAGGCAGAAAATCTGACCTGCCATAGTTTTCCTAACAGCATAATTTCACTCTTCTCAATTATGAATCTGTTGTATTACACAACCTTTGAGTATTTAGCTTTATCAATGACATGTACTTTAAAAATGTTTTAGAGATCCTACCAGTCTTTGAAAACATCCTTGTTCCTTGTTTCAGTTCCTGTTTTATGTATATTTTCTGCCTTGCACCTGATTATTCCAACGTCTGATCGATGTTCTAGGGAATCTAATTATGGTATTGATTGTTTTTGCTGATTGTCTCGCCCTGTAGCTGATTTCTTCATTATTGTGTAAAATTAGATCATGAGCTCATGTTTAGCTAAACATCTGACTTTGTAAGAGGCTTAGGTGTGAACACTCGTAAGTTTCATCAGAAAGTCCGCAAAGATTTATTTGTGTCCCTCCAATGAGTTGCCCGCGAGGACCCCGTTGACTACAAGTGTTGGTCCACTACTCCCTCTAGAGGCACGGCCTCAGACAGGGCTGCTTTGTGCCACACGATCTGTGGCAGTGGCAGTGGGTGGCCTGTGGCCGGGGCAGGAGCCTGTCTGCGTGTGTCCCAGGGACCCATCTGCCTGCGAACTTTGGTCAACTGGCAGGAAGCTACGATGCTCAGACCTATGGTTAGCTGTGCAGCGAGGTGTACTGCGCGGACAGGTTACACACACACTTCAAGTAAGAGAGCGGCGTGAGTGGAAAGGTGAGAGTTTGTGCCGCTGTGCAGACAAAGAAGGCGCCCTTTGTCCTGGGCCTAAATGCTTGTGACACCCCACTGGGCCTGCCGGGCTCTGAGGGCCGTGCCCTGGGCCCCCTGCTCCCCTGCCTTTTGTTCAGTCACAGCAGAGATGGCCACACCCACTCCCTTTGTGAGGGCAGTGTTCCAAACTCCCTCAGCCCCGCCCCCTCTCCGCAGGTTACCATGGACTAAAGATGCTGCATTCTGAGTCCAGTGCAGTCCGTTAATGCCAAGGGCTGACATGATGACCTTAAATGATTTCCTCTTGTGTCAGTTTTGGTAAATTTTAGGAGCTAGGAACTGGTCCACTTTACACAAACTTTCAAAATTACTGGCATTTCATATACTCTCTGCTATAACATTGTCCTGATTCTTTCTGTATATTCTTTACTTATGTTTTGGTTTTCCTTAATCAAAGTGTGTCTTTTAATCTTGTCAAAGAATATTCTTTGGACTTACTACATCAGCTGAATTTTATACGTTTTCTATTGTATTAAGTTCTGCTCATATCTTTATTTATATTTTTTCTATGTTCTCAGGTTTATTGTTTTGATCTTCTCATGTCAATTAAAACACTTGGTTATTCATTTTAATAAATCTTTTTACTTATAAAGATTTGAACTTTTCAAGATTCCAGCTTACTTGTAAGTTTCTATGGGTCAGGTCCTCTACATTGTGGCTGGCCTAAGTCTTAGTTCACCATATAGCAATGTATATATTGACCTATTTTCCCCTCGACTTTCTGTGATTCCCTACATCTCACCTTTCTTTGCAGACAAGCCATTTGAAATAACCTTAACTTATTTCACAGCCAATAAGTCTTTGAAATAATGTGTATTTTTTAGAGAAATCTTCTTATATAATTAGGCAGAAAATCTGACCTGCCATAGTTTTCAAAACAGCATAATTTCACTCTTCTCAATGTTGAAACTGTTGTATTACACAACCATTGAGTATTTAGCTTTATCAATGACATGTACTTTAAAAATGTTTTAGAGATCCTACCAGTCTTTGAAAACATCCTTGTTCCTTGTTTCAGTTCCAGTTTTGTGTATACGTTCTGCCTTGCACCTGATTATTCAACATCTGATGGTTGGCCTAGGGAATCTAATTCTGGTATTGATTGTTTTTGCTGCTTGTCTCCCCTTGTAGCTGATTTCTTCATTATTGTGTAAATTTAGATCATGAGCTCATGTTTGGCTAAACAGCTGACCTTGTAAGAGGCTTAGGTGTGAACGCTCGTAAGCTTCAGCAGAAAGTCCGCAAAGATTTTTTTGGGTCCCTCCAATGAGTTACCCGCGCGGACCACTTTTTCTACAAGTGTTGGTCCACTACTCCCTCTAGAGGCTGGGACTCAGACAGGACTGCTTTGCTACCCCCGATCTGGGATAGTGGCTTTGGGCGGCCTGTGGCCTGGGCAGGAGGCACCCCACGTGTGTCCCACGACCCATCTGCCTGCGAACTTCGGTCACCTGGCAGGAAGCTATGATGCCCAGACCTATGGTTAGCTTTGCATCGAGGTGCACTGCGTGGACCGGTTCCACACACACTTCAAGTAAGAGGGCGGCCTGAGTGGAAAGGTGAGAGTTTGGGCAGCTGTGCAGACAAAGAAGGCGCACTTTGGCCTGGGCCTAAATGCTTGTGACACACGACTGGGCCTGCCGGGCTCTGAGGGCCCTGCCCTGGGCCCCCTTCTCCCCTGCCCTTTGTTCAGTCACAGCAGAGATGGCCCCACCCACTCCCTCAGTGAAGGCAGTGCTCCAACCTCCCTCAGCCCCGCCCCCTCTCCGCAGGTTACCATGGACTACAGATGCTGCATTCTGAGGTCAGGGCATTCCGAGAATGCCAAGGCCACACATGATGACCTTAAATGATTTCCTCTTGTGTCAATTTTGGTAAACTTTAGTAGATAGGAAATGGTCCACTTTACACAAATGTTCAAATTTACTGGCATTTCAGATATTCTCTGCTATAACATTGTCCTGATTCTTTCTGTATATTCTTTACTTATGTTTTGGTTTTCCTTAATCAAAGTTTGTCTTTTAAATCTTGTCAAAGAATATTCTTTGGACTTACTACTTCAACTGAATTTTATACGTTTTCTATGGTATTAAGTGTTGCTCATATCTTTATTTATTTTTTTCTATGTTCTCAGGGTTTATTGTTTTGATCTTCTGATGTCAATTAAAACACTTGGTTATTCATTTTAATAAATCTTTTTCCTTATAAAGATTTGAGTTTTTAAAGATTCCAGCTTACTAGTAAGTTTCTAAGGCTCAGGTCCTCTACATTGTGGCTGGCCAAAGGCTTAGTTCACAATATAGCAAAGTGTATATTGACCTATTTTCCCCTCGACTTTCTGTGATTTCCTACATCTCACCTTTCTTTGCAGACAAGCCATTTGAAATAAACTTAACTTATTTCACAGCCAATAAGTCTTTAAAATAATGTGCATTTTTCAGAGAAATCTTCTTATATGTTTAGGCAGAAAGTCTGACCTGCCATAATTTTCAAAACAGCATAATTTCACTCTTCTCAATGATGAGTCTGTTGTATTACACAACCTTTGAGTATTTAGCTTTATCAATGACATGTACTTTAAAAATATTTTAGAGATCCTACCAGTCTTTGAAAACATCCTTGTTCCTTGTTTCAGTTCCAGTTTTTTGTATACTTTCTGCCTTGCACCTGATTATTCCAACATCTGATGGTTGGCCTAGGGAATCTAATTCTGGTATTGATTGTTTTGGCTGCTTGTCTCCCCTTGTAGCTGATTTCTTCATTATTGTGTAAATTTAGATCATGAGCTCATGTTTAGCTAAACAGCTGACCATGTAAGAGGCTTAGGTGTGAACGCTCGTAAGCTTCAGCAGAAAGTCCACAAAGATTTTTTGTGTCCCTCCAATGAGTTACCCGCGCGGACCCCTTTTTCTACAAGTGTTGGTCCACTACTCCCTCTAGAGGCTGGGACTCAGACAGGACTGCTTTGCTGCCCCCGATCTGGGATTGTGGCGTTGGGCGGCCTGTGGCCTGGGCAGGAGGCTCCCCACTTGTGTCCCACGACCCATCTGCCTGCGAACTTCGGTCACCTGGCAGGAAGCTATGATGCCCAGACCTATGGTTAGCTTTGCATCGAGGTGTACTGCGCGGACCGGTTCCACACACACTTCAAGTAAGAGGGCGGCCTGAGTGGAAAGGTGAGAGTTTGGGCAGCTGTGCAGACAAAGAAGGCGCACTTTGGCCTGGGCCTAAATGCTTGTGACACACGACTGGGCCTGCCGCGCTCTGAGTGCCCTTCCGTGGGCCCCCTTCTCCCCTGCCCTTTGTTCAGTCACAGCAGAGATGGCCCCACCCACTCCCTCAGTGAAGGCAGTGTTCCAACCTCCCTCAGCCCGCCCCCTCTCCGCAGGTTACCATGGACTACAAATGCTGCATTCTGAGGCCAGGGCGTTCCGAGAATGCCATGGGCAGACATGATGACCTTAAACGATTTCCTCTTGTGTCAATTATGGTAAACTTTAGGAGCTAGGAAATGGTCCAATTTACACAAATGTTCAAATTTACTGGCATTTCAGATATTCTCTGCTATAACATTGTCCTGATTCTGTCTGTATATTCTTTACTTATGTTTTGGTTTTCCTTAATCAAAGTGTGTCTTTTAAATCTTGTCAAAGAATATTCTTTGGACTTACTACCTCAACTGAATTTTATACGTTTTCTGGGGTATTAAGTTCTGCTCATAACTTTATTTATCTTTTTTCTATGTTCTCAGGGTTTATTGTTTTGATCTTCTGATGTCAATTAAAACACTTGGTTATTCATTTTAATAAATCTTTTTCCTTATAAAGATTTGAATTTTTAAACATTCCAGCTTACTTGTAAGTTTCTAAGGGTCAGGTCCTCTACATTGTGGCTGGCCAATGGCTTAGTTCACAATATAGCAAAGTATATATTGACCTATTTTCCCCTCGACTTTCTGTGATTTCCTATATCTCACTTTTCTTTGCAGACAAGCCATTTGAAATAACATTAACTTATTTCACAGCCAATAAGTCTTTGAAATAATGTGCATTTTTCAGAGAAATCTTCTTATATATTTAGGCAGAAAATCTGACCTGCCATAGTTTTCAAAACAGCATAATTTCACTCTTCTCAATGATGAATCTGTTGTATTACACAACCTTTGAGTATTTAGCTTTATCAATGACATGTACTTTAAAAATGTTTTAGAGATCCTACCAGTCTTTCAAAACATCCTTTTTCCTTGTTTCAGTTCCAGTTTTATGTATATATTCTGCCTTGCACCTGATTATTCCAACGTCTGATCGATGGCTTAGGGAATCTAATTCTGGTATTGATAGTTTTTGCTGATTGTCTCTCCTGTAGCTGATTTCTTCAATATTGTGTAAATTTAGATCATGAGCTCATGTTTAGCTAAACATCTAACTTTGTAAGAGGCTCAGGTGTGGACACTCATAAGCTTCATCAGAAAGTCCGCAAAGATTTATTTGTGTCCCTCCAATGAGTTGCCCGCGAAGACCCCGTTTTCTACAAGGGTTGGTCCACTACTCCCTCTAGAGGCACGGCCTCAGACAGGGCTGCTTTGCACCCCACGATCTGGGGCAGTGGCATTGGGCGGCCTGTGGCCCGGGGAGGAGCCTCTCTGCGTGTGTCCCAGGGACCCATCTGCCTGCGAACTTCGGTCACCTGGCAGGAATCTACGATGCCCAGACCTATGGTTAGCTGTGCAGCGAGGTGTACTGCGTTGTCAGGTTCCACACACACTTCAAGTAAGAGGGCGGCCTGAGTGGAAAGGTTAGAGTTTGTGCCGCTGTGCAGACAAAGAAATCGCCCGTTGTCCTGGGCCTAAATGATTGTGACACCCCACAGGGCCTGCCGGGCTCTGAGGGCCCTGCCCTGGGCCCCCTGCTCCCCTGCCCTTTGTTCAGTCACAGCAGAGATGGCCACACCCACTCCCTCTGTGAGGGCAGTGTTCCAAACTCCCTCAGCCCCGCCCCCTCTCCGCAGGTAACCATGGACTAAAGATGCTGCATTCTGAGTCCAGGGCATTCGGAGAATGCCAAGGGCTGACATGATGACCTTAAATGATTTCCTCTTGTGTCAGTTTTGGTAAATTTTAGGAGCTAGGAACTGGTCCACTTTACACAAACGATCAAATTTACTGGCATTTCATATACTCTCTGCTATAACATTGTCCTGATTCTTTCTGTATATTCTTTACTTATGTTTTGGTTTTCCTTAATCAAAGTGTGTCTTTTAATCTTGTCAAAGAATATTCTTTGGACTTACTACCTCAACTGAATTTTATACGTTTTCTATGGTATTAAGTTCTGCTCATATCTTTATTTATCTTTTTTCTATGTTCTCAGGGTTTATTGTTTTGATCTTCTGATGTCAATTAAAACACTTGGTTATTCATTTTAATAAATCTTTTTACTTATAAAGATTTGAGTTTTTAAAGATTCCAGCTTACTTGTAAGTTTCTAAGGGTCAGGTCCTCTACATTGTGGCTGGCCAAAGGCTTAGTTCACAATATAGCAAAGTATATATTGACCTATTTTCCCCTCGACTTTCTGTGATTTCCTACATCTCACCTTTCTTTGCAGACAAGCCATTTGAAATAAACTTAACTTATTTCACAGCCAATAACTCTTTGAAATAATGTGCATTTTTCAGAGAAATCTTCTTATATATTTAGGCAGAAAATCTGACCTGCCATAATTTTCAAAACAGCATAATTTCACTCTTCTCAGTGATGAATCTGTTGTATTACACAACCTATGAGTATTTAGATTTATCAGTGACATGTACTTTAAAAATGTTTTAGAGATCCTACCAGTCTTTGAAAACATCCTTGTTCCTTGTTTCAGTTCCAGTTTTATGTATATTTTCTGCCTTGCACCTGATTATTCCAACGTCTGATCGATGGCCTAGGGAATCTAATTCTGGTATTGTTTGTTTTTGCTGATTGTCTCCCCCTGTAGCTGATTTCTTCATTATTGTGTAAAATTAGATCATAAGCTCATGTTTAGCTAAACATCTGACTTTGTAAGAGGCTTAGGTGTGATCACTCGTAAGTTTCATCAGAAAGTCCGCAAAGATTTATTTGTGTCCCTCCAATGAGTTGCCCGCTATGACCCCGTTTACTACAAGTGTTGGTCCACTACTCCCTCTAGAGGCACGGCCTCAGACAGGGCTGCTTTGTGCCCCGCGATCTGTGGCAGTGGCAGTGGGTGGCCTGTGGCCGGTGCATGAGCCTCTCTGCGTGTGTCCCAGGGACCCATCTCCCTGCGAACTTCGGTCACATGGCAGGAAGCTACGATGCCCAGACCTATGGTTAGCTGTGCAGCGAGGTGAACTGCGCGGACAGGTTCCACACACACTTCAAGTAAGAGGACGGCCTGAGTGGAAAGGTGAGGGTTTGGGCAGCTGTGCAGACAAAGAAGGTGCACTTTGTCCTGGGCCTAAATGCTTGTGACACCCCACTGGTCCTGCCGGGCTCTGAGGGCCCTGCCCTGGGACCCCTGCTCCCCTGCCCTTTGTTCAGTCACAGCAGAGATGGCCACACCCACTTCCTCTGTGAGGGCAGTGTTCCAAACTCCCTCAGCCCCGCCCCCTCTCCGCAGGTTACCATGGACTAAAGATGCTGCATTCTGAGGCCAGGGCATTCTGAGAATGCCAAGGGCTGACATGATGAACTTAAATGGTTTCCTCTTGTGTCAGTTTTGGTAAATTTTAGAAGCTAGGAACTGGTCCACTTTACACAAACGTTCAATTTTACTGGCATTTCATATACTCTCTGCTATAACATTGTCCTTATTCTTTCTGTATATTCTTTACTTATGTTTTGGTTTTCCTTAATCAAAGTGTGTCTTTTAATCTTGTCAAAGAATATTCTTTGGACTTACTACATCACCTGAATTTTATACGTTTTCTATTGTATTAAGTTCTGCTCATATCTTTATTTATATTTTTTTATGTTCTCAGGTTTATTGTTTTGATATTCTGATGTCAATTAAAACACTTGGTTATTCATTTTAATAAATCTTTTAACTTATAAAGATTTGAACTTTTCAAGATTCAAGCTTACTTGTAAGTTTCTAAGGGTCAGGTCCTCTACATTGTGGCTGGCCTAAGTCTTAGTTCACCATATAGCAATGTATATATTGACCTATTTTCCCCTCGACTTTCTGTGATTTCCTACATCTCACCTTTCTTTGCAGACAAGCCATTTGAAATAACCTTAACTTATTTCACAGCCAATAAGTCTTTGAAATAAAGTGTATTTTTTAGAGAAATCTTCTTATATAATTAGACAGAAAATCTGAACTGCCATAGTTTTCAAAACAGCATAATTTCACTCTTCTCAATGTTGAATCTGTTGTATTACACAACCATTGAGTATTTAGCTTTATCATTGACCTGTACATTAAAAATGTTTTAGAGATCCTACCTGTCTTTGAAAACATCCTTGTTTCTTGTTTCAGTTCCAGTTTTATGTGGACTTTCTGCCTTGCACCTGATTATTCCAACATCTGATGGTTGGCCTAGGGAATCTAATTCTGGTATTGATTGTTTTTGCTGCTTGTCTCCCCTTGTAGCTGATTTCTTCATTATTGTGTAAATTTAGATCATGAGCTCATGCTTAGCTAAACAGCTGACCTTGTAAGAGTCTTAGGTGTGAATGCTCGTAAGCTTCAGCAGAAAGTCCGCAAAGATTTTTTTTTGTCCCTACAATGAATTACCCGCGCGGACCCCTTTTTCTACAAGTGTTGGTCCACTACTCCCTCTAGAGGCTGGGACTCAGACAGGACTGCTTTGCTGCCCCCGATCTGGGATAGTGGCTTTGGGCGGCCTGTGGCCTGGGCAGGATTCTCCCCAAGTGTGTCCCACGACCCATCTGCCTGCGAACTTCGGTCACCTGGCAGGAAGCTATGATGCCCAGACCTATGGTTAGTTTTGCATCGAGGTGTACTGTGCGGACCGGTTCCACACACACTTCAAGTAAGAGGGCGGCCTGAGTGGAAAGGTGAGAGTTTGGGCAGCTGTGCAGACAAAGAAGGTACACTTTGGCCTGGGCCTAAATGCTTGTGACACACGACTGGGCCTGCCGGGCTCTGAGGGCCCTGCCGTGGGCACCCTTCTCTCCTGCCATTTGTTCAGTCACAGCAGAGATGGCCCCACCCACTCCCTCAGTGAAGGCAGTGTTCCAACCTCCCTCAGCCCCGCCCCCTCTCCACAGGTTACCATGGACAACAGATGCTGCATTCTGAGGCCAGGGTGTTCCGAGAATGCCAAGGGCACACATGATGACCTTAAATGATTTCCTCTTGTGTCAATTTTGGTAAAGTTTACGAGCTAGGAAATGGTCCACTTTACAGAAATGTTCAAATTTACTGGCATTTCAGATATTCTCTGCTATAACATTGTCCTGATTCTTTCTGTATATTCTTTACTTATGTTTTGGTTTTCCTTAATCAAAGTGTGTCTTTTAAATCTTGTCAAAGAATATTCTTTGGACTTCCTACCTCATCTGAATTTTATACGTTTTCTGTGGTATTAAGTTCTGCTCATATCTTTATTTATCTTTTTTCTATGTTCTCAGAGTTTATTGTTTTGATCTTCTGATGTCAATTAAAACACTTGGTTATTCTTTTTAATAAATCTTTTTACTTATAAAGATTTGAATTTTTAAAGATTCCAGCTTACTTGTAAGTTTCTAAGGGTCAGGTCCTCTACATTGTGGCTGGCCAAAGGCTTAGTTCACAATATAGCAAAGTATATATTGACCTATTTTCCCCTCGACTTTCTGTGATTGCCTACATATCACCTTTATTTGCAGACAAGCCATTTGAAATAACCTTAACTTATTTCACAGCCAATAAGTCTTTGAAATAATGTGCATTTTTCAGAGAAATCTTCTTATATATTTAGGCAGAAAATCTGACCTGCCATAGTTTTCCAAACAGCATAATTTCACTCTTCTCAATGATGAATCTGTTGTATTACACAACCTTTGAGTATTTAGCTTTATCAATGACATGTACTTTAAAAATGTTTTAGAGATCCTACCAGTCTTTGAAAACATCCTTGTTCCTTGTTTCAGTTCCATTTTATGTATATTTTCTGCCTTGCACCTGATTATTCCAACGTCTGATCGATGGCTTAGGGAATCTAATTCTGGTATTGATTGTTTTTGCTGATTGTCTTCCCCTGTAGCTGATTTCTTCATTATTGTGTAAATTTAGATCATGAGCTCCTGTTTAGCTAAACATGTGACTTTGTAAGAGGCTTAGGTGTGAACGCTCATAAGCTTCATCAGAAAGTCCGCAAAGATTTATTTGTGTCCCTCCAATGAGTTGCCCGCGATGACCCCGTTTTCAACAAGGGTTGGTCCACTACTCCCTCTAGAGGCACGGCCTCAGACAGGGCTGCTTTGCGCCCCACGATCTGGGGCAGTGGCATTGGGCGGCCTGTGGCCCGGGGAGGAGCCTCTGTGCGTGTGTCCCAGGGACCCATCTGCCTGCGAACTTCGGTCACCTGGCAGGAATCTACGATGCCCAGACCTATGGTTAGCTGTGCAGCGAGGTGTACTGCGCGGACAGGTTCCACACACACTTCAAGTAAGAGGGCGGCCTGAGTGGAAAGTTGAGAGTTTGTGCCGCTGTGCAGACAAAGAAGGCGCCCTTTGTCCTGGGCCTAAATGCATCTGACACACGACTCGGCCTCCCGTGCTCTGAGGGCCCTGCCGTTGGCCCCCTTCTCCCCTGCCCTTTGTTCAGTCACAGCAGAGTTGGCCCCACCCACTCCCTCAGTGAAGGCAGTGTTCCAACCTCCCTCAGCCCCGCCCCCTCTCCGCAGGTTACCATGGACTACAGATGCTGCATTCTGAGGCCAGGGCGTTCCGAGAATGCCAAGGGCACACATGATGACCTTAAATGATTTCCTCTTGTGTCAATTTTGGTAAACTTTAGGAGCTAGGAAATGGTCCACTTTACAGAAATGTTCAAATTTACTGGCATTTCAGATATTCTCTGCTATAACATTGTCCTGATTCTTTCTGTATATTCTTTACTTATGTTTTGGTTTTCCTTAATCAAAGTGTGTCTTTTAATCTTGTCAAAGAATATTCTTTGGACTTACTACATCACCTGAATTTTATACGTTTCCTATGGTATTAAGTTCTGCTCATATCTTTATTTATCTTTTTTCTATGTTCTCACGGTTTATTGTTTTGATCTTCTGATGTCAATTAAAACACTTGGTTATTCATTTTAATAAATCTTTTTACTTATAAAGATTTGAGTTTTTAAAGATTCCAGCTTACTTGTAAGTTTCTAAGGGTCAGGTCCTCTACATTGTGGCTGGCCAAAGGCTTAGTTCACAATATAGCAAAGTATATATTGACCTATTTTCCCCTCGACTTTCTGTGATTTCCTACATCTCACCTTTCTTTGCAGACAATCCATTTGAAATAAACTTAACTTATTTCACAGCCAATAAGTCTTTGAAATAATGTGCATTTTTCAGAGAAATCTTCTTATATATTTAGGCAGAAAATCTGACCTGCCATAATTTTCAAATCAGCATAATTTCACTCTTCTCAATGATGAATCTGTTGTATTACACAACCTTTGAGTATTTAGCTTTATCAATGACATGTACTTTAAAAATGTTTTAGAGATCCTACCAGTCTTTGAAAACATCCTTGTTCCTTGTTTCAGTTCCAGTTTTGTGTATACTTTCGGCCTTGCACCTGAATATTCCAACATCTGATGGTTGGCCTAGGGAATCTAATTCTGGTATTGATTGTTTTTGCTGCTTGTCTCCCCTTGTAGCTGATTTCTTCATTATTGTGTAAATTTAGATCATGAGCTCATGTTTAGCTAAACAGCTGACCTTGTAAGAGTCTTAGGTGTGAACGCTCGTAAGCTTCAGCAGAAAGTCCGCAAAGATTCTTTTGTGTCCCTCCAATGAGTTACCCGCGCGGACCCCTTCTTCTACAAGTGTTGGTCCACTACTCCCTCTAGAGGCTGGGACTCAGACAGGACTGCTTTGCTGCCCCCGATCTGTGATAGTGGCTTTGGGCGGCCTGTGGCCTGGGCAGGAGGCTCCTCACGTGTGTCCCACGACCCATCTGCCTGCGAACTTTGGTCAACTGCCAGGAAGCTATGATGCCCAGAACTATGGATAGCTTTGCCGCGAGGTGTACTGTGCAGACCGGATCCACACACACTTCAAGTAAGAGGGCGGCCTGAGTGGAAAGGTGAGAGTTTGGGCAGCTGTGCAGACAAAGAAGGCGCACTTTGGCCTGGGCCTAAATGCTTGTGACACACGACTGGGCCTGCCGGGCTCTGAGGGCCCAGCCATTGGCCCCCTTCTCCCCTGCCCTTTGTTCAGTCACAGCAGAGATGGCCACACCCACTCCCTCTGTGAGGGCAGCGTTCCAAACTCCCTCAGCCCCGCCCCCTCTCCGCAGGTTACCATGGACTAAAGATGCTGCATTCTGAGTCCAGGGCATTCCGAGAATGCCAAGGGCTGACATGATGACCTTAAATGATTTCCTCTTCTGTCAATTTTGGTAAAGTTTAGGAGCTAGGAAATGGTCCACTTTACACAAATGTTCAAATTTACTGGCATTTCATATATTCTCTGCTATAACATTGTCCTGATTCTTTCTGTATATTCTTTACTTATGTTTTGGTTTTCCTTAATCAAAGTGTGTCTTTTAAATCTTGTCAAAGAATATTCTTTGGACTTACTACCTCAACTGAATTTTATACTTTTTCTGTGGTATTAAGTTCTGCTCATATCTTTATTTATCTTTTTTCTATGTTCTCAGGGTTTATTGTTTTGATCTTCTGATGTCAATTAAAACACTTGGTTATTCATTTTACTAAATCTTTTTACTTGTAAAGATTTGAACTTTTCCAGATTCCAGCTTACTTCTAAGTTTCTAAGGGTCAGATCCTCTACATTGTGGCTGGCCTAAGTCTTAGTTCACCATATAGCAATGTATATATTGACCTATTTTCCCCTCGACTTTCTGTGATTCCCTACATCTCACCTTTCTTTGCAGACAAGCCATTTGAAATAACCTTAACTTATTTCACAGCCAATAAGTCTTTGAAATAATGTGTATTTTTTAGAGAATTCTTCTTATATAATTAGGCAGAAAATCTAACCAGCCATAGTTTTCAAAACAGCATAATTTCACTCTTCTCAATTTTGAATCTGTTGTATTACACAACCATTGAGTATTTAGCTTTATCAATGACATGTACTTTAAAAATGTTTTAGAGATCCTACCAGTCTTTGAAAACATCCTTGTTCCTTGTTTCAGTTCCAGTTTTGTGTATACTTTCTGCCTTGCACCTGATTATTCAACATCTGATGGTTGGCCTAGGGAATCTAATTCTGGTATTGATTGTTTTTGCTGCTTGTCTCCCCTTGTAGCTGATTTCTTCATTATTGTGTAAATTTAGATCATGAGCTCATGTTTAGCTAAACAGCTGACCTTGTAAGAGGCTTAGGTGTGAACGCTCGTAAGCTTCAGCAGAAAGTCCGCAAAGATTTTTTTGTGTCCCTCCAATGAGTTACCCGCGCGGTCCCCTTTTTCTACAAGTGTTGGTCCACTACTCCTTCTAGAGGCTGGGACTCAGACAGGACTGCTTTGCTACCCCCGATCTGGGATAGTGGCTTTGGGCGGCCTGTGGCCTGGGCAGGAGGCTCCCCACGTTTGTCCCACGACCAATCTGCCTGCGAAATTCAGTCACCTGGCAGGAAGCTATGATGCCCAGTCCTATGGTTAGGTTTGCAGCGAGGTGTACTGCGCGGACCGGTTCCACACACACTTCAAGTAAGAGGGCGGCCTGAGTGGAAAGGTGAGAGTTTGGGCAGCTGTGCTGAAAAAGAAGGCGCATTTTGGCCTGGGCCTAAATGCATCTGACACACGACTGGGCCTGCCGGGCTCTGAGGGCCCTGCCGTTGGCCCCCTTCTCCCCTGACCTTTGTTCAGTCACAGCAGAGATGGCCCCACCCACTCCCTCAGTGAAGGCAGTGTTCCAACCTCCCTCAGCCCCGTCCCCTCTCCGCAGGTTACCTTGGACTACAGATGCTGCATTCTGAGGCCAGGGCATTCCGAGAATGCCAAGGGCAGACATGATGACCTTAAATGAATTCCTCTTGTGTCAATTTTGGTAAACTTTAGGAGCTAGGAAATGGTACACTTTACACAAACGTTCAAATTTACTGCCATTTCATATACTCTCTGCTATAACATTGTCCTGACTCTTTCTGTATATTCTTTACGTATGTTTTGGTTTTCCTTAATCAAAGTGTGTCTTTTAATCTTGTCAAAGAATATTCTTTGGACTTACTACATCACCTGAATTTTATACGTTTTCTATTGTTTTAAGTTCTGCTCATATCTTTATTTATATTTTTTGTATGTTCTCAGGTTTATTGTTTTGATATTCTGATGTCAATTAAAACACTTGGTTATTCATTTTAAAAAATCTTTTTACTTATAAAGATTTGAACTTTTCTAGATTCCAGCTTACTTGTAAGTTTCTAAGGGTCAGGTCCTCTACATTGTGGCTGGCCTAAGTCTTAGTTCACCATATAGCAATGTATATATTCACCTATTCTCCCCTCGACTTTCTGTGATTCCCTACATCTCACCTTTCTTTGCAGACAAGACATTTGAAATAACCTTAACTTATTTCACAACCAATAAGTCTTTGAAATAATGTGTATTTTTTAGAGAAATCTTCTTATATAATTAGGCAGAAAATCTGACCTGCCATAGTTTTCAAAACAGCATAATTTCACTCTTCTCAATGTTGAATCTGTTGTATTACACAACCATTGAGTATTTAGCTTTATCAATGACATGTACTTTAAAAATGTTTTAGAGATCCTACCAGTCTTTGAAATCATCCTTGTTCCTTGGATCAGTTCCAGTTTTGTGCATACTTTTTGCCTTGCACCTGATTATTCCAACATCTGATGGTTGGCCTAGGGAATCTAATTCTGGTATAGATTGTTTTTGCTGCTTGTCTCCCCTTGTAGCTGATTTCCTCATTATTGTGTAAATTTAGATCATCAGCTCATGTTTAGCTAAACAGCTGACCTTGTAAGGGGCTTAGGGGTGAACGCTCGTAAGCTTCAGCAGAAAGTCCGCAAAGATTTTTTTGGGTCCCTCCAATGAGTTACCCGCGCGGACCCCTTTTTCTACAAGTGTTGGTCCACCACTCCCTCTAGAGGCTGGGAGTCAGACAGGACTGCTTTGCTGCCCCCGATCTGGGATAGTGGCTTTGGGCGGCCTATGGCCTGGGCGGGAGGCTCCCCACGTGTGTCCCACGACCCATCTGCCTGCGAACTTCGGTCACCTGGCAGGAAGCTATGATGACCAGACCTATGGTTAGCTTTGCATCGTGGTGTACTGCGCGGACCGGTTCCACACACACTTCAAGTAAGAGGGCGGCCTGAGTGGAAAGGTGAGAGTTTGGGCAGCTGTGCAGAAAAAGAAGGCGCATTTTGGCCTGGGCCTAAATGCTTGTGACACACGACTAGGCCTGCCGGGCTCTGAGGGCCCTGCCCTCGGACCCCTTCTCCCCTGCCCTTTGTTCAGTCACAGCAGAGATGGCCCCACCCACTCCCTCAGTGAAGTCTGTGTTCCAACCTCCCTCAGCCCCGCCCCCTCTCCCCAGGTTACCATGGACAACAGATGCTGCATTCTGAGGCCAGGGCGTTCCGAAAATGCCAAGGGCCGACATGATGACCTTAAATGATTTCCTCTTGTGTCAATTTTGGTAAACTTTAGGAGCTAGGAAATGGTCCACTTTACACAAATGTTCAAATTTACTGGCATTTCAGATATTCTCTGCTATAACATTGTCCTGATTCTTTCTGTATATTCTTTACTTATGTTTTGGTTTTCCTTAATCAAAGTGTGTCTTTTAAATCTTGTCAAAGAATATTCTTTGGACTTACTACCTCAACTGAATTTTATAGGTTTTCTGTGGTACTAAGTTCTGCACATATCTTTATTTATCTTTTTTCTATGTTCTCAGGGTTTATTGTTTTGATCTTCTGATGTCAATTAAAACACTTGGTTATTCATTTTAATAAATATTTTTACTTATAAAGATTTGAATTTTTAAATATGCCAGCTTACTTGTAAATTTCTAAGGGTCAGGTCCTCTACATTGTGGCTGGCCAAAGGCCTAGTTCACAATATAGCAAAGTATATATTGACCTATTTTCCCCTCGACTTTCTGTGATTTCCTACATCTCACCTTTCTTTGCAGACAAGCCATTTGAAATAAGCTTAACTTATTTCACAGCCTTTAAGTCTTTGAAATAATGTGCATTTTTCAGAGAAATATTCTTATATATTTAGGCAGAAAATCTGACCTTCCATAGTTTTCAAAACAGCATAATTTCACCCTTCTCAATGATGAATCTGTTGTATTACACAACCTTTGAGTATTTAGCTTTATCAATGACATGTACTTTAAAAATGTTTTAGAGATCCTACCAGTCTTTGAAAACATCCTTGTTCCTTGTTTTAGTTCCAGTTTTATGTATATTTTCTGCCTTGCACCTGATTATTCCAACGTCTGATCGATGGCTTAGGGAATCTAATTCTGGTATTGATAGTTTTTGCTGATTGTCTCCCCTGTAGCTGATTTCTTCATTATTGTGTAAATTTAGATCATGAGCTCATGTTTAGCTAAACATCTAACTTTGTAAGAGGCTCAGGTGTGAACACTCATAAGCTTCATCAGAAAGTCCGCAAAGATTTATTTGTGTCCCTCCAATGAGTTGCCCGCGAAGACCCCGTTTTCTACAAGGGTTGGTCCACTACTCCCTCTAGAGGCACGGCCTCAGACAAGGCTGCTTTGCGCCCCACGATCTGGGGCAGTGGCATTGGGCGGCCTGTGGCCCGGGGAGGAGCCTCTCTGCGTGTGTCCCAGGGACCCATCTGCCTGCGAACTTCGGTCACCTGGCAGGAATCTACGATGCCCAGACCTATGGTTAGCTGTGCAGCGAGGTGTACTGCGTGGACAGGTTCCACACACACTTCAAGTAAGAGGGCGGCCTGAGTGGAAAGGTGAGAGTTTGTGCCGCTGTGCAGACAAAGAAGGCGCCCTTTGTCCTAGGCCTAAATGCTTGTGACACCCCACTGGGCCTGCCGGGCTCTGAGGGCCCTGCCCTGGGCCCCCTGCTCCCCTGCCCTTTGTTCAGTCACAGCAGAGATGGCCACACCCACTCCCTCTGTGAGGGCAGTGTTCCAAACTCCCTCAGCCCCGCCCCCTCTCCGCAGGTAACCATGGACTAAAGATGCTTCATTCTGAGTCCAGGGCATTCGGAGAATGCCAAGGGCTGACATGATGACCTTAAATGCTTTCCTCTTGTGTCAGTTTTGGTAAATTTTAGGAGCTAGGAACTGGTCCACTTTACACAAACGTTCAAATTTACTGGCATTTCATATACTCTCTGCTATAACATTGTCCTGATTCTTTCTGTATATTCTTTACTTATGTTTTGGTTTTCCTTAATCAAAGTGTGTCTTTTAAATCTTGTCAAAGAATATTCTTTGGACTTACTACCTCAACTGAATTTTATACCTTTTCTATGGTATTAAGTTCTGCTCATATCTTTATTTATCTTTTTTCTATGTTCTCAGGGTTTATTGTTTTGATCTTCTGATGTCAATTAAAACACTTGGTTATTCATTTTAATAAATCTTTTTACTTATAAAGATTTGAGTTTTTAAAGATTCCAGCTTACTTGTAAGTTTCTAAGGGTCAGGTCCTCTACATTGTGGCTGGCCAAAGGCTTAGTTCACAATATAGCAAAGTATATATTGACCTATTTTCCCCTCGACTTTCTGTGATTTCCTACATCTCACCTTTCTTTGCAGACAAGACATTTGAAATAAACTTAACTTATTTCACAGCCAATAACTCTTTGAAATAATGTGCATTTTTCAGAGAAATCTTCTTATATATTTAGGCAGAAAATCTGACCTGCCATAATTTTCAAAAAAGCATAATTTCACTCTTCTCAATGATAAATCTGTGGTATTACACAACCTTTGAGTATTTAGCTTTATCAATGACATGTACTTTAAAAATGTTTTAGAGATCCTACCAGTCTTTGAAAACATCCTTGTTCCTTGTTTGAGTTCCAGTTTTGTGTATACTTTCTGCCTTGCACCTGATTATTCCAACATCTGATGGTTGGCCTAGGGAATCTACTTCTGGTATTGATTGTTTTTGCTGCATGTCTCCCCTTGTAGCTGATTTCTTCATTATTGTGTAAATTTAGGTCATGAGCTCATGTTTAGCTAAACAGCTGACCTTGTAAGAGTCTTAGGTGTGAACGCTCGTAAGCTTCAGCAGAAAGTCCGCAAAGATTTTTTTGTGTCCCTCCAATGAGTTACCCGCGCGGACCCCTTTTTCTACAAGTGTTGGTCCACTACTCCCTCTAGAGGCTGGGAGTCAGACAGGACTGCTTTACTGCCCCCGATCTGGGATAGTGGCTTTGGGCGGCCTGAGGCCTGGGCAGGAGGCTCCCCACGTGTGTCCCACGACCCATCTGCCTGCGAACTTCGGTCACCTGGCAGGAAGCTATGATGCCCAGACATATGGTTAACTTTGCATCGAGGTGTACTGCACGGACCGGTTCCACACACACTTCAAGTAAGAGAGCGGCCTCAGTGGAAAGGTGAGAGTTTGGGCAGCTGTGCAGACAAAGAAGGCGCACTTTGGCCTTTGCCTAAATGCTTGTGACACACGACTGGGCCTGCCGGGCTCTGAGGGCCCTGCCGTTGGCCTCCTTCTCCCATGCCCTTTGTTCAGTCACAGCAGAGATGGCCCCACCCACTCCCTCAGTGAAGGCAGTGATCCAACCTCCCTCAGCCCCGCCCCCTCTCCGCAGGTTACCCTGGACTACAGATGCTGCATTCTGAGGCCAGGGCGTAACGAGAATGCCAAGGGCAGACATGATGACCTTAAATGATTTCCTCTTGTGTCAGTTTTGGTAAACTTTAGGAGCTAGGAAATGGTCCACTTTACACAAATGTTCAAATTTACTGGCATTTCAGATATTCTCTGCTATAACATTGTCCTGATTCTTTCTGTATATTCTTTACTTATGTTTTGGTTTTCCTTAATCAAAGTGTGTCTTATACGTTTTCTGTGGTATTAAGTTCTGCTCATATCTTTATTTATCTTTTTTCTATGTTCTCAGCGTTTATTGTATTGATCTTCTGATGTCAATTAAAACACTTGGTTATTCATTTTAATAAATTTTTTTACTTATAAAGATTTGAATTTTTAAAGATTCCAGCTTACTTGGAAGTTTCTAAGTGTCAGGTCCTCTACATTGTGGCTGGCCAAAGTCTTAGTTCACAATATAACAAAGTATATATTGAACTGTTTTCCCCTCGACTTTCTGTGATTTCAGACATCTCACCTTTCTTTGCAGACAAGCCATTTGAAATAACCTTAACTTATTTCACAGCCAATAAGTCTTTGAAATAATGTGTAGTTTTCAGACAAATCTTCTTATATAAATAGGCAGAAAATCTGACATGCCATAGTTTTCAAAACAGCATAATTTCACTCTTCTCAGTGATGAATCTGTTGTATTACACAACCTATGAGTATTTAGATTTATCAATGACATGTACTTTAAAAATGTTTTAGAGATCCTTCCAGTCTTTGAAAACATCCTTGTTCCTTGTTTCAGTTAGAGTTTTATGTATTTTTTCTGCCTTGCACCTGATTATTCCAACGTCTGATCGATGGCTTAGGGAATCTAATTCTGGTATTGATTGTTTTTGCTGATTGTCTCCCCCTGTAGCTGATTTCTTCATTATTGTGTAAATTTAGATCATGAGCTCATATTTAGCTAAACATCGGACTTTGTAAGAGGCTTAGGTGTGAACACTCATAATCTTCATCAGAAAGTCCGCAAAGATTTATTTGTGTCACTCCAATGAGTTGCCCGCGATGACCCCGTTTTCAACAAGGGTTGGTCCACTACACCCTCTAGAGGCACGGCCTCAGACAGGGCTGCTTTGCGCCCCACGATCTGGGGCAGTGGCATTGGGCGGCCTGTGGCCCGGGAGGAGCCTCTCTGCGTGGGTCCCAGGGACCCATCTGCCTGCGAACTTCGGTCACCTGGAAGGAATCTACGATGCCCAGACCTATGGTTAGCTCTGCAGCGAGGTGTACTGCGCAGACAGGTTCCACACACACTTCAAGTAAGAGGGCGGCCTGAGTGGAAAGGTGAGAGTTTGTGCCGCTGTGCAGACAAAGAAGGCGCCCTTTGTCCTGGGCCTAAATGCTTGTGACACCCCACTGGACCTGCCGGGCTCTGAGGGCCCTGCCCTGGGCCCCCTGCTCCCCTGCCCTTTGTTCAGTCACAGCAGAGATGGCCACACCCACTCCCTCTGTGAGGGCAGTGTTCCAAACTCCCTCAGCCCCGCCCCCTCTCCGCAGGTTACCATGGACTAAAGATGCTGCATTCTGAGTCCAGGGCAGTCCGAGAATGCCAAGGGCTGACATGATGACCTTAAATGATTTCCTCTTGTGTCAGTTTTGGTAAATTTTAGGAGCTAGGAACTGGTCGACTTACACAAACGTTCAAATTTACTGACATTTCATATACTCTCTGCTATAACATTGTCCTGATTCTTTCTGTATATTCTTTACTTATGTTTTGGTTTTCCTTAATCAAAGTGTGTCTTTTAATCTTGTCAAAGAATATTCTTTGGACTTACTACCTCAACTGAATTTTATACGTTTTTATGGTATTAAGTTCTGCTCATATCTTTATTTATCTTTTTTCTATGTTCTCACGGTTTATTGTTTTGATCTTCTGATGTCAATTAAAACACTTGGTTATTCATTTTAATAAATCTTTTTACTTATAAAGATTTGAGTTTTTAAAGATTCCAGCTTACTTGTAAGTTTCTAAGGGTCAGGTCCTCTACATTGTGGCTGGCCAAAGGCTTAGTTCACAATATAGCAAAGTATATATTGACCTATTTTCCCCTCGACTTTCTGTGATTTCCTACATCTCACCTTTCTTTGCAGACAAGCCATTTGAAATACCCTTAACTTATTTCACAGCCAATAAGTCTTTGAAATAATGTGCATTTTTCAGAGAAATCTTCTTATATATTTAGGCAGAAAATCTGACCTGCCATAATTTTCAAAACAGCATAATTTCACTCTTCTCAATGATGAATCTGTTGTATTACACAACCATTGAGTATTTAGCTTTATCAATGACATGTACTTTAAAAATGTTTTAGAGATCCTACCAGTCTTTGAAAACATCCTTGTTCCTTGTTTCAGTTCCAGTTTTGTGTATACTTTCTGCCTTGCACCTGATTATTCCAACATCTGATGGTTGGCCTAGGGAATCTAATTCTGGTATTGATTGTTTTTGCTGCTTGTCTCCCCTTGTAGCTGATTTCTTCATTATTGTGTAAATTTAGAACATGAGCTCATGTTTAGCTAAACAGCTGACCTTGTAAGAGTCTTAGGTGTGAACGCTCGTAAGCTTCAGCAGAAAGTCCGCAAAGATTTTTTTGTGTCCCTCCAATGAGTTACCCACGGGGACCCCTTTTTCTACAAGTGTTGGTCCACTACTCCCTCTAGAGGCTGGGACTCAGACAGGACTGCTTTGCTGCCCCCGATATGGGATAGTGCCTTTGGGCGGCCTGTGGCCTGGGCAGGAGGCTCCCAACGTGTGTCCCACGACCCATCTGCCTGCGAACTTTGGTCACCTGCCAGGAAGCTATGATGCCCAGAACTATGGTTAGCTTTGCAGCGAGGTGTACTGTGCGGACCGGTTCCACACACACTTCAAGTAAGAGGGCGGCCTGAGTGGAAAGGTGAGAGTTTGGGCAGCTGTGCAGACAAAGAAGGCGCACTTTGACCTGTGCCTAAATGCTTGTGACACACGACTGGGCCTGCCGGGCTCTGAGGGCCCTGCCGTTGGCCCCCTTCTCCCCTGCCCTTTGCTCAGTCACAGCAGAGATGGCCCCACCCACTCCCTCAGTGAAGGCAGTGTTCCAACCTCCCTCAGCCCCGCCCCATCTCCGCAGGTTACCATGGACTACAGATGCTGCATTCTGAGGCCAGGGCATTCCGAGAATGCCAAGGGCAGACATGATGACCTTAAATGATTTCCTCTTGTGTCAATTTTGGTAAAGTTTAGGAGCTAGGAAATGGTCCACTTTACACAAACGTTCAAATTTACTGCCATTTCATATACTCTCTGCTATAACATTGTCCTGACTCTTTCTGTATATTCTTTACTTATGTTTTGGTTTTCCTTAATCAAAGTGTGTCTTTTAATCTTGTCAAAGAATATTCTTTGGACTTACTACATCACCTGAATTTTATACGTTTTCTATTGTATTAAGTTCGGCTCATATCTTTATTTATATTTTTTCTATGTTCTCAGGTTTATTGTTTGATATTCTGATGTCAATTAAAACACTTGATTATTCATTTTAAAAAAATCTTTTTACTTATAAAGATTTGAACTTTTCAAGATTCCAGCTTACTTGTAAGTTTCTAAGGGTCAGGTCCTCTACATTGTGGCTGGCCAAAGGCTTAGTTCACAATATAGCAAAGTATATATTGACCTATTTTCCCCTTGACTTTCTGTGATATCCTACATCTCACCTGTCTCTGCAGACAAGCCATTTGAAATAACCTTAACTTATTTCACGGCCAATAAGACTTTGAAATAATGTGTATTTTTTAGAGAAATCTTCTTATATAATTAGGCAGAAAATCTGACCTGCCCTAGTTTTCAAAACAGCATAATTTAACTCTTCTCAATGTTGAATCTGTTGTATTACACAACCATTGAGTATTTAGCTTTATCAATGACATGTACTTTAAAAATGTTTTAGAGATCCTAGCAGTCTTTGAAAACATCCTTGTTCCTTGTTTCAGTTCAAGTTTTATGTATACTTTCTGCCTTGCACCTGATTATTCCAACATCTGATGGTTGGCCTAGGGAATCTAATTCTGGTATTGATTGTTTTTGCTGCTTGTCTCCCCTTGTAGCTGATTTCTTCATTATTGTGAAAATTTACATCATGAGCTCATGTTTAGCTAAACATCTGACTTTGTAAGAGGCTTAGGTGTGAACACTCATAAGCTTCATCAGGAAGTCCGCAAGGATTTATTTGTGTCCCTCCAATGAGTTACCCGCGAGGACCCCGTTTTCTGCTAGTGTTGGTCCACTACTCCCTCTAGAGGCACGGCATCAGACAGGGCTGCTTTGCGCCCCACGATCTGGGGCAGTGGCATTGGGCGGCCTGTTGCCCTGGGAGGAGCCTCTCTGCGTGTGTCCCAGGGACCCATCTGCCTGCGAACTTCGGTCACCTGGCAGGAAGCTACGATGCCCAGACATATGGTTAGCTCTGCAGGGAGGTGTACTGCGTGGACAGGTTCCACACACACTTCAAGTAAGAGGGCGGCCTGAGTGGAAAGGTGAGAGTTTGTTCCGCTGTGCAGACAAAGAAGTCGCCCTTTGTCCTGGGCCTAAATGCTTGTGAAACCCCACTGGGCCTGCCGGGCTCTGAGGGCCCTGCCCTGGGCCCCCTGCTCCCCTGCCATTTGTTCAGTCACAGCAGAGATGGCCACACCCACTCCCTCTGTGAGGGCAGTGTTCCAAACTCCCTCAGCCACGCCCCCTCTCCGCAGGTTACCATGGACTAAAGATGTTGCATTCTGAGTCCAGGGCATTCCGAGAATGTCAAGGGCTGACATGATGACCTTAAATGATTTCCTCTTGTGTCAGTTTTGGTAAATTTTAGGAGCTAGGAACTGGTCCACTTTACACAAACGTTCAAATTTACTGGCATTTCATATACTCTCTGCTATAACATTGTCCTGATTCTTTCTGTATATTCTTTACTTATGTTTTGGTTTTCCTTAATCAAAGTGTGTCTTTTAAATCTTGTCAAAGAATATTCTTTGGACTTACTAAATCACCTGAATTTTATACGTTTTCTGTTGTATTAAGTTCTGCTCATATCTTTATTTATCTTTTTTCTATGTTCTCCGGGTTTATTGTTTTGATCTTCTGATGTCAATTAAAACACTTGGTTATTCATTTTAATAAATCTTTTTACTTATAAAGATTTGAGTTTTTAAAGATTCCAGCTTACTTGTAAGTTTCTAACGGTCAGGTCCTCTACATTGTGGCTGGCCAAAGGCTTAGTTCACAATATAGCAAAGTATATATTGAACTATTTTCCCCTCGACTTTCTGTGATTTCCTACATCTCACCTTTCTTTGCAGACAAGCCATTTGAAATACCCTTAACTTATTTCACAGCCAATAACTCTTTGAAATAATGCGCATTTTTCAGAGAAATCTTCTTATATATTTAGGCAGAAAATCTGACCTGCCATAATTTTCAAAACAGCATAATTTCACTCTTCTCAATGATGAATCTGTGGTATTACACAACCTTTGAGTATTTAGCTTTATCAATGACATGTAGATTAAAAATGTTATAGAGATCCTACCAGTCTTTGAAAACATCCTTGTTCCTTGTTTCAGTTCCAGTTTTGTGTATACTTTCTGCCTTGCACCTGATTATTCCAACATCTGATGGTTGGCCTAGGGAATCTAATTCTGGTATTGATTGTTTTTGCTGCTTGTCTCCCCTTGTAGCTGATTTCTTCATTATTTTGTAAATTTAGATCATGAGCTCATGTTTAGCTAAACAGCTGACCTTGTAAGAGTCTTAGGTGTGAACGCTCGTAAGCTTCAGCAGAAAGTCCGCAAAGATTTTTTTGTGTCCCTCCAATGAGTTACCCGCGCGGACCCCTTTTTCTACAAGTGTTGGTCCACTACTCCCTCTAGAGGCTGGGACTCAGACAGGACTGCTTTGCTGCCCCCGATCTGGGATAGTGCCTTTGGGCGGCCTGTGGCCTGGGCAGGAGGCTCCCCACGTGTGTCCCACGACCCATCTGCCTGCGAACTTTGGTCACCTGCCAGGAAGCTATGATGCCCAGAACTATGGTTAGCTTTGCAGCGAGGTGTACTGTGCGGACCGGTTCCACACACACTTCAAGTAAGAGGGCGGCCTGAGTGGAAAGGTGAGAGTTTGGGCAGCTGTGCAGACAAAGAAGGCGCACTTTGGCCTTTGCCTAAATGCTTGTGACACACGACTGGGCCTGCCGGGCTCTGAGGGCCCTGCCGTTGGCCTCCTTCTCCCATGCATTTTGTTCAGTCACAGCAGAGATGGCCCCACCCACTCCCTCAGTGAAGGCAGTGATCCAACATCCCTCAGCCCCGCCCCCTCTCCGCAGGTTACCATGGACTACAGATGCTGCATTCTGAGGCCAGGGCATTCCGAGAATGCCAAGGGCAGACATGATGACCTTAAATGATTTCCTCTTGTGTCAGTTTTGGTAAACTTTAGGAGCTAGGAAATGGTCCACTTTACACAAATGTTCAAATTTACTGGCATTTCAGATATTCTCTGCTATAACATTGTCCTGATTCTTTCTGTATATTCTTTACTTATGTTTTGGTTTTCCTTAATCAAAGTGTGTCTTTTAAATCTTGTCAAAGAATATTCTTTGGACTTACTACCTCAACTGAATTTTATACGTTTTCTGTGGTATTAAGTTCTGCTCATATCTTTATTTATCTTTTTTCTATGTTCTCAGGGTTTATTGTATTGATCTTCTGATGTCAATTAAAACACTTGGTTATTCATTTTAATAAATTTTTTTACTTATAAAGATTTGAATTTTTAAAGATTCCAGCTTACTTGTAAGTTTCTAAGTGTCAGGTCCTCTACATTGTGGCTGGCCAAAGTCTTAGTTCACAATATAGCAAAGTATATATTGAACTATTTTCCCCTCGACTTTCTGTGATTTCAGACATCTCACCTTTCTTTGCAGACAAGCCATTTGAAATAACCTTACTTATTTCACAGCCAATAAGTCTTTGAAATAATGTGTAGTTTTCAGACAAATCTTCTTATATAAATAGGCAGAAAATCTGACATGCCATAGTTTTCAAAACAGCATAATTTCACTCTTCTCAGTGATGAATCTGTTGTATTACACAACCTATGAGTATTTAGATTTATCAATGATATGTACTTTAAAAATGTTTTAGAGATCCTTCCAGTCTTTGAAAACATCCTTGTTCCTTGTTTCAGTTAGAGTTTTATGTATTTTTTCTGCCTTGCACCTGATTATTCCAACGTCTGATCGATGCCTTAGGGAATCTAATTCTGGTATTGATTGTTTTTGCTGATTGTCTCCCCCTGTAGCTGATTTCTTCATTATTGTGTAAATTTAGATCATGAGCTCATGTTTAGCTAAACATCGGACTTTGTAAGAGGCTTAGGTGTGAACACTCATAAGCTTCATCAGAAAGTCCGCAAAGATTTATTTGTGTCCCTCCAATGAGTTGCCCGCGATGACCCCGTTTTCAACAAGGGTTGGTCCACTACTCCCTCTAGAGGCACGGCCTCAGACAGGGCTGCTTTGCGCCCAAAGATCTGGGGCAGTGGCATAGGGCGGCCTGTGGCCCGGGTAGGAGCCTCTCTGCGTGGGTCCCAGGGACCCATCTGCCTGCGAACTTCGGTCACCTGGAAGGAATCTACGATGCCCAGACCTATGGTTAGCTCTGCAGCGAGGTGTACTGCGCGGACAGGTTCCACACACACTTCAAGTAAGAGGGCGGCCTGAGTGGAAAGGTGAGAGTTTGTGCCGCTGTGCAGACAAAGAAGGCGCCCTTTGTCCTGGGCCTAAATGCTTGTGACACTCCACTGGGCCTGCCGGGCTCTGAGGGCTCTGCCCTGGGCCCCCTGCTCCCCTGCCCTATGTTCAGTCACAGCAGAGATGGCCACACCCACTCCCTCTGTGAGGGCAGTGTTCCAAACTCCCTCAGCCCCGCCCCCTCTCCGCAGGTTACCATGGACTAAAGATGCTGCATTCTGAGTCCAGGGCAGTCCGAGAATGCCAAGGGCTGACATGATGACCTTAAATGATTTCCTCTTGTGTCAGTTTTGGTAAATTTTAGGAGCTAGGAACTGGTCGACTTTACACAAACGTTCAAATTTACTGGCATTTCATATACTCTCTGCTATAACATTGTCCTGATTCTTTCTGTATATTCTTTACTTATGTTTTGGTTTTCCTTAATCAAAGTGTGTCTTTTAATCTTGTCAAAGAATATTCTTTGGACTTACTACCTCAACTGAATTTTATACGTTTTCTATGGTATTAAGTTCTGCTCATATCTTTATTTATCTTTTTTCTATGTTCTCAGGGATTATTGTTTTGATCTTCTGATGTCAATTAAAACACTTGGTTATTCATTTTAATAAATCTTTTTACTTATAAATATTTGAGTTTTTAAAGATTCCAGCTTACTTGTAAGTTTCTAAGGGTCAGGTCCTCTACATTGTGGCTGGCCAAAGGCTTAGTTCACAATATAGCAAAGTATATATTGACCTATTTTCCCCTCGACTTTCTGTGATTTGCTACATCTCACCTTTCTTTGCAGACAAGCCATTTGAAATACCCTTAACTTATTTCACAGCCAATAACTCTTTGAAATAATGTGCATTTTTCAGAGAAATCTTCTTATATATTTAGGCAGAAAATCTGACCTGCCATAGTTTTCAAAACAGCATAATTTCACTCTTCTCAATGATGAATCTGTTGTATTACACAACCATTGAGTATTTAGCTTTATCAATGACATGTACTTTAAAAATGTTTTAGAGATCCTACCAGTCTTTGAAAACATCCTTGTTCCTTGTTTCAGTTCCAGTTTTGTGTATACTTTCTGCCTTGCACCTGATTATTCCAACATCTGATGTTTGGCCTAGGGAATCTAATTCTGGTATTGATTGTTTTTGCTGCTTGTCTCCCCTTGTAGCTGATTTCTTCATTATTGTGTAAATTTAGAACATGAGCTCATGTTTAGCTAAACAGCTGACTTTGTAAGAGTCTTAAGTGTGAACGCTCGTAAGCTTCAGCAGAAAGTCCGCAAAGATTTTTTTGTGTCCCTCCAATGAGTTACCCACGGGGACCCCTTTTTCTACAAGTGTTGGTCCACTACACCCTCTAGAGGCTGGGACTCAGACAGGACTGCTTTGCTGCCCCCGATATGGGATAGTGCTTTTGGGCGGCCTGTGGCCTGGGCAGGAGGCTCCCAACGTGTGTCCCACGACCCATCTGCCTGCGAACTTTGGTCACCTGCCAGGAAGCTATGATGCCCAGAACTATGGTTAGCTTTGCAGTGAGGTGTACTGTGCGGACCGGTTCCACACACACTTCAAGTAAGAGGGCGGCCTGAGTGGAAAGGTGAGAGTTTGGGCAGCTGTGCAGACAAAGAAGGCGCACTTTGACCTGTGCCTAAATGCTTGTGACACACGACTGGGCCTGCCGGGCTCTGAGGGCCCTGCCGTTGGCTCCCTTCTCCATTGCCCTTTATTCAGGCACAGCATAGATGGCCCCACCCACTCCCTCAGTGAAGGCAGTGTTCCAACCTCCCTCAGCCCCGCCCCCTCTCCGCAGGTTACCATGGACTACAGATGCTGCATTCTGAGGCCAGGGCATTCCGAGAATGCCAAGGGCAGACATGATGACCTTAAATGATTTCCTCTTCTGTCAATTTTGGTAAAGTTTAGGAGCTAGGAAATGGTCCACTTTACACAAATGTTCAAATTTACTGGCATTTCAGATATTCTCTGCTATAACATTGTCCTGATTCTTTCTGTATATTCTTTACTTATGTTTTGGTTTTCCTTAATCAATGTGTGTCTTTTAAATCTTGTCAAAGAATATTCTTTGGATTTACTACCTCAACTGAATTTTATACGTTTTCTGTGGTATTAAGTTCTGCTCATATCTTTATTTATCTTTTTTCTATGTTCTCAGGGTTTATTGTTTTGATCTTCTGATGTCAATTAACACACTAGGTTATTCATTTTAATAAATCTTTTTACTTATAAAGATTTGAATTTTTAAAGATTCCAGCTTACTTGGAAGTTTCTAAGGGTCAGGTCCTCTACATTGTGGCTGGCCAAAAGCTTAGTTCACATTATAGCAAAGTATATATTGACCTATTTTCCCCTCGACTTTCTGTGATTTCAGACATCTCACCTTTCTTTGCAGACAAGCCATTTGAAATACCCTTAACTTATTTCACAGCCAATAACTCTTTGAAATAATGTGCATTTTTCAGAGAAATCTTCTTATATATTTAGGCAGAAAATCAGACCTGCCATAGTTTTCAAAACAGCATAATTTCACTCTTCTCAATGATGAATCTGTTGTATTACACAACCATTGAGTATTTAGCTTTATCAATGACATGTACTTTAAAAATGTTTTAGAGATCCTACCAGTCTTTGAAAACATCCTTGTTCCTTGTTTCAGTTCCAGTTTTGTGTATACTTTCTGCCTTGCACCTGATTATTCCAACATCTGATGGTTGGCCTAGGGAATCTAATTCTGGTATTCATTGTTTTTGCTGCTTGTCTCCCCTTGTAGCTGATTTCTTCATTATTGTGTAAATTTAGAACATGAGCTCATGTTTAGCTAAAAAGCTGACTTTGTAAGAGTCTTAGGTGTGAACGCTCGTAAGCTTCAGCAGAAAGTCCGCAAAGATTTTTTTGTGTCCCTCCAATGAGTTACTCGCGGGGACCCCTTTTTCTACAAGTGTTGGTCCACTACTCCCTCTAGAGGCTGGGACTCAGACAGGACTGCTTTGCTGCCCCCGATATGGGATAGTGCCTTTGGGAGGCCTGTGGCCTGGGCAGGAGGCTCCCAACGTGTGTCCCACGACCCATCTGCCTGCGAACTTTGGTCACCTGCCAGGAAGCTATGATGCCCAGAACTATGGTTAGCTTTGCAGCGAGGTGTACTGTGCGGACCGGTTCCACACCCACTTCAAGTAAGAGGGCGGCCTGAGTGGAAAGGTGAGAGTTTGGGCAGCTGTGCAGACAAAGAAGGCGCACTTTGACCTGTGCCTAAATGCTTGTGACACACGACTGGGCCTGCCGGGCTCTGAGGGCCCTGCCGTTGGCCCCCTTCTCCCCTGCCCTTTATTCAGGCACAGCATAGATGGCCCCACCCACTCCCTCAGTGAAGGCAGTGTTCCAACCTCCCTCAGCCCCGCCCCCTCTCCGCAGGTTACCATGGACTACAGATGCTGCATTCTGAGGCCAGGGCATTCCGAGAATGCCAAGGGCAGACATGATGACCTTAAATGATTTCCTCTTCTGTCAATTTTGGTAAAGTTTAGGAGCTAGGAAATGGTCCACTTTACACAAATGTTCAAATTTACTGGCATTTCATATATTCTCTGCTATAACATTGTCCTGATTCTTTCTGTATATTCTTTACTTATGTTTTGGTTTTCCTTAATCAATGTGTGTCTTTTAAATCTTGTCAAAGAATATTCTTTGGACTTACTACCTCAACTGAATTTTATACGTTTTCTGTGGTATTAAGTTCTGCTCATATCTTTATTTATCTTTTTTCTATGTTCTCAGGGTTTATTGTTTTGATCTTCTGATGTCAATTAACACACTAGGTTATTCATTTTAATAAATCTTTTTACTTATAAAGATTTGAATTTTTAAAGATTCCGGCTTACTTGGAAGTTTCTAACGGTCAGGTCCTCTACATTGTGGCTGGCCAAAAGCTTAGTTCACAATATAGCAAAGTATATATTGACCTATTTTCCCCTCGAGTTTCTGTGATTTCAGACATCTCACCTTTCTTTGCAGACAAGCCATTTGAAATAACCTTAACTTATTTCACAGCCAATAAGTCTTTGAAATAATGTGCATTTTTCAGAGAAATCTTCTTATATATTTAGGCAGAAAATCTGACCTGCCATAGTTTTCCAAACAGCATAATTTCACTCTTCTCAATGATGAATCTGTTGTATTACACAACCTTTGAGTATTTAGCTTTATCAATGACATGTACTTTAAAAATGTTTTAGAGATCCTACCAGTCTTTGAAAACATCCTTGTTCCTTGTTTCAGTTCCAGTTTTATGTATATTTTCTGCCTTGCACCTGATTATTCCAACGTCTGATCGATGGTCTAGGGAATCTAATTATGGTATTGATTGTTTTTGCTGATTGTCTCGCCCTGTAGCTGATTTCTTCATTATTGTGTAAAATTAGATCATGAGCTCATGTTTAGCTAAACATCTGACTTTGTAAGAGGCTTAGGTGTGAACACTCGTAAGTTTCATCAGAAAGTCCGGAAAGATTTATTTGTGTCCCTCCAATGAGTTGCCCGCGAGGACCCCGTTGACTACAAGTGTTGGTCCACTACACCCTCTAGAGGCACGGCCTCAGACAGGGCTGCTTTGTGCCACACGATCTGTGGCAGTGGCAGTGGGTGGCCTGTGGCCGGGGCAGGAGCCTCTCTGCGTGTGTCCCAGGGACCCATCTGCCTGCGAACTCTGGTCACCTGGAAGGAATCTACGATGCCCAGACCTATGGTTAGCTCTGCAGCGAGGTGTACTGCGCGGACAGGTTCCACACACACTTCAAGTAAGAGGGCGGCCTGAGTGGAAAGGTGAGAGTTTGTGCCGCTGTGCAGACAAAGAAGGCGCCCTTTGTCCTGGGCCTAAATGCTTGTGACACCCCACTGGGCCTGCCGGGCTCTGAGGGCCCTGCCCTGGGCCCCCTGCTCCCCTGCCCTTTGTTCAGTCACTGCAGAGATGGCCACACCCACTCCCTCTGTGAGGGCAGTGTTCCAAACTCCCTCAGCCCCGCCCCCTCTCCGCAGGTTACCATGGACTAAAGATGCTGCATTCTGAGTCCAGGGCAGTCCGAGAATGCCAAGGGCTGACATGATGACCTTAAATGATTTCCTCTTGTGTCAGTTTTGGTAAATTTTAGGAGCTAGGAACTGGTCGACTTTACACAAACGTTCAAATTTACTGGCATTTCATATACTCTCTGCTATAACATTGTCCTGATTCTTTCTGTATATTCTTTACTTATGTTTTGGTTTTCCTTAATCAAAGTGTGTCTTTTAATCTTGTCAAAGAATATTCTTTGGACTTACTACCTCAACTGAATTTTATACGTTTTCTATGGTATTAAGTTCTGCTCATATCTTTATTTATCTTTTTTCTATGTTCTCAGGGTTTATTGTTTTGATCTTCTGATGTCAATTAAAACACTTGGTTATTCATTTTAATAAATCTTTTTACTTATAAAGATTTGAGTTTTTAAAGATTCCAGCTTACTTGTAAGTTTCTAAGGGTCAGGTCGTCTACATTGTGGCTGGCCAAAGGCTTAGTTCACAATATAGCAAAGTATATATTGACCTATTTTCCCCTCGACTTTCTGTGATTTGCTACATCTCACCTTTCTTTGCAGACAAGCCATTTGAAATACCCTTAACTTATTTCACAGCCAATAACTCTTTGAAATAATGTGCATTTTTCAGAGAAATCTTCTTATATATTTAGGCAGAAAATCTGACCTGCCATAATTTTCAAAACAGCATAATTTCACTCTTCTCAATGATGAATCTGTTGTATTACACAACCATTGAGTTTTTAGCTTTATCAATGACATGTACTTTTAAAATGTTTTAGAGATCCTACCGGTCTTTGAAAACATCCTTGTTCCTTGTTTCAGTTCCAGTTTTGTGTATACTTTCTGCCTTGCACCTGATTATTCCAACATCTGATGGTTGGCCTAGGGAATCTAATTCTGGTATTGATTGTTTTTGCTGCTTGTCTCCCCTTGTAGCTGATTTCTTCATTATTGTGTAAATTTAGAACATGAGCTTATGTTTAGCTAAACAGCTGAGTTTGTAAGAGTCTTAGGTGTGAACGCTCGTAAGCTTCAGCAGAAAGTCCGCAAAGATTTTTTTGTGTCCCTCCAATGAGTTACCCGCGGGGACCCCTTTTTCTACAAGTGTTGGTCCACTACTCCATCTAGAGGCTGGGACTCAGACAGGACTGCTTTGCTGCCCCCGATATGGGATAGTGCCTTTGGGCGGCCTGTGGCCTGGGCAGGAGGCTCCCAACGTGTGTCCCACGACCCATCTGCCTGCGAACTTTGGTCACCTGCCAGGAAGCTATGATGCCCAGAACTATGGTTAGCTTTGCAGCGAGGTGTACTGTGCGGACCGGTTCCACACACAGTTCAAGTAAGAGGGCGGCCTGAGTGGAAAGGTGAGAGTTTGGGCAGCTGTGCAGACAAAGAAGGCGCACTTTGACCTGTGCCTAAATGCTTGTGACACACGACTGGGCCTGCCGGGCTCTGAGGGCCCTGCCGTTGGCCCCCTTCTCCCCTGCCCTTTATTCAGGCACAGCATAGATGGCCCCACCCACTCCCTCAGTGAAGGCAGTGTTCCAACCTCCCTCAGCCCCGCCCCCTCTCCGCAGGTTACCATGGACTACAGATGCTGCATTCTGAGGCCAGGGCATTCCGAGAATGCCAAGGGCAGACATGATGACCTTAAATGATTTCCTCTTCTGTCAATTTTGGTAAAGTTTAGGAGCTAGGAAATGGTCCACTTTACACAAATGTTCAAATTTACTGGCATTTCATATATTCTCTGCTATAACATTGTCCTGATTCTTTCTGTATATTCTTTACTTATGTTTTGGTTTTCCTTAATCAATGTGTGTCTTTTAAATCTTGTCAAAGAATATTCTTTGGACTTACTACCTCAACTGAATTTTATACGTTTTCTGTGGTATTAAGTTCTGCTCATATCTTTATTTATCTTTTTTCTATGTTCTCAGGGTTTTTTGTTTTGATCTTCTGATGTCAATTAACACACTAGGTTATTCATTTTAATAAATCTTTTTACTTATAAAGATTTGAATTTTTAAAGATTCCAGCTTACTTGGAAGTTTCTAAGGGTCAGGTCCTCTACATTGTGGCTGGCCAAAAGCTTAGTTCACAATATAGCAAAGTATATATTGACCTATTTTCCCCTCGACTTTCTGTGATTTCCTACATATCACCTTTCTTTGCAGACAAGCCATTTGAAATAACCTTAACTTATTTCACAGCCAATAAGTCTTTGAAATAATGTGCATTTTTCAGAGAAATCTTCTTATATATTTAGGCAGAAAATCTGACCTGCCATAGTTTTCCTAACAGCATAATTTCACTCTTCTCAATTATGAATCTGTTGTATTACACAACCTTTGAGTATTTAGCTTTATCAATGACATGTACTTTAAAAATGTTTTAGAGATCCTACCAGTCTTTGAAAACATCCTTGTTCCTTGTTTCAGTTCCTGTTTTATGTATATTTTCTGCCTTGCACCTGATTATTCCAACGTCTGATCGATGGTCTAGGGAATCTAATTATGGTATTGATTGTTTTTGCTGATTGTCTCGCCCTGTAGCTGATTTCTTCATTATTGTGTAAAATTAGATCATGAGCTCATGTTTAGCTAAACATCTGACTTTGTAAGAGGCTTAGGTGTGAACACTCGTAAGTTTCATCAGAAAGTCCGCAAAGATTTATTTGTGTCCCTCCAATGAGTTGCCCGCGAGGACCCCGTTGACTACAAGTGTTGGTCCACTACTCCCTCTAGAGGCACGGCCTCAGACAGGGCTGCTTTGTGCCACACGATCTGTGGCAGTGGCAGTGGGTGGCCTGTGGCCGGGGCAGGAGCCTGTCTGCGTGTGTCCCAGGGACCCATCTGCCTGCGAACTTTGGTCAACTGGCAGGAAGCTACGATGCTCAGACCTATGGTTAGCTGTGCAGCGAGGTGTACTGCGCGGACAGGTTACACACACACTTCAAGTAAGAGAGCGGCGTGAGTGGAAAGGTGAGAGTTTGTGCCGCTGTGCAGACAAAGAAGGCGCCCTTTGTCCTGGGCCTAAATGCTTGTGACACCCCACTGGGCCTGCCGGGCTCTGAGGGCCGTGCCCTGGGCCCCCTGCTCCCCTGCCTTTTGTTCAGTCACAGCAGAGATGGCCACACCCACTCCCTTTGTGAGGGCAGTGTTCCAAACTCCCTCAGCCCCGCCCCCTCTCCGCAGGTTACCATGGACTAAAGATGCTGCATTCTGAGTCCAGTGCAGTCCGTTAATGCCAAGGGCTGACATGATGACCTTAAATGATTTCCTCTTGTGTCAGTTTTGGTAAATTTTAGGAGCTAGGAACTGGTCCACTTTACACAAACTTTCAAAATTACTGGCATTTCATATACTCTCTGCTATAACATTGTCCTGATTCTTTCTGTATATTCTTTACTTATGTTTTGGTTTTCCTTAATCAAAGTGTGTCTTTTAATCTTGTCAAAGAATATTCTTTGGACTTACTACATCAGCTGAATTTTATACGTTTTCTATTGTATTAAGTTCTGCTCATATCTTTATTTATATTTTTTCTATGTTCTCAGGTTTATTGTTTTGATCTTCTCATGTCAATTAAAACACTTGGTTATTCATTTTAATAAATCTTTTTACTTATAAAGATTTGAACTTTTCAAGATTCCAGCTTACTTGTAAGTTTCTATGGGTCAGGTCCTCTACATTGTGGCTGGCCTAAGTCTTAGTTCACCATATAGCAATGTATATATTGACCTATTTTCCCCTCGACTTTCTGTGATTCCCTACATCTCACCTTTCTTTGCAGACAAGCCATTTGAAATAACCTTAACTTATTTCACAGCCAATAAGTCTTTGAAATAATGTGTATTTTTTAGAGAAATCTTCTTATATAATTAGGCAGAAAATCTGACCTGCCATAGTTTTCAAAACAGCATAATTTCACTCTTCTCAATGTTGAAACTGTTGTATTACACAACCATTGAGTATTTAGCTTTATCAATGACATGTACTTTAAAAATGTTTTAGAGATCCTACCAGTCTTTGAAAACATCCTTGTTCCTTGTTTCAGTTCCAGTTTTGTGTATACGTTCTGCCTTGCACCTGATTATTCAACATCTGATGGTTGGCCTAGGGAATCTAATTCTGGTATTGATTGTTTTTGCTGCTTGTCTCCCCTTGTAGCTGATTTCTTCATTATTGTGTAAATTTAGATCATGAGCTCATGTTTGGCTAAACAGCTGACCTTGTAAGAGGCTTAGGTGTGAACGCTCGTAAGCTTCAGCAGAAAGTCCGCAAAGATTTTTTTGGGTCCCTCCAATGAGTTACCCGCGCGGACCACTTTTTCTACAAGTGTTGGTCCACTACTCCCTCTAGAGGCTGGGACTCAGACAGGACTGCTTTGCTACCCCCGATCTGGGATAGTGGCTTTGGGCGGCCTGTGGCCTGGGCAGGAGGCACCCCATGTGTGTCCCACGACCCATCTGCCTGCGAACTTCGGTCACCTGGCAGGAAGCTATGATGCCCAGACCTATGGTTAGCTTTGCATCGAGGTGCACTGCGTGGACCGGTTCCACACACACTTCAAGTAAGAGGGCGGCCTGAGTGGAAAGGTGAGAGTTTGGGCAGCTGTGCAGACAAAGAAGGCGCACTTTGGCCTGGGCCTAAATGCTTGTGACACACGACTGGGCCTGCCGGGCTCTGAGGGCCCTGCCCTGGGCCCCCTTCTCCCCTGCCCTTTGTTCAGTCACAGCAGAGATGGCCCCACCCACTCCCTCAGTGAAGGCAGTGCTCCAACCTCCCTCAGCCCCGCCCCCTCTCCGCAGGTTACCATGGACTACAGATGCTGCATTCTGAGGTCAGGGCATTCCGAGAATGCCAAGGCCACACATGATGACCTTAAATGATTTCCTCTTGTGTCAATTTTGGTAAACTTTAGTAGATAGGAAATGGTCCACTTTACACAAATGTTCAAATTTACTGGCATTTCAGATATTCTCTGCTATAACATTGTCCTGATTCTTTCTGTATATTCTTTACTTATGTTTTGGTTTTCCTTAATCAAAGTTTGTCTTTTAAATCTTGTCAAAGAATATTCTTTGGACTTACTACCTCAACTGAATTTTATACGTTTTCTATGGTATTAAGTGTTGCTCATATCTTTATTTATTTTTTTCTATGTTCTCAGGGTTTATTGTTTTGATCTTCTGATGTCAATTAAAACACTTGGTTATTCATTTTAATAAATCTTTTTCCTTATAAAGATTTGAGTTTTTAAAGATTCCAGCTTACTAGTAAGTTTCTAAGGCTCAGGTACTCTACATTGTGGCTGGCCAAAGGCTTAGTTCACAATATAGCAAAGTGTATATTGACCTATTTTCCCCTCGACTTTCTGTGATTTCCTACATCTCACCTTTCTTTGCAGACAAGCCATTTGAAATAAACTTAACTTATTTCACAGCCAATAAGTCTTTAAAATAATGTGCATTTTTCAGAGAAATCTTCTTATATGTTTAGGCAGAAAGTCTGACCTGCCATAATTTTCAAAACAGCATAATTTCACTCTTCTCAATGATGAGTCTGTTGTATTACACAACCTTTGAGTATTTAGCTTTATCAATGACATGTACTTTAAAAATATTTTAGAGATCCTACCAGTCTTTGAAAACATCCTTGTTCCTTGTTTCAGTTCCAGTTTTTTGTATACTTTCTGCCTTGCACCTGATTATTCCAACATCTGATGGTTGGCCTAGGGAATCTAATTCTGGTATTGATTGTTTTGGCTGCTTGTCTCCCCTTGTAGCTGATTTCTTCATTATTGTGTAAATTTAGATCATGAGCTCATGTTTAGCTAAACAGCTGACCATGTAAGAGGCTTAGGTGTGAACGCTCGTAAGCTTCAGCAGAAAGTCCGCAAAGATTTTTTGTGTCCCTCCAATGAGTTACCCGCGCGGACCCCTTTTTCTACAAGTGTTGGTCCACTACTCCCTCTAGAGGCTGGGACTCAGACAGGACTGCTTTGCTGCCCCCGATCTGGGATTGTGGCGTTGGGCGGCCTGTGGCCTGGGCAGGAGGCTCCCCACTTGTGTCCCACGACCCATCTGCCTGCGAACTTCGGTCACCTGGCAGGAAGCTATGATGCCCAGACCTATGGTTAGCTTTGCATCGAGGTGTACTGCGCGGACCGGTTCCACACACACTTCAAGTAAGAGGGCGGCCTGAGTGGAAAGGTGAGAGTTTGGGCAGCTGTGCAGACAAAGAAGGCGCACTTTGGCCTGGGCCTAAATGCTTGTGACACACGACTGGGCCTTCCGCGCTCTGAGGGCCCTTCCGTGGGCCCCCTTCTCCCCTGCCCTTTGTTCAGTCACAGCAGAGATGGCCCCACCCACTCCCTCAGTGAAGGCAGTGTTCCAACCTCCCTCAGCCCGCCCCCTCTCCGCAGGTTACCATGGACTACAAATGCTGCATTCTGAGGCCAGGGCGTTCCGAGAATGCCATGGGCAGACATGATGACCTTAAACGATTTCCTCTTGTGTCAATTATGGTAAACTTTAGGAGCTAGGAAATGGTCCAATTTACACAAATGTTCAAATTTACTGGCATTTCAGATATTCTCTGCTATAACATTGTCCTGATTCTGTCTGTATATTCTTTACTTATGTTTTGGTTTTCCTTAATCAAAGTGTGTCTTTTAAATCTTGTCAAAGAATATTCTTTGGACTTACTACCTCAACTGAATTTTATACGTTTTCTGGGGTATTAAGTTCTGCTCATATCTTTATTTATCTTTTTTCTATGTTCTCAGGGTTTATTGTTTTGATCTTCTGATGTCAATTAAAACACTTGGTTATTCATTTTAATAAATCTTTTTCCTTATAAAGATTTGAATTTTTAAACATTCCAGCTTACTTGTAAGTTTCTAAGGGTCAGGTCCTCTACATTGTGGCTGGCCAATGGCTTAGTTCACAATATAGCAAAGTATATATTGACCTATTTTCCCCTCGACTTTCTGTGATTTCCTATATCTCACTTTTCTTTGCAGACAAGCCATTTGAAATAACATTAACTTATTTCACAGCCAATAAGTCTTTGAAATAATGTGCATTTTTCAGAGAAATCTTCTTATATATTTAGGCAGAAAATCTGACCTGCCATAGTTTTCAAAACAGCATAATTTCACTCTTCTCAATGATGAATCTGTTGTATTACACAACCTTTGAGTATTTAGCTTTATCAATGACATGTACTTTAAAAATGTTTTAGAGATCCTACCAGTCTTTCAAAACATCCTTTTTCCTTGTTTCAGTTCCAGTTTTATGTATATATTCTGCCTTGCACCTGATTATTCCAACGTCTGATCGATGGCTTAGGGAATCTAATTCTGGTATTGATAGTTTTTGCTGATTGTCTCTCCTGTAGCTGATTTCTTCAATATTGTGTAAATTTAGATCATGAGCTCATGTTTAGCTAAACATCTAACTTTGTAAGAGGCTCAGGTGTGGACACTCATAAGCTTCATCAGAAAGTCCGCAAAGATTTATTTGTGTCCCTCCAATGAGTTGCCCGCGAAGACCCCGTTTTCTACAAGGGTTGGTCCACTACTCCCTCTAGAGGCACGGCCTCAGACAGGGCTGCTTTGCACCCCACGATCTGGGGCAGTGGCATTGGGCGGCCTGTGGCCCGGGGAGGAGCCTCTCTGCGTGTGTCCCAGGGACCCATCTGCCTGCGAACTTCGGTCACCTGGCAGGAATCTACGATGCCCAGACCTATGGTTAGCTGTGCAGCGAGGTGTACTGCGTTGTCAGGTTCCACACACACTTCAAGTAAGAGGGCGGCCTGAGTGGAAAGGTTAGAGTTTGTGCCGCTGTGCAGACAAAGAAATCGCCCGTTGTCCTGGGCCTAAATGATTGTGACACCCCACAGGGCCTGCCGGGCTCTGAGGGCCCTGCCCTGGGCCCCCTGCTCCCCTGCCCTTTGTTCAGTCACAGCAGAGATGGCCACACCCACTCCCTCTGTGAGGGCAGTGTTCCAAACTCCCTCAGCCCCGCCCCCTCTCCGCAGGTAACCATGGACTAAAGATGCTGCATTCTGAGTCCAGGGCATTCGGAGAATGCCAAGGGCTGACATGATGACCTTAAATGATTTCCTCTTGTGTCAGTTTTGGTAAATTTTAGGAGCTAGGAACTGGTCCACTTTACACAAACGATCAAATTTACTGGCATTTCATATACTCTCTGCTATAACATTGTCCTGATTCTTTCTGTATATTCTTTACTTATGTTTTGGTTTTCCTTAATCAAAGTGTGTCTTTTAATCTTGTCAAAGAATATTCTTTGGACTTACTACCTCAACTGAATTTTATACGTTTTCTATGGTATTAAGTTCTGCTCATATCTTTATTTATCTTTTTTCTATGTTCTCAGGGTTTATTGTTTTGATCTTCTGATGTCAATTAAAACACTTGGTTATTCATTTTAATAAATCTTTTTACTTATAAAGATTTGAGTTTTTAAAGATTCCAGCTTACTTGTAAGTTTCTAAGGGTCAGGTCCTCTACATTGTGGCTGGCCAAAGGCTTAGTTCACAATATAGCAAAGTATATATTGACCTATTTTCCCCTCGACTTTCTGTGATTTCCTACATCTCACCTTTCTTTGCAGACAAGCCATTTGAAATAAACTTAACTTATTTCACAGCCAATAACTCTTTGAAATAATGTGCATTTTTCAGAGAAATCTTCTTATATATTTAGGCAGAAAATCTGACCTGCCATAATTTTCAAAACAGCATAATTTCACTCTTCTCAGTGATGAATCTGTTGTATTACACAACCTATGAGTATTTAGATTTATCAGTGACATGTACTTTAAAAATGTTTTAGAGATCCTACCAGTCTTTGAAAACATCCTTGTTCCTTGTTTCAGTTCCAGTTTTATGTATATTTTCTGCCTTGCACCTGATTATTCCAACGTCTGATCGATGGCCTAGGGAATCTAATTCTGGTATTGTTTGTTTTTGCTGATTGTCTCCCCCTGTAGCTGATTTCTTCATTATTGTGTAAAATTAGATCATAAGCTCATGTTTAGCTAAACATCTGACTTTGTAAGAAGCTTAGGTGTGATCACTCGTAAGTTTCATCAGAAAGTCCGCAAAGATTTATTTGTGTCCCTCCAATGAGTTGCCCGCTATGACCCCGTTTACTACAAGTGTTGGTCCACTACTCCCTCTAGAGGCACGGCCTCAGACAGGGCTGCTTTGTGCCCCGCGATCTGTGGCAGTGGCAGTGGGTGGCCTGTGGCCGGTGCATGAGCCTCTCTGCGTGTGTCCCAGGGACCCATCTCCCTGCGAACTTCGGTCACATGGCAGGAAGCTACGATGCCCAGACCTATGGTTAGCTGTGCAGCGAGGTGAACTGCGCGGACAGGTTCCACACACACTTCAAGTAAGAGGACGGCCTGAGTGGAAAGGTGAGGGTTTGGGCAGCTGTGCAGACAAAGAAGGTGCACTTTGTCCTGGGCCTAAATGCTTGTGACACCCCACTGGTCCTGCCGGGCTCTGAGGGCCCTGCCCTGGGCCCCCTGCTCCCCTGCCCTTTGTTCAGTCACAGCAGAGATGGCCACACCCACTTCCTCTGTGAGGGCAGTGTTCCAAACTCCCTCAGCCCTGCCCCCTCTCCGCAGGTTACCATGGACTAAAGATGCTGCATTCTGAGGCCAGGGCATTCTGAGAATGCCAAGGGCTGACATGATGAACTTAAATGGTTTCCTCTTGTGTCAGTTTTGGTAAATTTTAGAAGCTAGGAACTGGTCCACTTTACACAAACGTTCAATTTTACTGGCATTTCATATACTCTCTGCTATAACATTGTCCTTATTCTTTCTGTATATTCTTTACTTATGTTTTGGTTTTCCTTAATCAAAGTGTGTCTTTTAATCTTGTCAAAGAATATTCTTTGGACTTACTACATCACCTGAATTTTATACGTTTTCTATTGTATTAAGTTCTGCTCATATCTTTATTTATATTTTTTTATGTTCTCAGGTTTATTTTTTTGATATTCTGATGTCAATTAAAACACTTGGTTATTCATTTTAATAAATCTTTTAACTTATAAAGATTTGAACTTTTCAAGATTCAAGCTTACTTGTAAGTTTCTAAGGGTCAGGTCCTCTACATTGTGGCTGGCCTAAGTCTTAGTTCACCATATAGCAATGTATATATTGACCTATTTTCCCCTCGACTTTCTGTGATTTCCTACATCTCACCTTTCTTTGCAGACAAGCCATTTGAAATAACCTTAACTTATTTCACAGCCAATAAGTCTTTGAAATAAAGTGTATTTTTTAGAGAAATCTTCTTATATAATTAGACAGAAAATCTGAACTGCCATAGTTTTCAAAACAGCATAATTTCACTCTTCTCAATGTTGAATCTGTTGTATTACACAACCATTGAGTATTTAGCTTTATCATTGACCTGTACATTAAAAATGTTTTAGAGATCCTACCTGTCTTTGAAAACATCCTTGTTTCTTGTTTCAGTTCCAGTTTTATGTGGACTTTCTGCCTTGCACCTGATTATTCCAACATCTGATGGTTGGCCTAGGGAATCTAATTCTGGTATTGATTGTTTTTGCTGCTTGTCTCCCCTTGTAGCTGATTTCTTCATTATTGTGTAAATTTAGATCATGAGCTCATGCTTAGCTAAACAGCTGACCTTGTAAGAGTCTTAGGTGTGAATGCTCGTAAGCTTCAGCAGAAAGTCCGCAAAGATTTTTTTTTGTCCCTACAATGAATTACCCGCGCGGACCCCTTTTTCTACAAGTGTTGGTCCACTACTCCCTCTAGAGGCTGGGACTCAGACAGGACTGCTTTGCTGCCCCCGATCTGGGATAGTGGCTTTGGGCGGCCTGTGGCCTGGGCAGGATTCTCCCCAAGTGTGTCCCACGACCCATCTGCCTGCGAACTTCGGTCACCTGGCAGGAAGCTATGATGCCCAGACCTATGGTTAGTTTTGCATCGAGGTGTACTGTGCGGACCGGTTCCACACACACTTCAAGTAAGAGGGCGGCCTGAGTGGAAAGGTGAGAGTTTGGGCAGCTGTGCAGACAAAGAAGGTACACTTTGGCCTGGGCCTAAATGCTTGTGACACACGACTGGGCCTGCCGGGCTCTGAGGGCCCTGCCGTGGGCACCCTTCTCTCCTGCCATTTGTTCAGTCACAGCAGAGATGGCCCCACCCACTCCCTCAGTGAAGGCAGTGTTCCAACCTCCCTCAGCCCCGCCCCCTCTCCACAGGTTACCATGGACAACAGATGCTGCATTCTGAGGCCAGGGTGTTCCGAGAATGCCAAGGGCACACATGATGACCTTAAATGATTTCCTCTTGTGTCAATTTTGGTAAAGTTTACGAGCTAGGAAATGGTCCACTTTACAGAAATGTTCAAATTTACTGGCATTTCAGATATTCTCTGCTATAACATTGTCCTGATTCTTTCTGTATATTCTTTACTTATGTTTTGGTTTTCCTTAATCAAAGTGTGTCTTTTAAATCTTGTCAAAGAATATTCTTTGGACTTCCTACCTCATCTGAATTTTATACGTTTTCTGTGGTATTAAGTTCTGCTCATATCTTTATTTATCTTTTTTCTATGTTCTCAGACTTTATTGTTTTGATCTTCTGATGTCAATTAAAACACTTGGTTATTCTTTTTAATAAATCTTTTTACTTATAAAGATTTGAATTTTTAAAGATTCCAGCTTACTTGTAAGTTTCTAAGGGTCAGGTCCTCTACATTGTGGCTGGCCAAAGGCTTAGTTCACAATATAGCAAAGTATATATTGACCTATTTTCCCCTCGACTTTCTGTGATTGCCTACATATCACCTTTATTTGCAGACAAGCCATTTGAAATAACCTTAACTTATTTCACAGCCAATAAGTCTTTGAAATAATGTGCATTTTTCAGAGAAATCTTCTTATATATTTAGGCAGAAAATCTGACCTGCCATAGTTTTCCAAACAGCATAATTTCACTCTTCTCAATGATGAATCTGTTGTATTACACAACCTTTGAGTATTTAGCTTTATCAATGACATGTACTTTAAAAATGTTTTAGAGATCCTACCAGTCTTTGAAAACATCCTTGTTCCTTGTTTCAGTTCCATTTTATGTATATTTTCTGCCTTGCACCTGATTATTCCAACGTCTGATCGATGGCTTAGGGAATCTAATTCTGGTATTGATTGTTTTTGCTGATTGTCTTCCCCTGTAGCTGATTTCTTCATTATTGTGTAAATTTAGATCATGAGCTCCTGTTTAGCTAAACATGTGACTTTGTAAGAGGCTTAGGTGTGAACGCTCATAAGCTTCATCAGAAAGTCCGCAAAGATTTATTTGTGTCCCTCCAATGAGTTGCCCGCGATGACCCCGTTTTCAACAAGGGTTGGTCCACTACTCCCTCTAGAGGCACGGCCTCAGACAGGGCTGCTTTGCGCCCCACGATCTGGGGCAGTGGCATTGGGCGGCCTGTGGCCCGGGGAGGAGCCTCTGTGCGTGTGTCCCAGGGACCCATCTGCCTGCGAACTTCGGTCACCTGGCAGGAATCTACGATGCCCAGACCTATGGTTAGCTGTGCAGCGAGGTGTACTGCGTGGACAGGTTCCACACACACTTCAAGTAAGAGGGCGGCCTGAGTGGAAAGTTGAGAGTTTGTGCCGCTGTGCAGACAAAGAAGGCGCCCTTTGTCCTGGGCCTAAATGCATCTGACACACGACTCGGCCTCCCGTGCTCTGAGGGCCCTGCCGTTGGCCCCCTTCTCCCCTGCCCTTTGTTCAGTCACAGCAGAGTTGGCCCCACCCACTCCCTCAGTGAAGGCAGTGTTCCAACCTCCCTCAGCCCCGCCCCCTCTACACAGTTTACCATGGACTACAGATGATGCATTCTGAGGCCAGGGCATTCCGAGAATGCCAAGGGCTGACACAAGGACCTTAAATGATTTCCTCTTGTGTCAGTTTTGGTAAATTTTAGGAGCTAGGAACTGGTCCACTTTACACAAACTTTCAAATTTACTGGCATTTCATATACTCTCTGCTATAACATTGTCCTGATTCTTTCTGTATATTCTTTACTTATGTTTTGGTTTTCCTTAATCAAAGTGTGTCTTTTAATCTTGTCAAAGAATATTCTTTGGACTTACTACATCACCTGAATTTTATACGTTTCCTATGGTATTAAGTTCTGCTCATATCTTTATTTATCTTTTTTCTATGTTCTCACGGTTTATTGTTTTGATCTTCTGATGTCAATTAAAACACTTGGTTATTCATTTTAATAAATCTTTTTACTTATAAAGATTTGAGTTTTTAAAGATTCCAGCTTACTTGTAAGTTTCTAAGGGTCAGGTCCTCTACATTGTGGCTGGCCAAAGGCTTAGTTCACAATATAGCAAAGTATATATTGACCTATTTTCCCCTCGACTTTCTGTGATTTCCTACATCTCACCTTTCTTTGCAGACAATCCATTTGAAATAAACTTAACTTATTTCACAGCCAATAAGTCTTTGAAATAATGTGCATTTTTCAGAGAAATCTTCTTATATATTTAGGCAGAAAATCTGACCTGCCATAATTTTCAAATCAGCATAATTTCACTCTTCTCAATGATGAATCTGTTGTATTACACAACCTTTGAGTATTTAGCTTTATCAATGACATGTACTTTAAAAATGTTTTAGAGATCCTACCAGTCTTTGAAAACATCCTTGTTCCTTGTTTCAGTTCCAGTTTTGTGTATACTTTCGGCCTTGCACCTGAATATTCCAACATCTGATGGTTGGCCTAGGGAATCTAATTCTGGTATTGATTGTTTTTGCTGCTTGTCTCCCCTTGTAGCTGATTTCTTCATTATTGTGTAAATTTAGATCATGAGCTCATGTTTAGCTAAACAGCTGACCTTGTAAGAGTCTTAGGTGTGAACGCTCGTAAGCTTCAGCAGAAAGTCCGCAAAGATTCTTTTGTGTCCCTCCAATGAGTTACCCGCGCGGACCCCTTCTTCTACAAGTGTTGGTCCACTACTCCCTCTAGAGGCTGGGACTCAGACAGGACTGCTTTGCTGCCCCCGATCTGTGATAGTGGCTTTGGGCGGCCTGTGGCCTGGGCAGGAGGCTCCTCACGTGTGTCCCACGACCCATCTGCCTGCGAACTTTGGTCAACTGCCAGGAAGCTATGATGCCCAGAACTATGGATAGCTTTGCCGCGAGGTGTACTGTGCAGACCGGATCCACACACACTTCAAGTAAGAGGGCGGCCTGAGTGGAAAGGTGAGAGTTTGGGCAGCTGTGCAGACAAAGAAGGCGCACTTTGGCCTGGGCCTAAATGCTTGTGACACACGACTGGGCCTGCCGGGCTCTGAGGGCCCAGCCATTGGCCCCCTTCTCCCCTGCCCTTTGTTCAGTCACAGCAGAGATGGCCACACCCACTCCCTCTGTGAGGGCAGCGTTCCAAACACCCTCAGCCCCGCCCCCTCTCCGCAGGTTACCATGGACTAAAGATGCTGCATTCTGGGTCCAGGGCATTCCGAGAATGCCAAGGGCTGACATGATGACCTTAAATGATTTCCTCTTCTGTCAATTTTGGTAAAGTTTAGGAGCTAGGAAATGGTCCACTTTACACAAATGTTCAAATTTACTGGCATTTCATATATTCTCTGCTATAACATTGTCCTGATTCTTTCTGTATATTCTTTACTTATGTTTTGGTTTTCCTTAATCAAAGTGTGTCTTTTAAATCTTGTCAAAGAATATTCTTTGGACTTACTACCTCAACTGAATTTTATACTTTTTCTGTGGTATTAAGTTCTGCTCATATCTTTATTTATCTTTTTTCTATGTTCTCAGGGTTTATTGTTTTGATCTTCTGATGTCAATTAAAACACTTGGTTATTCATTTTACTAAATCTTTTTACTTGTAAAGATTTGAACTTTTCCAGATTCCAGCTTACTTCTAAGTTTCTAAGGGTCAGATCCTCTACATTGTGGCTGGCCTAAGTCTTAGTTCACCATATAGCAATGTATATATTGACCTATTTTCCCCTCGACTTTCTGTGATTCCCTACATCTCACCTTTCTTTGCAGACAAGCCATTTGAAATAACCTTAACTTATTTCACAGCCAATAAGTCTTTGAAATAATGTGTATTTTTTAGAGAATTCTTCTTATATAATTAGGCAGAAAATCTAACCAGCCATAGTTTTCAAAACAGCATAATTTCACTCTTCTCAATTTTGAATCTGTTGTATTAAACAACCATTGAGTATTTAGCTTTATCAATGACATGTACTTTAAAAATGTTTTAGAGATCCTACCAGTCTTTGAAAACATCCTTGTTCCTTGTTTCAGTTCCAGTTTTGTGTATACTTTCTGCCTTGCACCTGATTATTCAACATCTGATGGTTGGCCTAGGGAATCTAATTCTGGTATTGATTGTTTTTGCTGCTTGTCTCCCCTTGTAGCTGATTTCTTCATTATTGTGTAAATTTAGATCATGAGCTCATGTTTAGCTAAACAGCTGACCTTGTAAGAGGCTTAGGTGTGAACGCTCGTAAGCTTCAGCAGAAAGTCCGCAAAGATTTTTTTGTGTCCCTCCAATGAGTTACCCGCGCGGTCCCCTTTTTCTACAAGTGTTGGTCCACTACTCCTTCTAGAGGCTGGGACTCAGACAGGACTGCTTTGCTACCCCCGATCTGGGATAGTGGCTTTGGGCGGCCTGTGGCCTGGGCAGGAGGCTCCCCACGTTTGTCCCACGACCAATCTGCCTGCGAAATTCAGTCACCTGGCAGGAAGCTATGATGCCCAGTCCTATGGTTAGGTTTGCAGCGAGGTGTACTGCGCGGACCGGTTCCACACACACTTCAAGTAAGAGGGCGGCCTGAGTGGAAAGGTGAGAGTTTGGGCAGCTGTGCTGAAAAAGAAGGCGCATTTTGGCCTGGGCCTAAATGCATCTGACACACGACTGGGCCTGCCGGGCTCTGAGGGCCCTGCCGTTGGCCCCCTTCTCCCCTGACCTTTGTTCAGTCACAGCAGAGATGGCCCCACCCACTCCCTCAGTGAAGGCAGTGTTCCAACCTCCCTCAGCCCCGTCCCCTCTCCGCAGGTTACCTTGGACTACAGATGCTGCATTCTGAGGCCAGGGCATTCCGAGAATGCCAAGGGCAGACATGATGACCTTAAATGAATTCCTCTTGTGTCAATTTTGGTAAACTTTAGGAGCTAGGAAATGGTACACTTTACACAAACGTTCAAATTTACTGCCATTTCATATACTCTCTGCTATAACATTGTCCTGACTCTTTCTGTATATTCTTTACGTATGTTTTGGTTTTCCTTAATCAAAGTGTGTCTTTTAATCTTGTCAAAGAATATTCTTTGGACTTACTACATCACCTGAATTTTATACGTTTTCTATTGTTTTAAGTTCTGCTCATATCTTTATTTATATTTTTTCTATGTTCTCAGGTTTATTGTTTTGATATTCTGATGTCAATTAAAACACTTGGTTATTCATTTTAAAAAATCTTTTTACTTATAAAGATTTGAACTTTTCTAGATTCCAGCTTACTTGTAAGTTTCTAAGGGTCAGGTCCTCTACATTGTGGCTGGCCTAAGTCTTAGTTCACCATATAGCAATGTATATATTCACCTATTCTCCCCTCGACTTTCTGTGATTCCCTACATCTCACCTTTCTTTGCAGACAAGACATTTGAAATAACCTTAACTTATTTCACAACCAATAAGTCTTTGAAATAATGTGTATTTTTTAGAGAAATCTTCTTATATAATTAGGCAGAAAATCTGACCTGCCATAGTTTTCAAAACAGCATAATTTCACTCTTCTCAATGTTGAATCTGTTGTATTACACAACCATTGAGTATTTAGCTTTATCAATGACATGTACTTTAAAAATGTTTTAGAGATCCTACCAGTCTTTGAAATCATCCTTGTTCCTTGGATCAGTTCCAGTTTTGTGCATACTTTTTGCCTTGCACCTGATTATTCCAACATCTGATGGTTGGCCTAGGGAATCTAATTCTGGTATAGATTGTTTTTGCTGCTTGTCTCCCCTTGTAGCTGATTTCCTCATTATTGTGTAAATTTAGATCATCAGCTCATGTTTAGCTAAACAGCTGACCTTGTAAGGGGCTTAGGGGTGAACGCTCGTAAGCTTCAGCAGAAAGTCCGCAAAGATTTTTTTGGGTCCCTCCAATGAGTTACCCGCGCGGACCCCTTTTTCTACAAGTGTTGGTCCACCACTCCCTCTAGAGGCTGGGAGTCAGACAGGACTGCTTTGCTGCCCCCGATCTGGGATAGTGGCTTTGGGCGGCCTATGGCCTGGGCGGGAGGCTCCCCACGTGTGTCCCACGACCCATCTGCCTGCGAACTTCGGTCACCTGGCAGGAAGCTATGATGACCAGACCTATGGTTAGCTTTGCATCGTGGTGTACTGCGCGGACCGGTTCCACACACACTTCAAGTAAGAGGGCGGCCTGAGTGGAAAGGTGAGAGTTTGGGCAGCTGTGCAGAAAAAGAAGGCGCATTTTGGCCTGGGCCTAAATGCTTGTGACACACGACTGGGCCTGCCGGGCTCTGAGGGCCCTGCCCTCGGACCCCTTCTCCCCTGCCCTTTGTTCAGTCACAGCAGAGATGGCCCCACCCACTCCCTCAGTGAAGTCTGTGTTCCAACCTCCCTCAGCCCCGCCCCCTCTCCCCAGGTTACCATGGACAACAGATGCTGCATTCTGAGGCCAGGGCGTTCCGAAAATGCCAAGGGCCGACATGATGACCTTAAATGATTTCCTCTTGTGTCAATTTTGGTAAACTTTAGGAGCTAGGAAATGGTCCACTTTACACAAATGTTCAAATTTACTGGCATTTCAGATATTCTCTGCTATAACATTGTCCTGATTCTTTCTGTATATTCTTTACTTATGTTTTGGTTTTCCTTAATCAAAGTGTGTCTTTTAAATCTTGTCAAAGAATATTCTTTGGACTTACTACCTCAACTGAATTTTATAGGTTTTCTGTGGTACTAAGTTCTGCACATATCTTTATTTATCTTTTTTCTATGTTCTCAGGGTTTATTGTTTTGATCTTCTGATGTCAATTAAAACACTTGGTTATTCATTTTAATAAATATTTTTACTTATAAAGATTTGAATTTTTAAATATGCCAGCTTACTTGTAAATTTCTAAGGGTCAGGTCCTCTACATTGTGGCTGGCCAAAGGCCTAGTTCACAATATAGCAAAGTATATATTGACCTATTTTCCCCTCGACTTTCTGTGATTTCCTACATCTCACCTTTCTTTGCAGACAAGCCATTTGAAATAAGCTTAACTTATTTCACAGCCTTTAAGTCTTTGAAATAATGTGCATTTTTCAGAGAAATATTCTTATATATTTAGGCAGAAAATCTGACCTTCCATAGTTTTCAAAACAGCATAATTTCACCCTTCTCAATGATGAATCTGTTGTATTACACAACCTTTGAGTATTTAGCTTTATCAATGACATGTACTTTAAAAATGTTTTAGAGATCCTACCAGTCTTTGAAAACATCCTTGTTCCTTGTTTTAGTTCCAGTTTTATGTATATTTTCTGCCTTGCACCTGATTATTCCAACGTCTGATCGATGGCTTAGGGAATCTAATTCTGGTATTGATAGTTTTTGCTGATTGTCTCCCCTGTAGCTGATTTCTTCATTATTGTGTAAATTTAGATCATGAGCTCATGTTTAGCTAAACATCTAACTTTGTAAGAGGCTCAGGTGTGAACACTCATAAGCTTCATCAGAAAGTCCGCAAAGATTTATTTGTGTCCCTCCAATGAGTTGCCCGCGAAGACCCCGTTTTCTACAAGGGTTGGTCCACTACTCCCTCTAGAGGCACGGCCTCAGACAAGACTGCTTTGCGCCCCACGATCTGGGGCAGTGGCATTGGGCGTCCTGTGGCCCGGGGAGGAGCCTCTCTGCGTGTGTCCCAGGGACCCATCTGCCTGCGAACTTCGGTCACCTGGCAGGAATCTACGATGCCCAGACCTATGGTTAGCTGTGCAGCGAGGTGTACTGCGTGGACAGGTTCCACACACACTTCAAGTAAGAGGGCGGCCTGAGTGGAAAGGTGAGAGTTTGTGCCGCTGTGCAGACAAAGAAGGCGCCCTTTGTCCTAGGCCTAAATGCTTGTGACACCCCACTGGGCCTGCCGGGCTCTGAGGGCCCTGCCCTGGGCCCCCTGCTCCCCTGCCCTTTGTTCAGTCACAGCAGAGATGGCCACACCCACTCCCTCTGTGAGGGCAGTGTTCCAAACTCCCTCAGCCCCGCCCCCTCTCCGCAGGTAACCATGGACTAAAGATGCTTCATTCTGAGTCCAGGGCATTCGGAGAATGCCAAGGGCTGACATGATGACCTTAAATGCTTTCCTCTTGTGTCAGTTTTGGTAAATTTTAGGAGCTAGGAACTGGTCCACTTTACACAAACGTTCAAATTTACTGGCATTTCATATACTCTCTGCTATAACATTGTCCTGATTCTTTCTTTATATTCTTTACTTATGTTTTGGTTTTCCTTAATCAAAGTGTGTCTTTTAAATCTTGTCAAAGAATATTCTTTGGACTTACTACCTCAACTGAATTTTATACCTTTTCTATGGTATTAAGTTCTGCTCATATCTTTATTTATCTTTTTTCTATGTTCTCAGGGTTTATTGTTTTGATCTTCTGATGTCAATTAAAACACTTGGTTATTCATTTTAATAAATCTTTTTACTTATAAAGATTTGAGTTTTTAATGATTCCAGCTTACTTGTAAGTTTCTAAGGGTCAGGTCCTCTACATTGTGGCTGGCCAAAGGCTTAGTTCATAATATAGCAAAGTATATATTGACCTATTTTCCCCTCGACTTTCTGTGATTTCCTACATCTCACCTTTCTTTGCAGACAAGACATTTGAAATAAACTTAACTTATTTCACAGCCAATAACTCTTTGAAATAATGTGCATTTTTCAGAGAAATCTTCTTATATATTTAGGCAGAAAATCTGACCTGCCATAATTTTCAAAAAAGCATAATTTCACTCTTCTCAATGATAAATCTGTGGTATTACACAACCTTTGAGTATTTAGCTTTATCAATGACATGTACTTTAAAAATGTTTTAGAGATCCTACCAGTCTTTGAAAACATCCTTGTTCCTTGTTTGAGTTCCAGTTTTGTGTATACTTTCTGCCTTGCACCTGATTATTCCAACATCTGATGGTTGGCCTAGGGAATCTACTTCTGGTATTGATTGTTTTTGCTGCATGTCTCCCCTTGTAGCTGATTTCTTCATTATTGTGTAAATTTAGGTCATGAGCTCATGTTTAGCTAAACAGCTGACCTTGTAAGAGTCTTAGGTGTGAACGCTCGTAAGCTTCAGCAGAAAGTCCGCAAAGATTTTTTTGTGTCCCTCCAATGAGTTACCCGCGCGGACCCCTTTTTCTACAAGTGTTGGTCCACTACTCCCTCTAGAGGCTGGGAGTCAGACAGGACTGCTTTACTGCCCCCGATCTGGGATAGTGGCTTTGGGCGGCCTGAGGCCTGGGCAGGAGGCTCCCCACGTGTGTCCCACGACCCATCTGCCTGCGAACTTCGGTCACCTGGCAGGAAGCTATGATGCCCAGACATATGGTTAACTTTGCATCGAGGTGTACTGCACGGACCGGTTCCACACACACTTCAAGTAAGAGAGCGGCCTCAGTGGAAAGGTGAGAGTTTGGGCAGCTGTGCAGACAAAGAAGGCGCACTTTGGCCTTTGCCTAAATGCTTGTGACACACGACTGGGCCTGCCGGGCTCTGAGGGCCCTGCCGTTGGCCTCCTTCTCCCATGCCCTTTGTTCAGTCACAGCAGAGATGGCCCCACCCACTCCCTCAGTGAAGGCAGTGATCCAACCTCCCTCAGCCCCGCCCCCTCTCCGCAGGTTACCCTGGACTACAGATGCTGCATTATGAGGCCAGGGCGTAACGAGAATGCCAAGGGCAGACATGATGACCTTAAATGATTTCCTCTTGTGTCAGTTTTGGTAAACTTTAGGAGCTAGGAAATGGTCCACTTTACACAAATGTTCAAATTTACTGGCATTTCAGATATTCTCTGCTATAACATTGTCCTGATTCTTTCTGTATATTCTTTACTTATGTTTTGGTTTTCCTTAATCAAAGTGTGTCTTTTAAATCTTGTCAAATAATATTCTTTGGACTTACTACCTCAACTGAATTTTATACGTTTTCTGTGGTATTAAGTTCTGCTCATATCTTTATTTATCTTTTTTCTATGTTCTCAGCGTTTATTGTATTGATCTTCTGATGTCAATTAAAACACTTGGTTATTCATTTTAATAAATTTTTTTACTTATAAAGATTTGAATTTTTAAAGATTCCAGCTTACTTGGAAGTTTCTAAGTGTCAGGTCCTCTACATTGTGGCTGGCCAAAGTCTTAGTTCACAATATAACAAAGTATATATTGAACTGTTTTCCCCTCGACTTTCTGTGATTTCAGACATCTCACCTTTCTTTGCAGACAAGCCATTTGAAATAACCTTAACTTATTTCACAGCCAATAAGTCTTTGAAATAATGTGTAGTTTTCAGACAAATCTTCTTATATAAATAGGCAGAAAATCTGACATGCCATAGTTTTCAAAACAGCATAATTTCACTCTTCTCAGTGATGAATCTGTTGTATTACACAACCTATGAGTATTTAGATTTATCAATGACATGTACTTTAAAAATGTTTTAGAGATCCTTCCAGTCTTTGAAAACATCCTTGTTCCTTGTTTCAGTTAGAGTTTTATGTATTTTTTCTGCCTTGCACCTGATTATTCCAACGTCTGATCGATGGCTTAGGGAATCTAATTCTGGTATTGATTGTTTTTGCTGATTGTCTCCCCCTGTAGCTGATTTCTTCATTATTGTGTAAATTTAGATCATGAGCTCATATTTAGCTAAACATCGGACTTTGTAAGAGGCTTAGGTGTGAACACTCATAATCTTCATCAGAAAGTCCGCAAAGATTTATTTGTGTCACTCCAATGAGTTGCCCGCGATGACCCCGTTTTCAACAAGGGTTGGTCCACTACTCCCTCTAGAGGCACGGCCTCAGACAGGGCTGCTTTGCGCCCCACGATCTGGGGCAGTGGCATTGGGCGGCCTGTGGCCCGGGGAGGAGCCTCTCTGCGTGGGTCCCAGGGACCCATCTGCCTGCGAACTTCGGTCACCTGGAAGGAATCTACGATGCCCAGACCTATGGTTAGCTCTGCAGCGAGGTGTACTGCGCAGACAGGTTCCACACACACTTCAAGTAAGAGGGCGGCCTGAGTGGAAAGGTGAGAGTTTGTGCCGCTGTGCAGACAAAGAAGGCGCCCTTTGTCCTGGGCCTAAATGCTTGTGACACCCCACTGGACCTGCCGGGCTCTGAGGGCCCTGCCCTGGGCCCCCTGCTCCCCTGCCCTTTGTTCAGTCACAGCAGAGATGGCCACACCCACTCCCTCTGTGAGGGCAGTGTTCCAAACTCCCTCAGCCCCGCCCCCTCTCCGCAGGTTACCATGGACTAAAGATGCTGCATTCTGAGTCCAGGGCAGTCCGAGAATGCCAAGGGCTGACATGATGACCTTAAATGATTTCCTCTTGTGTCAGTTTTGGTAAATTTTAGGAGCTAGGAACTGGTCGACTTTACACAAACGTTCAAATTTACTGACATTTCATATACTCTCTGCTATAACATTGTCCTGATTCTTTCTGTATATTCTTTACTTATGTTTTGGTTTTCCTTAATCAAAGTGTGTCTTTTAATCTTGTCAAAGAATATTCTTTGGACTTACTACCTCAACTGAATTTTATACGTTTTTATGGTATTAAGTTCTGCTCATATCTTTATTTATCTTTTTTCTATGTTCTCACGGTTTATTGTTTTGATCTTCTGATGTCAATTAAAACACTTGGTTATTCATTTTAATAAACCTTTTTACTTATAAAGATTTGAGTTTTTAAAGATTCCAGCTTACTTGTAAGTTTCTAAGGGTCAGGTCCTCTACATTGTGGCTGGCCAAAGGCTTAGTTCACAATATAGCAAAGTATATATTGACCTATTTTCCCCTCGACTTTCTGTGATTTCCTACATCTCACCTTTCTTTGCAGACAAGCCATTTGAAATACCCTTAACTTATTTCACAGCCAATAAGTCTTTGAAATAATGTGCATTTTTCAGAGAAATCTTCTTATATATTTAGGCAGAAAATCTGACCTGCCATAATTTTCAAAACAGCATAATTTCACTCTTCTCAATGATGAATCTGTTGTATTACACAACCATTGAGTATTTAGCTTTATCAATGACATGTACTTTAAAAATGTTTTAGAGATCCTACCAGTCTTTGAAAACATCCTTGTTCCTTGTTTCAGTTCCAGTTTTGTGTATACTTTCTGCCTTGCACCTGATTATTCCAACATCTGATGGTTGGCCTAGGGAATCTAATTCTGGTATTGATTGTTTTTGCTGCTTGTCTCCCCTTGTAGCTGATTTCTTCATTATTGTGTAAATTTAGAACATGAGCTCATGTTTAGCTAAACAGCTGACCTTGTAAGAGTCTTAGGTGTGAACGCTCGTAAGCTTCAGCAGAAAGTCCGCAAAGATTTTTTTGTGTCCCTCCAATGAGTTACCCACGGGGACCCCTTTTTCTACAAGTGTTGGTCCACTACTCCCTCTAGAGGCTGGGACTCAGACAGGACTGCTTTGCTGCCCCCGATATGGGATAGTGCCTTTGGGCGGCCTGTGGCCTGGGCAGGAGGCTCCCAACGTGTGTCCCACGACCCATCTGCCTGCGAACTTTGGTCACCTGCCAGGAAGCTATGATGCCCAGAACTATGGTTAGCTTTGCAGCGAGGTGTACTGTGCGGACCGGTTCCACACACACTTCAAGTAAGAGGGCGGCCTGAGTGGAAAGGTGAGAGTTTGGGCAGCTGTGCAGACAAAGAAGGCGCACTTTGACCTGTGCCTAAATGCTTGTGACACACGACTGGGCCTGCCGGGCTCTGAGGGCCCTGCCGTTGGCCCCCTTCTCCCCTGCCCTTTGCTCAGTCACAGCAGAGATGGCCCCACCCACTCCCTCAGTGAAGGCAGTGTTCCAACCTCCCTCAGCCCCGCCCCATCTCCGCAGGTTACCATGGACTACAGATGCTGCATTCTGAGGCCAGGGCATTCCGAGAATGCCAAGGGCAGACATGATGACCTTAAATGATTTCCTCTTGTGTCAATTTTGGTAAAGTTTAGGAGCTAGGAAATGGTCCACTTTACACAAACGTTCAAATTTACTGCCATTTCATATACTCTCTGCTATAACATTGTCCTGACTCTTTCTGTATATTCTTTACTTATGTTTTGGTTTTCCTTAATCAAAGTGTGTCTTTTAATCTTGTCAAAGAATATTCTTTGGACTTACTACATCACCTGAATTTTATACGTTTTCTATTGTATTAAGTTCGGCTCATATCTTTATTTATATTTTTTCTATGTTCTCAGGTTTATTGTTTGATATTCTGATGTTAATTAAAACACTTGATTATTCATTTTAAAAAAATCTTTTTACTTATAAAGATTTGAACTTTTCAAGATTCCAGCTTACTTGTAAGTTTCTAAGGGTCAGGTCCTCTACATTGTGGCTGGCCAAAGGCTTAGTTCACAATATAGCAAAGTATATATTGACCTATTTTCCCCTTGACTTTCTGTGATATCCTACATCTCACCTGTCTCTGCAGACAAGCCATTTGAAATAACCTTAACTTATTTCACGGCCAATAAGACTTTGAAATAATGTGTATTTTTTAGAGAAATCTTCTTATATAATTAGGCAGAAAATCTGACCTGCCCTAGTTTTCAAAACAGCATAATTTAACTCTTCTCAATGTTGAATCTGTTGTATTACACAACCATTGAGTATTTAGCTTTATCAATGACATGTACTTTAAAAATGTTTTAGAGATCCTAGCAGTCTTTGAAAACATCCTTGTTCCTTGTTTCAGTTCAAGTTTTATGTATACTTTCTGCCTTGCACCTGATTATTCCAACATCTGATGGTTGGCCTAGGGAGTCTAATTCTGGTATTGATTGTTTTTGCTGCTTGTCTCCCCTTGTAGCTGATTTCTTCATTATTGTGAAAATTTAGATCATGAGCTCATGTTTAGCTAAACATCTGACTTTGTAAGAGGCTTAGGTGTGAACACTCATAAGCTTCATCAGGAAGTCCGCAAGGATTTATTTGTGTCCCTCCAATGAGTTACCCGCGAGGACCCCGTTTTCTGCAAGTGTTGGTCCACTACTCCCTCTAGAGGCACGGCATCAGACAGGGCTGCTTTGCGCCCCACGATCTGGGGCAGTGGCATTGGGCGGCCTGTTGCCCTGGGAGGAGCCTCTCTGCGTGTGTCCCAGGGACCCATCTGCCTGCGAACTTCGGTCACCTGGCAGGAAGCTACGATGCCCAGACCTATGGTTAGCTCTGCAGGGAGGTGTACTGCGTGGACAGGTTCCACACACACTTCAAGTAAGAGGGCGGCCTGAGTGGAAAGGTGAGAGTTTGTTCCGCTGTGCAGACAAAGAAGTCGCCCTTTGTCCTGGGCCTAAATGCTTGTGAAACCCCACTGGGCCTGCCGGGCTCTGAGGGCCCTGCCCTGGGCCCCCTGCTCCCCTGCCCTTTGTTCAGTCACAGCAGAGATGGCCACACCCACTCCCTCTGTGAGGGCAGTGTTCCAAACTCCCTCAGCCACGCCCCCTCTCCGCAGGTTACCATGGACTAAAGATGTTGCATTCTGAGTCCAGGGCATTCCGAGAATGTCAAGGGCTGACATGATGACCTTAAATGATTTCCTCTTGTGTCAGTTTTGGTAAATTTTAGGAGCTAGGAACTGGTCCACTTTACACAAACGTTCAAATTTACTGGCATTTCATATACTCTCTGCTATAACATTGTCCTGATTCTTTCTGTATATTCTTTACTTATGTTTTGGTTTTCCTTAATCAAAGTGTGTCTTTTAAATCTTGTCAAAGAATATTCTTTGGACTTACTAAATCACCTGAATTTTATACGTTTTCTGTTGTATTAAGTTCTGCTCATATCTTTATTTATCTTTTTTCTATGTTCTCCGGGTTTATTGTTTTGATCTTCTGATGTCAATTAAAACACTTGGTTATTCATTTTAATAAATCTTTTTACTTATAAAGATTTGAGTTTTTAAAGATTCCAGCTTACTTGTAAGTTTCTAACGGTCAGGTCCTCTACATTGTGGCTGGCCAAAGGCTTAGTTCACAATATAGCAAAGTATATATTGAACTATTTTCCCCTCGACTTTCTGTGATTTCCTACATCTCACCTTTCTTTGCAGACAAGCCATTTGAAATACCCTTAACTTATTTCACAGCCAATAACTCTTTGAAATAATGCGCATTTTTCAGAGAAATCTTCTTATATATTTAGGCAGAAAATCTGACCTGCCATAATTTTCAAAACAGCATAATTTCACTCTTCTCAATGATGAATCTGTGGTATTACACAACCTTTGAGTATTTAGCTTTATCAATGACATGTAGATTAAAAATGTTATAGAGATCCTACCAGTCTTTGAAAACATCCTTGTTCCTTGTTTCAGTTCCAGTTTTGTGTATACTTTCTGCCTTGCACCTGATTATTCCAACATCTGATGGTTGGCCTAGGGAATCTAATTCTGGTATTGATTGTTTTTGCTGCTTGTCTCCCCTTGTAGCTGATTTCTTCATTATTTTGTAAATTTAGATCATGAGCTCATGTTTAGCTAAACAGCTGACCTTGTAAGAGTCTTAGGTGTGAACGCTCGTAAGCTTCAGCAGAAAGTCCGCAAAGATTTTTTTGTGTCCCTCCAATGAGTTACCCGCGCGGACCCCTTTTTCTACAAGTGTTGGTCCACTACTCCCTCTAGAGGCTGGGACTCAGACAGGACTGCTTTGCTGCCCCCGATCTGGGATAGTGCCTTTGGGCGGCCTGTGGCCTGGGCAGGAGGCTCCCCACGTGTGTCCCACGACCCATCTGCCTGCGAACTTTGGTCACCTGCCAGGAAGCTATGATGCCCAGAACTATGGTTAGCTTTGCAGCGAGGTGTACTGTGCGGACCGGTTCCACACACACTTCAAGTAAGAGGGCGGCCTGAGTGGAAAGGTGAGAGTTTGGGCAGCTGTGCAGACAAAGAAGGCGCACTTTGGCCTTTGCCTAAATGCTTGTGACACACGACTGGGCCTGCCGGGCTCTGAGGGCCCTGCCGTTGGCCTCCTTCTCCCATGCATTTTGTTCAGTCACAGCAGAGATGGCCCCACCCACTCCCTCAGTGAAGGCAGTGATCCAACATCCCTCAGCCCCGCCCCCTCTCCGCAGGTTACCATGGACTACAGATGCTGCATTCTGAGGCCAGGGCATTCCGAGAATGCCAAGGGCAGACATGATGACCTTAAATGATTTCCTCTTGTGTCAGTTTTGGTAAACTTTAGGAGCTAGGAAATGGTCCACTTTACACAAATGTTCAAATTTACTGGCATTTCAGATATTCTCTGCTATAACATTGTCCTGATTCTTTCTGTATATTCTTTACTTATGTTTTGGTTTTCCTTAATCAAAGTGTGTCTTTTAAATCTTGTCAAAGAATATTCTTTGGACTTACTACCTCAACTGAATTTTATACGTTTTCTGTGGTATTAAGTTCTGCTCATATCTTTATTTATCTTTTTTCTATGTTCTCAGGGTTTATTGTATTGATCTTCTGATGTCAATTAAAACACTTGGTTATTCATTTTAATAAATTTTTTTACTTATAAAGATTTGAATTTTTAAAGATTCCAGCTTACTTGTAAGTTTCTAAGTGTCAGGTCCTCTACATTGTGGCTGGCCAAAGTCTTAGTTCACAATATAGCAAAGTATATATTGAACTATTTTCCCCTCGACTTTCTGTGATTTCAGACATCTCACCTTTCTTTGCAGACAAGCCATTTGAAATAACCTTACTTATTTCACAGCCAATAAGTCTTTGAAATAATGTGTAGTTTTCAGACAAATCTTCTTATATAAATAGGCAGAAAATCTGACATGCCATAGTTTTCAAAACAGCATAATTTCACTCTTCTCAGTGATGAATCTGTTGTATTACACAACCTATGAGTATTTAGATTTATCAATGATATGTACTTTAAAAATGTTTTAGAGATCCTTCCAGTCTTTGAAAACATCCTTGTTCCTTGTTTCAGTTAGAGTTTTATGTATTTTTTCTGCCTTGCACCTGATTATTCCAACGTCTGATCGATGGCTTAGGGAATCTAATTCTGGTATTGATTGTTTTTGCTGATTGTCTCTCCTGTAGCTGATTTCTTCAATATTGTGTAAATTTAGATCATGAGCTCATGTTTAGCTAAACATCTAACTTTGTAAGAGGCTCAGGTGTGGACACTCATAAGCTTCATCACAAAGTCCGCAAAGATTTATTTGTGTCCCTCCAATGAGTTGCCCGCGAAGACCCCGTTTTCTACAAGGGTTGGTCCACTACTCCCTCTAGAGGCACGGCCTCAGACAGGGCTGCTTTGCACCCCACGATCTGGGGCAGTGGCATTGGGCGGCCTGTGGCCCGGGGAGGAGCCTCTCTGCGTGTGTCCCAGGGACCCATCTGCCTGCGAACTTCGGTCACCTGGCAGGAATCTACGATGCCCAGACCTATGGTTAGCTGTGCAGCGAGGTGTACTGCGTTGTCAGGTTCCACACACACTTCAAGTAAGAGGGCGGCCTGAGTGGAAAGGTTAGAGTTTGTGCCGCTGTGCAGACAAAGAAATCGCCCGTTGTCCTGGGCCTAAATGATTGTGACACCCCACAGGGCCTGCCGGGCTCTGAGGGCCCTGCCCTGGGCCCCCTGCTCCCCTGCCCTTTGTTCAGTCACAGCAGAGATGGCCACACCCACTCCCTCTGTGAGGGCAGTGTTCCAAACTCCCTCAGCCCCGCCCCCTCTCCGCAGGTAACCATGGACTAAAGATGCTGCATTCTGAGTCCAGGGCATTCGGAGAATGCCAAGGGCTGACATGATGACCTTAAATGATTTCCTCTTGTGTCAGTTTTGGTAAATTTTAGGAGCTAGGAACTGGTCCACTTTACACAAACGTTCAAATTTACTGGCATTTCATATACTCTCTGCTATAACATTGTCCTGATTCTTTCTGTATATTCTTTACTTATGTTTTGGTTTTCCTTAATCAAAGTGTGTCTTTTAATCTTGTCAAAGAATATTCTTTGGACTTACTACCTCAACTGAATTTTATACGTTTTCTATGGTATTAAGTTCTGCTCATATCTTTATTTATCTTTTTTCTATGTTCTCAGGGTTTATTGTTTTGATCTTCTGATGTCAATTAAAACACTTGGTTATTCATTTTAATAAATCTTTTTACTTATAAAGATTTGAGTTTTTAAAGATTCCAGCTTACTTGTAAGTTTCTAAGGGTCAGGTCCTCTACATTGTGGCTGGCCAAAGGCTTAGTTCACAATATAGCAAAGTATATATTGACCTATTTTCCCCTCGACTTTCTGTGATTTCCTACATCTCACCTTTCTTTGCAGACAAGCCATTTGAAATAAACTTAACTTATTTCACAGCCAATAACTCTTTGAAATAATGTGCATTTTTCAGAGAAATATTCTTATATATTTAGGCAGAAAATCTGACCTGCCATAATTTTCAAAACAGCATAATTTCACTCTTCTCAGTGATGAATCTGTTGTATTACACAACCTATGAGTATTTAGATTTATCAGTGACATGTACTTTAAAAATGTTTTAGAGATCCTACCAGTCTTTGAAAACATCCTTGTTCCTTGTTTCAGTTCCAGTTTTATGTATATTTTCTGCCTTGCACCTGATTATTCCAACGTCTGATCGATGGCCTAGGGAATCTAATTCTGGTATTGTTTGTTTTTGCTGATTGTCTCCCCCTGTAGCTGATTTCTTCATTATTGTGTAAAATTAGATCATAAGCTCATGTTTAGCTAAACATCTGACTTTGTAAGAGGCTTAGGTGTGATCACTCGTAAGTTTCATCAGAAAGTCCGCAAAGATTTATTTGTGTCCCTCCAATGAGTTGCCCGCTATGACCCCGTTTACTACAAGTGTTGGTCCACTACTCCCTCTAGAGGCACGGCCTCAGACAGGGCTGCTTTGTGCCCCGCGATCTGTGGCAGTGGCAGTGGGTGGCCTGTGGCCGGTGCATGAGCCTCTCTGCGTGTGTCCCAGGGACCCATCTCCCTGCGAACTTCGGTCACATGGCAGGAAGCTACGATGCCCAGACCTATGGCTAGCTGTGCAGCGAGGTGAACTGCGCGGACAGGTTCCACACACACTTCAAGTAAGAGGACGGCCTGAGTGGAAAGGTGAGGGTTTGGGCAGCTGTGCAGACAAAGAAGGTGCACTTTGTCCTGGGCCTAAATGCTTGTGACACCCCACTGGCCCTGCCGGGCTCTGAGGGCCCTGCCCTGGGCCCCCTGCTCCCCTGCCCTTTGTTCAGTCACAGCAGAGATGGCCACACCCACTTCCTCTGTGAGGGCAGTGTTCCAAACTCCCTCAGCCCCGCCCCCTCTCCGCAGGTTACCATGGACTAAAGATGCTGCATTCTGAGGCCAGGGCATTCTGAGAATGCCAAGGGCTGACATGATGAACTTAAATGGTTTCCTCTTGTGTCAGTTTTGGTAAATTTTAGAAGCTAGGAACTGGTCCACTTTACACAAACGTTCAATTTTACTGGCATTTCATATACTCTCTGCTATAACATTGTCCTTATTCTTTCTGTATATTCTTTACTTATGTTTTGGTTTTCCTTAATCAAAGTGTGTCTTTTAATCTTGTCAAAGAATATTCTTTGGACTTACTACATCACCTGAATTTTATACGTTTTCTATTGTATTAAGTTCTGCTCATATCTTTATTTATATTTTTTTTATGTTCTCAGGTTTATTGTTTTGATATTCTGATGTCAATTAAAACACTTGGTTATTCATTTTAATAAATCTTTTAACTTATAAAGATTTGAACTTTTCAAGATTCAAGCTTACTTGTAAGTTTCTAAGGGTCAGGTCCTCTACATTGTGGCTGGCCTAAGTCTTAGTTCACCATATAGCAATGTATATATTGACCTATTTTCCCCTCGACTTTCTGTGATTTCCTACATCTCACCTTTCTTTGCAGACAAGCCATTTGAAATAACCTTAACTTATTTCACAGCCAATAAGTCTTTGAAATAAAGTGTATTTTTTAGAGAAATCTTCTTATATAATTAGACAGAAAATCTGAACTGCCATAGTTTTCAAAACAGCATAATTTCACTCTTCTCAATGTTGAATCTGTTGTATTACACAACCATTGAGTATTTAGCTTTATCATTGACCTGTACATTAAAAATGTTTTAGAGATCCTACCTGTCTTTGAAAACATCCTTGTTTCTTGTTTCAGTTCCAGTTTTATGTGGACTTTCTGCCTTGCACCTGATTATTCCAACATCTGATGGTTGGCCTAGGGAATCTAATTCTGGTATTGATTGTTTTTGCTGCTTGTCTCCCCTTGTAGCTGATTTCTTCATTATTGTGTAAATTTAGATCATGAGCTCATGCTTAGCTAAACAGCTGACCTTGTAAGAGTCTTAGGTGTGAATGCTCGTAAGCTTCAGCAGAAAGTCCACAAAGATTTTTTTTTGTCCCTACAATGAATTACCCGCGCGGACCCCTTTTTCTACAAGTGTTGGTCCACTACTCCCTCTAGAGGCTGGGACTCAGACAGGACTGCTTTGCTGCCCCCGATCTGGGATAGTGGCTTTGGGCGGCCTGTGGCCTGGGCAGGATTCTCCCCAAGTGTGTCCCACGACCCATCTGCCTGCGAACTTCGGTCACCTGGCAGGAAGCTATGATGCCCAGACCTATGGTTAGTTTTGCATCGAGGTGTACTGTGCGGACCGGTTCCACACACACTTCAAGTAAGAGGGCGGCCTGAGTGGAAAGGTGAGAGTTTGGGCAGCTGTGCAGACAAAGAAGGTACACTTTGGCCTGGGCCTAAATGCTTGTGACACACGACTGGGCCTGCCGGGCTCTGAGGGCCCTGCCGTGGGCACCCTTCTCTCCTGCCATTTGTTCAGTCACAGCAGAGATGGCCCCACCCACTCCCTCAGTGAAGGCAGTGTTCCAACCTCCCTCAGCCCCGCCCCCTCTCCACAGGTTACCATGGACAACAGATGCTGCATTCTGAGGCCAGGGTGTTCCGAGAATGCCAAGGGCACACATGATGACCTTAAATGATTTCCTCTTGTGTCAATTTTGGTAAAGTTTACGAGCTAGGAAATGGTCCACTTTACAGAAATGTTCAAATTTACTGGCATTTCAGATATTCTCTGCTATAACATTGTCCTGATTCTTTCTGTATATTCTTTACTTATGTTTTGGTTTTCCTTAATCAAAGTGTGTCTTTTAAATCTTGTCAAAGAATATTCTTTGGACTTCCTACCTCATCTGAATTTTATACGTTTTCTGTGGTATTAAGTTCTGCTCATATCTTTATTTATCTTTTTTCTATGTTCTCAGAGTTTATTGTTTTGATCTTCTGATGTCAATTAAAACACTTGGTTATTCTTTTTAATAAATCTTTTTACTTATAAAGATTTGAATTTTTAAAGATTCCAGCTTACTTGTAAGTTTCTAAGGGTCAGGTCCTCTACATTGTGGCTGGCCAAAGGCTTAGTTCACAATATAGCAAAGTATATATTGACCTATTTTCCCCTCGACTTTCTGTGATTGCCTACATATCACCTTTATTTGCAGACAAGCCATTTGAAATAACCTTAACTTATTTCACAGCCAATAAGTCTTTGAAATAATGTGCATTTTTCAGAGAAATCTTCTTATATATTTAGGCAGAAAATCTGACCTGCCATAGTTTTCCAAACAGCATAATTTCACTCTTCTCAATGATGAATCTGTTGTATTACACAACCTTTGAGTATTTAGCTTTATCAATGACATGTACTTTAAAAATGTTTTAGAGATCCTACCAGTCTTTGAAAACATCCTTGTTCCTTGTTTCAGTTCCATTTTATGTATATTTTCTGCCTTGCACCTGATTATTCCAACGTCTGATCGATGGCTTAGGGAATCTAATTCTGGTATTGATTGTTTTTGCTGATTGTCTTCCCCTGTAGCTGATTTCTTCATTATTGTGTAAATTTAGATCATGAGCTCCTGTTTAGCTAAACATGTGACTTTGTAAGAGGCTTAGGTGTGAACGCTCATAAGCTTCATCAGAAAGTCCGCAAAGATTTATTTGTGTCCCTCCAATGAGTTGCCCGCGATGACCCCGTTTTCAACAAGGGTTGGTCCACTACTCCCTCTAGAGGCACGGCCTCAGACAGGGCTGCTTTGCGCCCCACGATCTGGGGCAGTGGCATTGGGCGGCCTGTGGCCCGGGGAGGAGCCTCTGTGCGTGTGTCCCAGGGACCCATCTGCCTGCGAACTTCGGTCACCTGGCAGGAATCTACGATGCCCAGACCTATGGTTAGCTGTGCAGCGAGGTGTACTGCGCGGACAGGTTCCACACACACTTCAAGTAAGAGGGCGGCCTGAGTGGAAAGTTGAGAGTTTGTGCCGCTGTGCAGACAAAGAAGGCGCCCTTTGTCCTGGGCCTAAATGCATCTGACACACGACTCGGCCTCCCGTGCTCTGAGGGCCCTGCCGTTGGCCCCCTTCTCCCCTGCCCTTTGTTCAGTCACAGCAGAGTTGGCCCCACCCACTCCCTCAGTGAAGGCAGTGTTCCAACCTCCCTCAGCCCCGCCCCCTCTACACAGTTTACCATGGACTACAGATGATGCATTCTGAGGCCAGGGCATTCCGAGAATGCCAAGGGCTGACACAAGGACCTTAAATGATTTCCTCTTGTGTCAGTTTTGGTAAATTTTAGGAGCTAGGAACTGGTCCACTTTACACAAACTTTCAAATTTACTGGCATTTCATATACTCTCTGCTATAACATTGTCCTGATTCTTTCTGTATATTCTTTACTTATGTTTTGGTTTTCCTTAATCAAAGTGTGTCTTTTAATCTTGTCAAAGAATATTCTTTGGACTTACTACATCACCTGAATTTTATACGTTTTCTATGGTATTAAGTTCTGCTCATATCTTTATTTATCTTTTTTCTATGTTCTCACGGTTTATTGTTTTGATCTTCTGATGTCAATTAAAACACTTGGTTATTCATTTTAATAAATCTTTTTACTTATAAAGATTTGAGTTTTTAAAGATTCCAGCTTACTTGTAAGTTTCTAAGGGTCAGGTCCTCTACATTGTGGCTGGCCAAAGGCTTAGTTCACAATATAGCAAAGTATATATTGACCTATTTTCCCCTCGACTTTCTGTGATTTCCTACATCTCACCTTTCTTTGCAGACAATCCATTTGAAATAAACTTAACTTATTTCACAGCCAATAAGTCTTTGAAATAATGTGCATTTTTCAGAGAAATCTTCTTATATATTTAGGCAGAAAATCTGACCTGCCATAATTTTCAAATCAGCATAATTTCACTCTTCTCAATGATGAATCTGTTGTATTACACAACCTTTGAGTATTTAGCTTTATCAATGACATGTACTTTAAAAATGTTTTAGAGATCCTACCAGTCTTTGAAAACATCCTTGTTCCTTGTTTCAGTTCCAGTTTTGTGTATACTTTCGGCCTTGCACCTGAATATTCCAACATCTGATGGTTGGCCTAGGGAATCTAATTCTGGTATTGATTGTTTTTGCTGCTTGTCTCCCCTTGTAGCTGATTTCTTCATTATTGTGTAAATTTAGATCATGAGCTCATGTTTAGCTAAACAGCTGACCTTGTAAGAGTCTTAGGTGTGAACGCTCGTAAGCTTCAGCAGAAAGTCCGCAAAGATTCTTTTGTGTCCCTCCAATGAGTTACCCGCGCGGACCCCTTCTTCTACAAGTGTTGGTCCACTACTCCCTCTAGAGGCTGGGACTCAGACAGGACTGCTTTGCTGCCCCCGATCTGTGATAGTGGCTTTGGGCGGCCTGTGGCCTGGGCAGGAGGCTCCTCACGTGTGTCCCACGACCCATCTGCCTGCGAACTTTGGTCAACTGCCAGGAAGCTATGATGCCCAGAACTATGGATAGCTTTGCCGCGAGGTGTACTGTGCAGACCGGATCCACACACACTTCAAGTAAGAGGGCGGCCTGAGTGGAAAGGTGAGAGTTTGGGCAGCTGTGCAGACAAAGAAGGCGCACTTTGGCCTGGGCCTAAATGCTTGTGACACACGACTGGGCCTGCCGGGCTCTGAGGGCCCAGCCATTGGCCCCCTTCTCCCCTGCCCTTTGTTCAGTCACAGCAGAGATGGCCACACCCACTCCCTCTGTGAGGGCAGCGTTCCAAACTCCCTCAGCCCCGCCCCCTCTCCGCAGGTTACCATGGACTAAAGATGCTGCATTCTGAGTCCAGGGCATTCCGAGAATGCCAAGGGCTGACATGATGACCTTAAATGATTTCCTCTTCTGTCAATTTTGGTAAAGTTTAGGAGCTAGGAAATGGTCCACTTTACACAAATGTTCAAATTTACTGGCATTTCATATATTCTCTGCTATAACATTGTCCTGATTCTTTCTGTATATTCTTTACTTATGTTTTGGTTTTCCTTAATCAAAGTGTGTCTTTTAAATCTTGTCAAAGAATATTCTTTGGACTTACTACCTCAACTGAATTTTATACTTTTTCTGTGGTATTAAGTTCTGCTCATATCTTTATTTATCTTTTTTCTATGTTCTCAGGGTTTATTGTTTTGATCTTCTGATGTCAATTAAAACACTTGGTTATTCATTTTACTAAATCTTTTTACTTGTAAAGATTTGAACTTTTCCAGATTCCAGCTTACTTCTAAGTTTCTAAGGGTCAGATCCTCTACATTGTGGCTGGCCTAAGTCTTAGTTCACCATATAGCAATGTATATATTGACCTATTTTCCCCTCGACTTTCTGTGATTCCCTACATCTCACCTTTCTTTGCAGACAAGCCATTTGAAATAACCTTAACTTATTTCACAGCCAATAAGTCTTTGAAATAATGTGTATTTTTTAGAGAATTCTTCTTATATAATTAGGCAGAAAATCTAACCAGCCATAGTTTTCAAAACAGCATAATTTCACTCTTCTCAATTTTGAATCTGTTGTATTACACAACCATTGAGTATTTAGCTTTATCAATGACATGTACTTTAAAAATGTTTTAGAGATCCTACCAGTCTTTGAAAACATCCTTGTTCCTTGTTTCAGTTCCAGTTTTGTGTATACTTTCTGCCTTGCACCTGATTATTCAACATCTGATGGTTGGCCTAGGGAATCTAATTCTGGTATTGATTGTTTTTGCTGCTTGTCTCCCCTTGTAGCTGATTTCTTCATTATTGTGTAAATTTAGATCATGAGCTCATGTTTAGCTAAACATCTGACTTTGTAAGAGGCTTAGGTGTGAACACTCATAAGCTTCAGCAGAAAGTCCGCAAAGATTTTTTTGTGTCCCTCCAATGAGTTACCCGCGCGGACCACTTTTTCTACAAGTGTTGGTCCACTGCTCCCTCTAGAGGCTGGGACTCAGACAGGACTGCTTTGCTACCCCCGATCTGGGATAGTGGCTTTGGGCGGCCTGTGGCCTGGGCAGGAGGCACCCCACGTGTGTCCCACAACCCATCTGCCTGCGAACTTCAGTCACATGGCAGGAAGCTATGATGCCCAGAACTATGGTTAGCTTTGCATCGAGGTGCACTGCGTGGACCGGTTCCACACACACTTCAAGTAAGAGGGCGGCCTGAGTGGAAAGGTGAGAGTTTGGGCAGCTGTGCAGACAAAGAAGGCACACTTTGGCCTGGGCCTAAATGCTTGTGACACACGACTGGGCCTGCCGGGCTCTGAGGGCCCTGCCCTGGGCCCCCTTCTCCCCTGCCCTTTGTTCAGTCACTGCAGAGATGGCCCCACCCACTCCCTCAGTGAAGGCAGTGTTCCAACCTCCCTCAGCCCCGCCCCCACTCCGCAGGTTACCATGGACTACAGATGCTGCATTCTGAGGCCAGGGCATTCCGAGAATGCCAAGGGCAGACATGATGACCTTAAATGATTTCCTCTTGTGTCAATTTTGGTAAACTTTAGGAGCTAGGAAATGGTCCACTTTACACAAATGTTCAAATTTACTGGCATTTCAGATATTCTCTGCTATAACATTGTCCTGATTCTGTCTGTATATTCTTTACTTATGTTTTGGTTTTCCTTAATCAAAGTGTGTCTTTTAAATCTTGTCAAAGAATATTCTTTGGACTTACTACCTCAACTGAATTTTATACGTTTTTTATGGTATTAAGTTCTGCTCATATCTTTATTTATTTTTTTTTCCATTTTCTCAGGTATTATTGTTTTGATCTTCTGATGTCAATTAAAACACTTGGTTATTCATTTTAATAAATCTTTTTACTTATAAAGATTTGAATTTTTAAAGATTCCAGCTTACTTGTAAGTGTCTAAGGGTCAGGTCCTCTACATTGTGGCTGGCCAAAGGCTTAGTTCACAATATAGCAAAGTATATATTGACCTATTTTCCCCTCGACTTTCTGTGATTTCCTATATCTCACCTTTCTTTGCAGACAAGCCATTTGAAATAAACTTAACTTATTTCACAGCCAATAAGTCTTTGAAATAATGTGCATTTCTCAGAGAAATCTTCTTATATATTTAGGCAGAAAATCTGGCCTGCCATAATTTTCAAAAGAGCATAATTTCACTCTTCTCAATGATGAATCTGTTGTATTACACAACCTTTGAGTATTTAGCTTTATCTATGACATGTACTTTAAAAATGTTTTAGAGATCCTACCAGTCTTTGAAATCATCCTTGTTCCTTGTTTCAGTTCCAGTTTTGTGTATCCTATCTGCCTTGCACCTGAATATTCCAACATCTGATGGTTGGCCTAGGGAATCTAATTCTGGTATTGATTGTTTTTGCTGCTTGTCTCCCCTTGTAGCTGATTTCTTCATTATTGTGTAAATTTAGATCATGAGCTCATGTTTAGCTAAACAGCTGACCTTGTAAGAGGTTTAGGTGTGAACGCTCGTAAGCTTCAGCAGAAAGTCCGCAAAGATTTTTTTGTGTCCCTCCAATGAGTTACCCGCGCGGTCCCCTTTTTCTACAAGTGTTGGTCCACTACTCCTTCTAGAGGCTGGGACTCAGACAGGACTGCTTTGCTGCCCCCTATCTGGGATAGTGGCTTTGGGCTGCCTGTGGCCTGGGCAGGAGGCACCCCACGTGTGTCCCACGACCCATCTGCCTGCGAACTTTAGTCACCTGGCAGGAAGCTATGATGCCCAGACCTATGGTTAGCTTTGCAGCGAGGTGTACTGCGCGGACCGGATCCACACACACTTCAAGTAAGAGGGCGGCCTGACTGGAAAGGTGAGAGTTTGGGCAGCTGTGCAGACAAAGAAGGCACACTTTGACCTGTGCCTAAATGCATCTGACACACGACTGGGCCTGCCGGGCTCTGAGGGCCCTGCCGTTGGCCCCCTTTTCCCCTGCCCTTTGTTCAGTCACAGCAGAGATGGCCCCACCCACTCCCTCAGTGAAGGCAGTGTTCCAACCTCCCTCAGCCCCGCCCCCTCTCCGCAGGTTACCATGGACTACAGATGCTGCATTCTGAGGCCCGGGCGTTCCGAGAATGCCAAGGGCAGACATGATGACCTTAAATGATTTCCTCTTGTGTCTATTTTGGTAAACTTTAGGAGCTAGGAAATGGTCCACTTTACACAAACGTTCAAATTTACTGCCATTTCATATACTCTCTCCTATAAGATTGTCCTGATTCTTTCTGTATATTCTTTACTTATGTTTTGGTTTTCCTTAATCAAAGTGTGTCTTTTAATCTTGTTAAAGAATATTCTTTGGACTTACTACATCACCTGAATTTTATACGTTTTCTCTTGTATTAAGATCTGCTCATATCATTATTTATATGTTTTCTATGTTCTCAGGTTTATTGTTTTGATATTCTGATGTCAATTAAAACACTTGGTTATTCATTTTAAAAAATCTTTTTACTTATAAAGATTTGAACTTTTCTAGATTCCAGCTTACTTGTAAGTTTCTAAGGGTCAGGTCCTCTACATTGTGGCTGGCCTAAGTCTTAGTTCACCATATAGCAATGTATATATTGACCTATTTTCCCCTCGACTTTCTGTGATTCCCTACATCTCACCTTTCTTTGCAGACAAGCCATTTGAAATAACCTTAACTTATTTCACAGCCAATAAGTCTTTGAAATAATGTGTATTTTTTAGAGAAATCTTCTTATATAATTAGGCAGAAAATCTGACCTGCCATAGTTTTCAAAACAGCATAATTTCACTCTTCTCAATGTTGAATCTGTTGTATTACACAACCATTGAGTATTTAGCTTTATCAATGACATGTACTTTGAAAATGATTTAGACATCCTACCAGTCTTTGAAAACATCCTTGTTCATTGTTTCAGTTCAAGTTTTATGTATACTTTGTGCCTTGCACCTGATTATTCCAACATCTGATGGTTGGCCTAGGGAATCTAATTCTGGTATTGATTGTTTTTGCTGCTTGTCTCCCCTTGTAGCTGATTTCTTCATTTTTGTGTAAATTAAGATCATGAGCTCATGTTTATCTAAACAGCTGACCTTGTAAGAGGCTTAGGTGTGAACGCTCGTAAGCTTCAGCAGAAAGTCCGCAAAGATTTTTTTGTGTCCCTCCAGTGAGTTACCCGCGCGGACCCCTTCTTCTACAAGTGTTGGTCCACTACTCCCTATAGAAGCTGGGACTCAGACAGGACTGCTTTGCTGCCCCCAATCTGGGATAGTGGCTTTGGGCGGCCTGTGGCCTGGGCAGGAGGCTCCTCACGTGTGTCCCACGACCCATCTGCCTGCGAACTTTGGTCAACTGCCAGGAAGCTATGATGACCAGACCTATGGTTAGCTTTGCATCGTGGTGTACTGCGCAGACCGGTTCCACACACACTTCAAGTAAGAGGGCGGCCTGACTGGAAAGGTGAGAGTTTGGGCAGCTGTGCAGAAAAAGAAGGCGCATTTTGGCCTGGGCCTAAATGCTTGTGACACACGACAGGGCCTGCCGGGCTCTGAGTGCCCTGCCGAGGGCCCCCTTCTCCCCTGCCCTTTGTTCAGTCACAGCAGAGATGGCCCCACCCACTCCCTCAGTGAAGGCAGTGTTCCAAACTCCCTCAGGCCCGCCCCCTCTCCCCAGGTTACCATGGACAACAGATGCTGCATTCTGAGGCCAGGGCGTTCCTAGAATGCCAAGGGCAGACATGATGACCTTAAATGATTTCCTCTTGTGTCAATTTTGGTAAACTTTAGGAGCTAGGAAATGGTCCACTTTACACAAATGTTCAAATTTACTGGCATTTCAGATATTCTCTGCTATAACATTGTCCTGATTCTTTCTGTATATTCTTTACTTATGTTTTGGTTTTCCTTAATCAAAGTGTGTCTTTTAATCTTGTCAAAGAATATTCTTTGGACTTACTACCTCAACTGAATTTTATACGTTTTCTATGGTATTAAGTTCTGCTCATATCTTTATTTATATTTTTTCCATTTTCTCAGGTATTATTGTTTTGATCTTCTGATGTCAATTAAAACACTTGGTTATTCATTTTAATAAATCTTTTAACTTATAAAGATTTGAATTTTTAAAGATTCCAGCTTAATTGTAAGTTTCTAAGTGTCAGGTACTCTACATTGTGGCTGGCCAAAGGCTTAGTTCACAATATAGCAAAGTATATATTGACCTATTTTCCCCTCGACTTTCTGTGATTTCCTACATCTCAACTTTCTTTGCAGACAAGCCATTTGAAATAAACTTAACTTATTTCACAGCCAATAAGTCTTTGAAATAATGTGCATTTTTCAGAGAAATCTTCTTATATATTTAGGCAGTAAATCTGACCTGCCATAATTTTCAAAACAGCATAATTTCACTCTTCTCAATGATGAATCTGTTGTATTACACAACCTTTGAGTATTTAGCTTTATCAATGACATGTATTTTAAAAATGTTTTAGAGATCCTACCAGTGTTTGAAAACATCCTTGTTCCTTGTTTCAGTTCCAGTTTTGTGTATCCTATCTGCCTTGCACCTGAATATTCCAACATCTGGTGGTTGGCCTAGGGAATCTAATTCTGGTATTGGTTGTTTTTGCTGCTTGTCTCCCCTTGTAGCTGATTTCTTCATTATTGTGTAAATTTAGATCATGAGCTCATGTTTAGCTAAACAGCTGACCTTGTAAGAGGCTTAGGTGTGAACGCTCGTAAGCTTCAGCAGAAAGTCCGCAAAGATTTTTTTGTGTCCCTCCAATGAGTTACCCACGCGGACCCCTTTTTCTACAAGTGTTGGTCCACTACTCCTTCTAGAGGCTGGGACTCAGACAGGACTGAATTGCTGCCCCCGATCTGGGATAGTGTATTTGGGCGGCCTGTGGCCTGGGCAGGAGGCTCCCCACGTGTGTCCCACGACCCATCTGCCTGCGAATTTCAGTCACCTGGCAGGAAGCTATGATGCCCAGACCTATGGTTAGCTTTGCATCGAGGTGTACTGCGCGGACCGGTTCCACACACACTTCAAGTAAGAGGCGGCCTGAGTGGAAAGGTGAGAGTTTGGGCAGCTGTGCAGACAAAGAAGGCACACTTTGGCCTGGGCCTAAATGCATCTGACACACGACTCGGCCTGCCGGGCTCTGAGGGCCCTGCCGTTGGCCCCCTTCTCCCCTGCCCTTTGTTCAGTCACAGCAGAGATGGCCCCACCCACTCCCTCAGTGAAGGCAGTGTTCCAACCTCCCTCAGCCCCGCCCCCTCCCCACAGGTTACCACGGACTACAGATGCTGCATTCTGAGGCCAGGGCATTCCGAGAATGCCAAGGGCAGACATGATGACCTTAAATGATTTCCTCTTGTGTCAATTTTGGTAAACTTTAGGAGCTAGGAAATGGTCCACTTTACACAAACGTTCAAATTTACTGCCAGTTCATATACTCTCTGCTATAACATTGTCCTGATTCTTTCTGTATATTCTTTACTTATGTTTTGGTTTTCCTTAATCAAAGTGTGTCTTTTAATCTTGTCAAAGAATATTCTTTGGACTTACTACATCACCTGAATTTTATACGTTTTCTATTGTATTAAGTTCTGCTCATATCTTTATTTATATTTTTTCCATTTTCTCAGGTATTATTGTTTTGATCTTCTGATGTCAATTAAAACACTTGGTTATTCATTTTAATAAATCTTTTAACTTATAAAGATTTGAATTTTTAAAGATTCCAGCTTACTTGTAAGTTTCTATGGGTCAGGTCCTCTACATTGTGGCTGGCCAAAGGCTTAGTTCACAATATAGCAAAGTATATATTGACCTATTTTCCCCTCGACTTTCTGTGATTTCCTATATCTCACCTTTCTTTGCAGACAAGCCATTTGAAATAAACTTAACTTATTTCACAGCCAATAAGTCTTTGAAATAATGTGCATTTCTCAGAGAAATCTTCTTATATATTTAGGCAGAAAATCTGGCCTGCCATAATTTTCAAAAGAGCATAATTTCACTCTTCTCAATGATGAATCTGTTGTATTACACAACCTTTGAGTATTTAGCTTTATCAATGACATGTACTTTAAAAATGTTTTAGAGATCCTACCAGTCTTTGAAATCATCCTTGTTCCTTGTTTCAGTTCCAGTTTTGTGTATCCTATCTGCCTTGCACCTGAATATTCCAACATCTGATGGTTGGCCTAGGGAATCTAATTCTGGTAATGATTGTTTTTGCTGCTTGTCTCCCCTTGTAGCTGATTTCTTCATTATTGTGTAAATTTAGATCATGAGCTCATGTTTAGCTAAACAGCTGACCTTGTAAGAGTCTTAGGTGTGAACGCTCGTAAGCTTCAGCAGAAAGTCCGCAAAGATTCTTTTGTGTCCCTCCAATGAGTTACCCGCGCGGACCCCTTCTTCTACAAGTGTTGGTCCACTACACCCTATAGAAGCTGGGACTCAGACAGGACTGCTTTGCTGCCCCCAATCTGGGATAGTGGCTTTGGGCGGCCTGTGGCCTGGGCAGGAGGCTCCTCACGTGTGTCCCACGACCCATCTGCCTGCGAACTTTGGTCAACTGCCAGGAAGCTATGATGCCCAGAACTATGGATAGCTTTGCCGCGAGGTGTACTGTGCAGACCGGATCCACACACACTTCAAGTAAGAGGGCGGCCTGAGTGGAAAGGTGAGAGTTTGGGCAGCTGTGCAGACAAAGAAGGCGCACTTTGGCCTGGGCCTAAATGCTTGTGACACACGACTGGGCCTGCCGGGCTCTGAGGGCCCAGCCATTGGCCCCCTTCTCCCCTGCCCTTTGTTCAGTCACAGCAGAGATGGCCACACACACTCCCTCTGTGAGGGCAGCGTTCCAAACTCCCTCACCCCCGCCCCCTCTCCGCAGGTTACCATGGACTAAAGATGCTGCATTCTGAGTCCAGGGCATTCCGAGAATGCCAAGGGCTGACATGATGACCTTAAATGATTTCCTCTTCTGTCAATTTTGGTAAAGTTTAGGAGCTAGGAAATGGTCCACTTTACACAAATGTTCAAATTTACTGGCATTTCATATATTCTCTGCTATAACATTGTCCTGATTCTTTCTGTATATTCTTTACTTATGTTTTGGTTTTCCTTAATCAAAGTGTGTCTTTTAAATCTTGTCAAAGAATATTCTTTGGACTTACTACCTCAACTGAATTTTATACTTTTTCTGTGGTATTAAGTTCTGCTCATATCTTTATTTATCTTTTTTCTATGTTCTCAGGGTTTATTGTTTTGATCTTCTGATGTCAATTAAAACACTTGGTTATTCATTTTAATAAATCTTTTTACTTGTAAAGATTTGAACTTTTCTAGATTCCAGCTTACTTGTAAGTTTCTAAGGGTCAGATCCTCTACATTGTGGCTGGCCTAAGTCTTAGTTCACCATATAGCAATGTATATATTGACCTATTTTCCCCTCGACTTTCTGTGATTCCATACATCTCACCTTTCTTTGCAGACAAGCCATTTGAAATAACCTTAACTTATTTCACAGCCAATAAGTCTTTGAAATAATGTGTATTTTTTAGAGAAATCTTCTTATATAATTAGGCAGAAAATCTGACCTGCCATAGTTTTCAAAACAGCATAATTTCACTCTTCTCAATGTTGAATCTGTTGTATTACACAACCATTGAGTATTTAGCTTTATCAATGACATGTCCTTTGAAAATGATTTAGACATCCTACCAGTCTTTGTAAACATCCTTGTTCATTGTTTCAGTTCATGTTTTATGTATAATTTCTGCCTTGCACCTGATTATTCCAACATCTGATGGTTGGCCTAGGGAATCTAATTCTGGTATTGATTGTTTTTGCTGCTTGTCTCCCCTTGTAGCTGATTTCTTCATTATTGTGTAAATTAAGATCATGAGCTCATGTTTATCTAAACAGCTGACCTTGTAAGAGGCTTAGGTGTGAACGCTCGTAAGCTTCAGCAGAAAGTCCGCAAAGATTTTTTTGTGTCCCTCCAATGAGTTACCCGCGCGGACCCCTTTTTCTACAAGTGTTGGTCCACTACTCCCTCTAGAGGCTGGGACTCAGACAGGACTGCTTTGCTGCCCCCGATCTGGGATAGTGGCTTTGGGCGGCCTGTGGCCTGGGCAGGAGTCTCCCCCCGTGTGTCCCACGACCCATCTGCCTGCGAACTTCGGTCACCTGGCAGGAAGCTATGATGACCAGACCTATGGTTAGCTTTGCATTGTGGTGTACTGCGCAGACCGGTTCCACACACACTTCAAGTAAGAGGGCGGCCTGAGTGGAAAGGTGAGAGTTTGGGCAGCTGTGCAGACAAAGAAGGCGCATTTTGGCCTGGGCCTAAATGCTTGTGACACACGACAGGGCCTGCCTGGCTCTGAGGGCCCTGCCGTGGGCCCCCTTCTCCCCTGCCCTTTGTTCAGTCACAGCAGAGATGGCCCCACCCACTCCCTCAGTGAAGGCAGTGTTCCAACCTCCCTCAGCCCCGCCCCCTCTCCCCAGGTTACCATGGACAACAGATGCTGCATTCTGAGGCCAGGGCGTTCCTAGAATGCCAAGGGCAGACATGATGACCTTAAATGATTTCCTCTTGTGTCAATTTTGGTAAACTTTAGGAGCTGGAAATGGTCCACTTTACACAAATTTTCAAATTTACTGGCATTTCAGATATTCTCTGCTATAACATTGTCCTGATTCTTTCTGTATATTCTTTACTTATGTTTTGGTTTTCCTTAATCAAAGTGTGTCTTTTAATCTTGTCAAAGAATATTCTTTGGACTTACTACATCACCTGAATTTTATACGTTTTCTATTGTATTAAGTTCTGCTCATATCTTTATTTATATTTTTTCCATTTTCTCAGGTATTATTGTTTTGATATTCTGATGTCAATTAAAACACTTGATTATTCATTTTAATAAATCTTTTAACTTATAAAGATTTGAATTTTTAAAGATTCCAGCTTACTTGTAAGTTTCTAAGGGTCAGGTCCTCTACATTGTGGCTGGCCAAAGGCTTAGTTCACAATATAGCAAAGTATATATTGACCTATTTTCCCCTTGACTTTCTGTGAATTCCTATATCTCACCTTTCTTTGCAGACAAGCCATTTGAAATAAACTTAACTTATTTCACAGCCAATAAGTCTTTGAAATAATGTGCATTTCTCAGAGAAATCTTCTTATATATTTAGGCAGAAAATCTGGCCTGCCATAATTTTCAAAAGAGCATAATTTCACTCTTCTCAATGATGAATCTGTTGTTTTACACAACCTTTGAGTATTTAGCTTTATCAATGACATGTACTTTAAAAATGTTTTAGAGATCCTACCAGTCTTTGAAATCATCCTTGTTCCTTCTTTCAGTTCCAGTTTTGTGTATCCTATCTGCCTTGCACCTGAATATTCCAACATCTGATGGTTGGCCTAGGGAATCTAATTCTGGTATTGATTGTTTTTGCTGCTTGTCTCCCCTTGTAGCTGATTTCTTCATTATTGTGTAAATTTAGATCATGAGCTCATATTTAGCTAAACAGCTGACCTTGTAAGAGTCTTAGGTGTGAACGCTCGTAAGCTTCAGCAGAAAGTCCGCAAAGATTCTTTTGTGTCCCTCCAATGAGTTACCCGCGCGGACCCCTTCTTCTACAAGTGTTGGTCCACTACTCCCTATAGAAGCTGGGACTAAGACAGGACTGCTTTGCTGCCCCCAATCTGGGATAGTGGCTTTGGGCGGCCTGTGGCCTGGGCAGGAGGCTCCTCACGTGTGTCCCACGACCCATCTGCCTGCGAACTTTGGTCAACTGCCAGGAAGCTATGATGCCCAGAACTATGGATAGCTTTGCCGCGAGGTGTACTGTGCAGACCGGATCCACACACACTTCAAGTAAGAGGGCGGCCTGAGTGGAAAGGTGAGAGTTTGGGCAGCTGTGCAGACAAAGAAGGCGCACTTTGGCCTGGGCCTAAATGCTTGTGACACACGACTGGGCCTGCCGGGCTCTGAGGGCCCAGCCATTGGCCCCCTTCTCCCCTGCCCTTTGTTCAGTCACAGCAGAGATGGCCACACACACTCCCTCTGTGAGGGCAGCGTTCCAAACTCCCTCACCCCCGCCCCCTCTCCGCAGGTTACCATGGACTAAAGATGCTGCATTCTGAGTCCAGGGCATTCCGAGAATGCCAAGGGCTGACATGATGACCTTAAATGATTTCCTCTTCTGTCAATTTTGGTAAAGTTTAGGAGCTAGGAAATGGTCCACTTTACACAAATGTTCAAATTTACTGGCATTTCATATATTCTCTGCTATAACATTGTCCTGATTCTTTCTGTATATTCTTTACTTATGTTTTGGTTTTCCTTAATCAAAGTGTGTCTTTTAAATCTTGTCAAAGAATATTCTTTGGACTTACTACCTCAACTGAATTTTATACTTTTTCTGTGGTATTAAGTTCTGCTCATATCTTTATTTATCTTTTTTCTATGTTCTCAGGGTTTATTGTTTTGATCTTCTGATGTCAATTAAAACACTTGGTTATTCATTTTAATAAATCTTTTTACTTGTAAAGATTTGAACTTTTCTAGATTCCAGCTTACTTGTAAGTTTCTAAGGGTCAGATCCTCTACATTGTGCCTGGCCTAAGTCTTAGTTCACCATATAGCAATGTATATATTGACCTATTTTCCCCTCGACTTTCTGTGATTCCCTACATCTCACCTTTCTTTGCAGACAAGCCATTTGAAATAACCTTAACTTATTTCACAGCCAATAAGTCTTTGAAATAATGTGTATTTTTTAGAGAAATCTTCTTATATAATTAGGCAGAAAATCTGACCTGCCATAGTTTTCAAAACAGCATAATTTCACTCTTCTCAATGTTGAAACTGTTGTATTACACAACCATTGAGTATTTAGCTTTATCAATGACATGTACTTTAAAAATGTTTTAGAGATCCTACCAGTCTTTGAAATCATCCTTGTTCCTTGTTTCAGTTCCAGTTTTGTGTATCCTATCTGCCTTGCACCTGTATATTCCAACATCTGATGGTTGGCTTAGGGAATCTAATTCTGGTATTGATTGTTTTTGCTGCTTGTCTCCCCTTGTAGCTGATTTCTTCATTATTGTGTAAATTAAGATCATGAGCTCATGTTTATCTAAACAGCTGACCTTGTAAGAGGCTTAGGTGTGAACGCTCGTAAGCTTCAGCAGAAAGTCCGCAAAGATTTTTTTGTGTCCCTCCAATGAGTTACCAACGCGGACCCCTTTTTCTACAAGTGTTGGTCCACTACTCCTTCTAGAGGCTGGGACTCAGACAGGACTGCATTGCAGCCCCTGATCTGGGATAGTGGCTTTGGGCGGCCTGTGGCCTGGGCAGGAGGCTCCCCACGTGTGTTCCATGACCCATCTGCCTGCGAACTTCAGTCACCTGGCAGGAAGCTATGATGCCCAGACCTATGGTTAGCTTTGCATCGAGGTGTACTGCGCGGACTGGTTCCACACACACTTCAAGTAAGAGGGCGGCCTGAGTGGAAAGGTGAGAGTTTGGGCAGCTGTGCAGACAAAGAAGGCGCACTTTGTCCTGGGCCTAAATGCATCTGAAAAAAGACTGGGCCTGCCGGGCTTGAGGGCCCAGCCCTGGGCCCCCTTCTCTCCTGCCCTTTGTTCAGTCACTGCAGAGATGGCCCCACCCACTCCCTCAGTGAAGGCAGTGTTCCAACCTCCCTCAGCCCCGCCCCCTCTCCGCAGGTTACCATGGACTACAGATGCTGCATTCTGAGGCCAGGGCGTTCCGAGAATGCCAAGGGCAGACATGATGACCTTAAATGATTTCCCCTTGTGTCAATTTTGGTAAACTTTAGGAGCTAGGAATTGGTCCACTTTACACAAACGTTCAAATTTACTGCCATTTCATATACTCTCTCCTATAACATTGTCCTGATTCTTTCTGTATATTCTTTACTTATGTTTTGGTTTTCCTTAATCAAAGTGTGTCTTTTAATCTTGTCAAAGAATATTCTTTGGACTTACTACATCACCTGAATTTTATACGTTTTCTATGGTATTAAGTTCTGCTCATATCTTTATTTATCTTTTTTCTATGTTCTCACGGTTTATTGTTTTGATCTTCTGATGTCAATTAAAACACTTGGTTATTCATTTTAATAAATCTTTTTACTTATAAAGATTTGAGTTTTTAAAGATTCCAGCTTACTTGTAAGTTTCTAAGGGTCAGGTCCTCTACATTGTGGCTGGCCAAAGGCTTAGTTCACAATATAGCAAAGTATATATTGACCTATTTTCCCCTCGACTTTCTGTGATTTCCTACATCTCACCTTTCTTTGCAGACAATCCATTTGAAATAAACTTAACTTATTTCACAGCCAATAAGTCTTTGAAATAATGTGCATTTTTCAGAGAAATCTTCTTATATATTTAGGCAGAAAATCTGACCTGCCATAATTTTCAAATCAGCATAATTTCACTCTTCTCAATGATGAATCTGTTGTATTACACAACCTTTGAGTATTTAGCTTTATCAATGACATGTACTTTAAAAATGTTTTAGAGATCCTACCAGTCTTTGAAAACATCCTTGTTCCTTGTTTCAGTTCCAGTTTTGTGTATACTTTCGGCCTTGCACCTGAATATTCCAACATCTGATGGTTGGCCTAGGGAATCTAATTCTGGTATTGATTGTTTTTGCTGCTTGTCTCCCCTTGTAGCTGATTTCTTCATTATTGTGTAAATTTAGATCATGAGCTCATGTTTAGCTAAACAGCTGACCTTGTAAGAGTCTTAGGTGTGAACGCTCGTAAGCTTCAGCAGAAAGTCCGCAAAGATTCTTTTGTGTCCCTCCAATGAGTTACCCGCGCGGACCCCTTCTTCTACAAGTGTTGGTCCACTACTCCCTCTAGAGGCTGGGACTCAGACAGGACTGCTTTGCTGCCCCCGATCTGTGATAGTGGCTTTGGGCGGCCTGTGGCCTGGGCAGGAGGCTCCTCACGTGTGTCCCACGACCCATCTGCCTGCGAACTTTGGTCAACTGCCAGGAAGCTATGATGCCCAGAACTATGGATAGCTTTGCCGCGAGGTGTACTGTGCAGACCGGATCCACACACACTTCAAGTAAGAGGGCGGCCTGAGTGGAAAGGTGAGAGTTTGGGCAGCTGTGCAGACAAAGAAGGCGCACTTTGGCCTGGGCCTAAATGCTTGTGACACACGACTGGGCCTGCCGGGCTCTGAGGGCCCAGCCATTGGCCCCCTTCTCCCCTGCCCTTTGTTCAGTCACAGCAGAGATGGCCACACCCACTCCCTCTGTGAGGGCAGCGTTCCAAACTCCCTCAGCCCCGCCCCCTCTCCGCAGGTTACCATGGACTAAAGATGCTGCATTCTGAGTCCAGGGCATTCCGAGAATGCCAAGGGCTGACATGATGACCTTAAATGATTTCCTCTTCTGTCAATTTTGGTAAAGTTTAGGAGCTAGGAAATGGTCCACTTTACACAAATGTTCAAATTTACTGGCATTTCATATATTCTCTGCTATAACATTGTCCTGATTCTTTCTGTATATTCTTTACTTATGTTTTGGTTTTCCTTAATCAAAGTGTGTCTTTTAAATCTTGTCAAAGAATATTCTTTGGACTTACTACCTCAACTGAATTTTATACTTTTTCTGTGGTATTAAGTTCTGCTCATATCTTTATTTATCTTTTTTCTATGTTCTCAGGGTTTATTGTTTTGATCTTCTGATGTCAATTAAAACACTTGGTTATTCATTTTACTAAATCTTTTTACTTGTAAAGATTTGAACTTTTCCAGATTCCAGCTTACTTCTAAGTTTCTAAGGGTCAGATCCTCTACATTGTGGCTGGCCTAAGTCTTAGTTCACCATATAGCAATGTATATATTGACCTATTTTCCCCTCGACTTTCTGTGATTCCCTACATCTCACCTTTCTTTGCAGACAAGCCATTTGAAATAACCTTAACTTATTTCACAGCCAATAAGTCTTTGAAATAATGTGTATTTTTTAGAGAATTCTTCTTATATAATTAGGCAGAAAATCTAACCAGCCATAGTTTTCAAAACAGCATAATTTCACTCTTCTCAATTTTGAATCTGTTGTATTACACAACCATTGAGTATTTAGCTTTATCAATGACATGTACTTTAAAAATGTTTTAGAGATCCTACCAGTCTTTGAAAACATCCTTGTTCCTTGTTTCAGTTCCAGTTTTGTGTATACTTTCTGCCTTGCACCTGATTATTCAACATCTGATGGTTGGCCTAGGGAATCTAATTCTGGTATTGATTGTTTTTGCTGCTTGTCTCCCCTTGTAGCTGATTTCTTCATTATTGTGTAAATTTAGATCATGAGCTCATGTTTAGCTAAACATCTGACTTTGTAAGAGGCTTAGGTGTGAACACTCATAAGCTTCAGCAGAAAGTCCGCAAAGATTTTTTTGTGTCCCTCCAATGAGTTACCCGCGCGGACCACTTTTTCTACAAGTGTTGGTCCACTGCTCCCTCTAGAGGCTGGGACTCAGACAGGACTGCTTTGCTACCCCCGATCTGGGATAGTGGCTTTGGGCGGCCTGTGGCCTGGGCAGGAGGCACCCCACGTGTGTCCCACAACCCATCTGCCTGCGAACTTCAGTCACATGGAAGGAAGCTATGATGCCCAGAACTATGGTTAGCTTTGCATCGAGGTGCACTGCGTGGACCGGTTCCACACACACTTCAAGTAAGAGGGCGGCCTGAGTGGAAAGGTGAGAGTTTGGGCAGCTGTGCAGACAAAGAAGGCACACTTTGGCCTGGGCCTAAATGCTTGTGACGCACGACTGGGCCTGCCGGGCTCTGAGGGCCCTGCCCTGGTCCCCCTTCTCCCCTGCCCTTTGTTCAGTCACTGCAGAGATGGCCCCAACCACTCCCTCAGTGAAGGCAGTGTTCCAACCTCCCTCAGCCCCGCCCCCACTCCGCAGGTTACCATGGACTACAGATGCTGCATTCTGAGGCCAGGGCATTCCGAGAATGCCAAGGGCAGACATGATGACCTTAAATGATTTCCTCTTGTGTCAATTTTGGTAAACTTTAGGAGCTAGGAAATGGTCCACTTTACACAAATGTTCAAATTTACTGGCATTTCAGATATTCTCTGCTATAACATTGTCCTGATTCTTTCTGTATATTCTTTACTTATGTTTTGGTTTTCCTTAATCAAAGTGTGTATTTTAAATCTTGTCAAAGAATATTCTTTGGACTTACTACCTCAACTGAATTTTATACGTTTTTTATGGTATTAAGTTCTGCTCATATCTTTATTTATTTTTTTTTCCATTTTCTCAGGTATTATTGTTTTGATCTTCTGATGTCAATTAAAACACTTGGTTATTCATTTTAATAAATCTTTTTACTTATAAAGATTTGAATTTTTAAAGATTCCAGCTTACTTGTAAGTGTCTAAGGGTCAGGTCCTCTACATTGTGGCTGGCCAAAGGCTTAGTTCACAATATAGCAAAGTATATATTGACCTATTTTCCCCTCGACTTTCTGTGATTTCCTATATCTCACCTTTCTTTGCAGACAAGCCATTTGAAATAAACTTAACTTATTTCACAGCCAATAAGTCTTTGAAATAATGTGCATTTCTCAGAGAAATCTTCTTATATATTTAGGCAGAAAATCTGGCCTGCCATAATTTTCAAAAGAGCATAATTTCACTCTTCTCAATGATGAATCTGTTGTATTACACAACCTTTGAGTATTTAGCTTTATCTATGACATGTACTTTAAAAATGTTTTAGAGATCCTACCAGTCTTTGAAATCATCCTTGTTCCTTGTTTCAGTTCCAGTTTTGTGTATCCTATCTGCCTTGCACCTGAATATTCCAACATCTGATGGTTGGCCTAGGGAATCTAATTCTGGTATTGATTGTTTTTGCTGCTTGTCTCCCCTTGTAGCTGATTTCTTCATTATTGTGTAAATTTAGATCATGAGCTCATGTTTAGCTAAACAGCTGACCTTGTAAGAGGTTTAGGTGTGAACGCTCGTAAGCTTCAGCAGAAAGTCCGCAAAGATTTTTTTGTGTCCCTCCAATGAGTTACCCGCGCGGTCCCCTTTTTCTACAAGTGTTGGTCCACTACTCCTTCTAGAGGCTGGGACTCAGACAGGACTGCTTTGCTGCCCCCTATCTGGGATAGTGGCTTTGGGCTGCCTGTGGCCTGGGCAGGAGGCACCCCACGTGTGTCCCACGACCCATCTGCCTGCGAACTTTAGTCACCTGGCAGGAAGCTATGATGCCCAGACCTATGGTTAGCTTTGCAGCGAGGTGTACTGCGCGGACCGGATCCACACACACTTCAAGTAAGAGGGCGGCCTGACTGGAAAGGTGAGAGTTTGGGCAGCTGTGCAGACAAAGAAGGCACACTTTGACCTGTGCCTAAATGCATCTGACACACGACTGGGCCTGCCGGGCTCTGAGGGCCCTGCCGTTGGCCCCCTTTTCCCCTGCCCTTTGTTCAGTCACAGCAGAGATGGCCCCACCCACTCCCTCAGTGAAGGCAGTGTTCCAACCTCCCTCAGCCCCGCCCCCTCTCCGCAGGTTACCATGGACTACAGATGCTGCATTCTGAGGCCCGGGCGTTCCGAGAATGCCAAGGGCAGACATGATGACCTTAAATGATTTCCTCTTGTGTCTATTTTGGTAAACTTTAGGAGCTAGGAAATGGTCCACTTTACACAAACGTTCAAATTTACTGCCATTTCATATACTCTCTCCTATAAGATTGTCCTGATTCTTTCTGTATATTCTTTACTTATGTTTTGGTTTTCCTTAATCAAAGTGTGTCTTTTAATCTTGTTAAAGAATATTCTTTGGACTTACTACATCACCTGAATTTTATACGTTTTCTCTTGTATTAAGATCTGCTCATATCATTATTTATATGTTTTCTATGTTCTCAGGTTTATTGTTTTGATATTCTGATGTCAATTAAAACACTTGGTTATTCATTTTAAAAAATCTTTTTACTTATAAAGATTTGAACTTTTCTAGATTCCAGCTTACTTGTAAGTTTCTAAGGGTCAGGTCCTCTACATTGTGGCTGGCCTAAGTCTTAGTTCACCATATAGCAATGTATATATTGACCTATTTTCCCCTCGACTTTCTGTGATTCCCTACATCTCACCTTTCTTTGCAGACAAGCCATTTGAAATAACCTTAACTTATTTCACAGCCAATAAGTCTTTGAAATAATGTGTATTTTTTAGAGAAATCTTCTTATATAATTAGGCAGAAAATCTGACCTGCCATAGTTTTCAAAACAGCATAATTTCACTCTTCTCAATGTTGAATCTGTTGTATTACACAACCATTGAGTATTTAGCTTTATCAATGACATGTACTTTGAAAATGATTTAGACATCCTACCAGTCTTTGAAAACATCCTTGTTCATTGTTTCAGTTCAAGTTTTATGTATACTTTGTGCCTTGCACCTGATTATTCCAACATCTGATGGTTGGCCTAGGGAATCTAATTCTGGTATTGATTGTTTTTGCTGCTTGTCTCCCCTTGTAGCTGATTTCTTCATTTTTGTGTAAATTAAGATCATGAGCTCATGTTTATCTAAACAGCTGACCTTGTAAGAGGCTTAGGTGTGAACGCTCGTAAGCTTCAGCAGAAAGTCCGCAAAGATTTTTTTGTGTCCCTCCAGTGAGTTACCCGCGCGGACCCCTTCTTCTACAAGTGTTGGTCCACTACTCCCTATAGAAGCTGGGACTCAGACAGGACTGCTTTGCTGCCCCCAATCTGGGATAGTGGCTTTGGGCGGCCTGTGGCCTGGGCAGGAGGCTCCTCACGTGTGTCCCACGACCCATCTGCCTGCGAACTTTGGTCAACTGCCAGGAAGCTATGATGACCAGACCTATGGTTAGCTTTGCATCGTGGTGTACTGCGCAGACCGGTTCCACACACACTTCAAGTAAGAGGGCGGCCTGACTGGAAAGGTGAGAGTTTGGGCAGCTGTGCAGAAAAAGAAGGCGCATTTTGGCCTGGGCCTAAATGCTTGTGACACACGACAGGGCCTGCCGGGCTCTGAGTGCCCTGCCGAGGGCCCCCTTCTCCCCTGCCCTTTGTTCAGTCACAGCAGAGATGGCCCCAACCACTCCCTCAGTGAAGGCAGTGTTCCAACCTCCCTCAGCCCCGCCCCCTCTCCCCAGGTTACCATGGACAACAGATGCTGCATTCTGAGGCCAGGGCGTTCCTAGAATGCCAAGGGCAGACATGATGACCTTAAATGATTTCCTCTTGTGTCAATTTTGCTAAACTTTAGGAGCTAGGAAATGGTCCACTTTACACAAATGTTCAAATTTACTGGCATTTCAGATATTCTCTGCTATAACATTGTCCTGATTCTTTCTGTATATTCTTTACTTATGTTTTGGTTTTCCTTAATCAAAGTGTGTCTTTTAATCTTGTCAAAGAATATTCTTTGGACTTACTACCTCAACTGAATTTTATACGTTTTCTATGGTATTAAGTTCTGCTCATATCTTTATTTATATTTTTTCCATTTTCTCAGGTATTATTGTTTTGATCTTCTGATGTCAATTAAAACACTTGGTTATTCATTTTAATAAATCTTTTAACTTATAAAGATTTGAATTTTTAAAGATTCCAGCTTAATTGTAAGTTTCTAAGTGTCAGGTACTCTACATTGTGGCTGGCCAAAGGCTTAGTTCACAATATAGCAAAGTATATATTGACCTATTTTCCCCTCGACTTTCTGTGATTTCCTACATCTCACCTTTCTTTGCAGACAAGCCATTTGAAATAAACTTAACTTATTTCACAGCCAATAAGTCTTTGAAATAATGTGCATTTTTCAGAGAAATCTTCTTATATATTTAGGCAGTAAATCTGACCTGCCATAATTTTCAAAACAGCATAATTTCACTCTTCTCAATGATGAATCTGTTGTATTACACAACCTTTGAGTATTTAGCTTTATCAATGACATGTATTTTAAAAATGTTTTAGAGATCCTACCAGTGTTTGAAAACATCCTTGTTCCTTGTTTCAGTTCCAGTTTTGTGTATCCTATCTGCCTTGCACCTGAATATTCCAACATCTGGTGGTTGGCCTAGGGAATCTAATTCTGGTATTGGTTGTTTTTGCTGCTTGTCTCCCCTTGTAGCTGATTTCTTCATTATTGTGTAAATTTAGATCATCAGCTCATGTTTAGCTAAACAGCTGACCTTGTAAGAGGCTTAGGTGTGAACGCTCGTAAGCTTCAGCAGAAAGTCCGCAAAGATTTTTTTGTGTCCCTCCAATGAGTTACCCACGCGGACCCCTTTTTCTACAAGTGTTGGTCCACTACTCCTTCTAGAGGCTGGGACTCAGACAGGACTGAATTGCTGCCCCCGATCTGGGATAGTGTATTTGGGCGGCCTGTGGCCTGGGCAGGAGGATCCCCACGTGTGTCCCACGACCCATCTGCCTGCGAATTTCAGTCACCTGGCAGGAAGCTATGATGCCCAGACCTATGGTTAGCTTTGCATCGAGGTGTACTGCGCGGACCGGTTCCACACACACTTCAAGTAAGAGGCGGCCTGAGTGGAAAGGTGAGAGTTTGGGCAGCTGTGCAGACAAAGAAGGCACACTTTGGCCTGGGCCTAAATGCATCTGACACACGACTCGGCCTGCCGGGCTCTGAGGGCCCTGCCGTTGGCCCCCTTCTCCCCTGCCCTTTGTTCAGTCACAGCAGAGATGGCCCCACCCACTCCCTCAGTGAAGGCAGTGTTCCAACCTCCCTCAGCCCCGCCCCCTCCCCACAGGTTACCACGGACTACAGATGCTGCATTCTGAGGCCAGGGCATTCCGAGAATGCCAAGGGCAGACATGATGACCTTAAATGATTTCCTCTTGTGTCAATTTTGGTAAACTTTAGGAGCTAGGAAATGGTCCACTTTACACAAACGTTCAAATTTACTGCCAGTTCATATACTCTCTGCTATAACATTGTCCTGATTCTTTCTGTATATTCTTTACTTATGTTTTGGTTTTCCTTAATCAAAGTGTGTCTTTTAATCTTGTCAAAGAATATTCTTTGGACTTACTACATCACCTGAATTTTATACGTTTTCTATTGTATTAAGTTCTGCTCATATCTTTATTTATATTTTTTCCATTTTCTCAGGTATTATTGTTTTGATCTTCTGATGTCAATTAAAACACTTGGTTATTCATTTTAATAAATCTTTTAACTTATAAAGATTTGAATTTTTAAAGATTCCAGCTTACTTGTAAGTTTCTATGGGTCAGGTCCTCTACATTGTGGCTGGCCAAAGGCTTAGTTCACAATATAGCAAAGTATATATTGACCTATTTTCCCCTCGACTTTCTGTGATTTCCTATATCTCACCTTTCTTTGCAGACAAGCCATTTGAAATAAACTTAACTTATTTCACAGCCAATAAGTCTTTGAAATAATGTGCATTTCTCAGAGAAATCTTCTTATATATTTAGGCAGAAAATCTGGCCTGCCATAATTTTCAAAAGAGCATAATTTCACTCTTCTCAATGATGAATCTGTTGTATTACACAACCTTTGAGTATTTAGCTTTATCAATGACATGTACTTTAAAAATGTTTTAGAGATCCTACCAGTCTTTGAAATCATCCTTGTTCCTTGTTTCAGTTCCAGTTTTGTGTATCCTATCTGCCTTGCACCTGAATATTCCAACATCTGATGGTTGGCCTAGGGAATCTAATTCTGGTAATGATTGTTTTTGCTGCTTGTCTCCCCTTGTAGCTGATTTCTTCATTATTGTGTAAATTTAGATCATGAGCTCATGTTTAGCTAAACAGCTGACCTTGTAAGAGTCTTAGGTGTGAACGCTCGTAAGCTTCAGCAGAAAGTCCGCAAAGATTCTTTTGTGTCCCTCCAATGAGTTACCCGCGCGGACCCCTTCTTCTACAAGTGTTGGTCCACTACACCCTATAGAAGCTGGGACTCAGACAGGACTGCTTTGCTGCCCCCAATCTGGGATAGTGGCTTTGGGCGGCCTGTGGCCTGGGCAGGAGGCTCCTCACGTGTGTCCCACGACCCATCTGCCTGCGAACTTTGGTCAACTGCCAGGAAGCTATGATGCCCAGAACTATGGATAGCTTTGCCGCGAGGTGTACTGTGCAGACCGGATCCACACACACTTCAAGTAAGAGGGCGGCCTGAGTGGAAAGGTGAGAGTTTGGGCAGCTGTGCAGACAAAGAAGGCGCACTTTGGCCTGGGCCTAAATGCTTGTGACACACGACTGGGCCTGCCGGGCTCTGAGGGCCCAGCCATTGGCCCCCTTCTCCCCTGCCCTTTGTTCAGTCACAGCAGAGATGGCCACACACACTCCCTCTGTGAGGGCAGCGTTCCAAACTCCCTCACCCCCGCCCCCTCTCCGCAGGTTACCATGGACTAAAGATGCTGCATTCTGAGTCCAGGGCATTCCGAGAATGCCAAGGGCTGACATGATGACCTTAAATGATTTCCTCTTCTGTCAATTTTGGTAAAGTTTAGGAGCTAGGAAATGGTCCACTTTACACAAATGTTCAAATTTACTGGCATTTCATATATTCTCTGCTATAACATTGTCCTGATTCTTTCTGTATATTCTTTACTTATGTTTTGGTTTTCCTTAATCAAAGTGTGTCTTTTAAATCTTGTCAAAGAATATTCTTTGGACTTACTACCTCAACTGAATTTTATACTTTTTCTGTGGTATTAAGTTCTGCTCATATCTTTATTTATCTTTTTTCTATGTTCTCAGGGTTTATTGTTTTGATCTTCTGATGTCAATTAAAACACTTGGTTATTCATTTTAATAAATCTTTTTACTTGTAAAGATTTGAACTTTTCTAGATTCCAGCTTACTTGTAAGTTTCTAAGGGTCAGATCCTCTACATTGTGGCTGGCCTAAGTCTTAGTTCACCATATAGCAATGTATATATTGACCTATTTTCCCCTCGACTTTCTGTGATTCCATACATCTCACCTTTCTTTGCAGACAAGCCATTTGAAATAACCTTAACTTATTTCACAGCCAATAAGTCTTTGAAATAATGTGTATTTTTTAGAGAAATCTTCTTATATAATTAGGCAGAAAATCTGACCTGCCATAGTTTTCAAAACAGCATAATTTCACTCTTCTCAATGTTGAATCTGTTGTATTACACAACCATTGAGTATTTAGCTTTATCAATGACATGTACTTTGAAAATGATTTAGACATCCTACCAGTCTTTGAAAAAATCCTTGTTCATTGTTTCAGTTCATGTTTTATGTATAATTTCTGCCTTGCACCTGATTATTCCAACATCTGATGGTTGGCCTAGGGAATCTAATTCTGGTATTGATTGTTTTTGCTGCTTGTCTCCCCTTGTAGCTGATTTCTTCATTATTGTGTAAATTAAGATCATGAGCTCATGTTTATCTAAACAGCTGACCTTGTAAGAGGCTTAGGTGTGAACGCTCGTAAGCTTCAGCAGAAAGTCCGCAAAGATTTTTTTGTGTCCCTCCAATGAGTTACCCGCGCGGACCCCTTTTTCTACAAGTGTTGGTCCACTACTCCCTCTAGAGGCTGGGACTCAGACAGGACTGCTTTGCTGCCCCCGATCTGGGATAGTGGCTTTGGGCGGCCTGTGGCCTGGGCAGGAGTCTCCCCCCGTGTGTCCCACGACCCATCTGCCTGCGAACTTCGGTCACCTGGCAGGAAGCTATGATGACCAGACCTATGGTTAGCTTTGCATTGTGGTGTACTGCGCAGACCGGTTCCACACACACTTCAAGTAAGAGGGCGGCCTGAGTGGAAAGGTGAGAGTTTGGGCAGCTGTGCAGACAAAGAAGGCGCATTTTGGCCTGGGCCTAAATGCTTGTGACACACGACAGGGCCTGCCTGGCTCTGAGGGCCCTGCCGTGGGCCCCCTTCTCCCCTGCCCTTTGTTCAGTCACAGCAGAGATGGCCCCACCCACTCCCTCAGTGAAGGCAGTGTTCCAACCTCCCTCAGCCCCGCCCCCTCTCCCCAGGTTACCATGGACAACAGATGCTGCATTCTGAGGCCAGGGCGTTCCTAGAATGCCAAGGGCAGACATGATGACCTTAAATGATTTCCTCTTGTGTCAATTTTGGTAAACTTTAGGAGCTGGAAATGGTCCACTTTACACAAATTTTCAAATTTACTGGCATTTCAGATATTCTCTGCTATAACATTGTCCTGATTCTTTCTGTATATTCTTTACTTATGTTTTGGTTTTCCTTAATCAAAGTGTGTCTTTTAATCTTGTCAAAGAATATTCTTTGGACTTACTACATCACCTGAATTTTATACGTTTTCTATTGTATTAAGTTCTGCTCATATCTTTATTTATATTTTTTCCATTTTCTCAGGTATTATTGTTTTGATATTCTGATGTCAATTAAAACACTTGATTATTCATTTTAATAAATCTTTTAACTTATAAAGATTTGAATTTTTAAAGATTCCAGCTTACTTGTAAGTTTCTAAGGGTCAGGTCCTCTACATTGTGGCTGGCCAAAGGCTTAGTTCACAATATAGCAAAGTATATATTGACCTATTTTCCCCTTGACTTTCTGTGAATTCCTATATCTCACCTTTCTTTGCAGACAAGCCATTTGAAATAAACTTAACTTATTTCACAGCCAATAAGTCTTTGAAATAATGTGCATTTCTCAGAGAAATCTTCTTATATATTTAGGCAGAAAATCTGGCCTGCCATAATTTTCAAAAGAGCATAATTTCACTCTTCTCAATGATGAATCTGTTGTTTTACACAACCTTTGAGTATTTAGCTTTATCAATGACATGTACTTTAAAAATGTTTTAGAGATCCTACCAGTCTTTGAAATCATCCTTGTTCCTTCTTTCAGTTCCAGTTTTGTGTATCCTATCTGCCTTGCACCTGAATATTCCAACATCTGATGGTTGGCCTAGGGAATCTAATTCTGGTATTGATTGTTTTTGCTGCTTGTCTCCCCTTGTAGCTGATTTCTTCATTATTGTGTAAATTTAGATCATGAGCTCATATTTAGCTAAACAGCTGACCTTGTAAGAGTCTTAGGTGTGAACGCTCGTAAGCTTCAGCAGAAAGTCCGCAAAGATTCTTTTGTGTCCCTCCAATGAGTTACCCGCGCGGACCCCTTCTTCTACAAGTGTTGGTCCACTACTCCCTATAGAAGCTGGGACTAAGACAGGACTGCTTTGCTGCCCCCAATCTGGGATAGTGGCTTTGGGCGGCCTGTGGCCTGGGCAGGAGGCTCCTCACGTGTGTCCCACGACCCATCTGCCTGCGAACTTTGGTCAACTGCCAGGAAGCTATGATGCCCAGAACTATGGATAGCTTTGCCGCGAGGTGTACTGTGCAGACCGGATCCACACACACTTCAAGTAAGAGGGCGGCCTGAGTGGAAAGGTGAGAGTTTGGGCAGCTGTGCAGACAAAGAAGGCGCACTTTGGCCTGGGCCTAAATGCTTGTGACACACGACTGGGCCTGCCGGGCTCTGAGGGCCCAGCCATTGGCCCCCTTCTCCCCTGCCCTTTGTTCAGTCACAGCAGAGATGGCCACACACACTCCCTCTGTGAGGGCAGCGTTCCAAACTCCCTCACCCCCGCCCCCTCTCCGCAGGTTACCATGGACTAAAGATGCTGCATTCTGAGTCCAGGGCATTCCGAGAATGCCAAGGGCTGACATGATGACCTTAAATGATTTCCTCTTCTGTCAATTTTGGTAAAGTTTAGGAGCTAGGAAATGGTCCACTTTACACAAATGTTCAAATTTACTGGCATTTCATATATTCTCTGCTATAACATTGTCCTGATTCTTTCTGTATATTCTTTACTTATGTTTTGGTTTTCCTTAATCAAAGTGTGTCTTTTAAATCTTGTCAAAGAATATTCTTTGGACTTACTACCTCAACTGAATTTTATACTTTTTCTGTGGTATTAAGTTCTGCTCATATCTTTATTTATCTTTTTTCTATGTTCTCAGGGTTTATTGTTTTGATCTTCTGATGTCAATTAAAACACTTGGTTATTCATTTTAATAAATCTTTTTACTTGTAAAGATTTGAACATTTCTAGATTCCAGCTTACTTGTAAGTTTCTAAGGGTCAGATCCTCTACATTGTGGCTGGCCTAAGTCTTAGTTCACCATATAGCAATGTATATATTGACCTATTTTCCCCTCGACTTTCTGTGATTCCCTACATCTCACCTTTCTTTGCAGACAAGCCATTTGAAATAACCTTAACTTATTTCACAGCCAATAAGTCTTTGAAATAATGTGTATTTTTTAGAGAAATCTTCTTATATAATTAGGCAGAAAATCTGACCTGCCATAGTTTTCAAAACAGCATAATTTCACTCTTCTCAATGTTGAAACTGTTGTATTACACAACCATTGAGTATTTAGCTTTATCAATGACATGTACTTTAAAAATGTTTTAGAGATCCTACCAGTCTTTGAAATCATCCTTGTTCCTTGTTTCAGTTCCAGTTTTGTGTATCCTATCTGCCTTGCACCTGTATATTCCAACATCTGATGGTTGGCTTAGGGAATCTAATTCTGGTATTGATTGTTTTTGCTGCTTGTCTCCCCTTGTAGCTGATTTCTTCATTATTGTGTAAATTTAGATCATGAGCTCATGTTTAGCTAAACAGCTGACCTTGTAAGACGCTTAGGTGTGAACGCTCCTAAGCTTCAGCAGAAAGTCCGCAAAGATTTTTTTGTGTCCCTCCAATGAGTTACCAACGCGGACCCCTTTTTCTACAAGTGTTGGTCCACTACTCCTTCTAGAGGCTGGGACTCAGACAGGACTGCATTGCAGCCCCCGATCTGGGATAGTGGCTTTGGGCGGCCTGTGGCCTGGGCAGGAGGCTCCCCACGTGTGTTCCATGACCCATCTGCCTGCGAACTTCAGTCACCTGGCAGGAAGCTATGATGCCCAGACCTATGGTTAGCTTTGCATCGAGGTGTACTGCGCGGACTGGTTCCACACACACTTCAAGTAAGAGGGCGGCCTGAGTGGAAAGGTGAGAGTTTGGGCAGCTGTGCAGACAAAGAAGGCGCACTTTGTCCTGGGCCTAAATGCATCTGAAAAAAGACTGGGCCTGCCGGGCTTGAGGGCCCAGCCCTGGGCCCCCTTCTCTCCTGCCCTTTGTTCAGTCACTGCAGAGATGGCCCCACCCACTCCCTCAGTGAAGGCAGTGTTCCAACCTCCCTCAGCCCCGCCCCCTCTCCGCAGGTTACCATGGACTACAGATGCTGCATTCTGAGGCCAGGGCGTTCCGAGAATGCCAAGGGCAGACATGATGACCTTAAATGATTTCCCCTTGTGTCAATTTTGGTAAACTTTAGGAGCTAGGAATTGGTCCACTTTACACAAACGTTCAAATTTACTGCCATTTCATATACTCTCTCCTATAACATTGTCCTGATTCTTTCTGTATATTCTTTACTTATGTTTTGGTTTTCCTTAATCAAAGTGTGTCTTTTAATCTTGTCAAAGAATATTCTTTGGACTTACTACATCACCTGAATTTTATACGTTTTCTATTGTATTAAGTTCTGCTCATATCTTTATTTATATTTTTTCTATGTTCTCAGGTTTATTGTTTTGATATTCTGATGTCAATTAAAACACTTGGTTATTCATTTTAAAAAATCTTTTTACTTATAAAGATTTGAACTTTTCAAGATTCCAGCTTACTTGTAAGTTTCTAAGGGTCAGATCCTCTACATTGTGGCTGGCCTAAGTCTTAGTTCACCGTATACCAATGTATATATTGACCTATTTTCCCCTCGACTTTCTGTGATTCCCTACATCTCACCTTTCTTTGCAGACAAGACATTTGAAATAATCTTAACTTATTTCACAGCCAATAAGTCTTTGAAATAATGTGTATTTTTTAGAGAAATCTTCTTATATAATTAGGCAGAAAATCTGACCTGCCATAGTTTTCAAAACAGCATAATTTCACTCTTCTCAATGTTGAATCTGTTGTATTACACAACCATTGAGTATTTAGCTTTATCAATGACATGTACTTTAAAAATGTTTTAGAGATCCTACCAGTCTTTGAAAACAACCTTGTTCCTTGTTTCAGTTCCAGTTTTGTGCATACTTTTTGCCTTGCACCTGTTTATTCAACATCTGATGGTTGGCCTAGGGAATCTAATTCTGGTATTGATTGTTTTTGCTGCTTGTCTCCCCTTGTAGCTGATTTCTTCAATATTGTGTAAATTTAGATCATGAGCTCATGTTTAGCTAAACAGCTGACCTTTTAAGAGGCTTAGGTGTGAACGCTCGTAAGCTTCAGCAGAAAGTCCGCAAAGATTTTTTTGTGTCCCTCCAATGAGTTACCCGCGCGTACCACTTTTTCTACAAGTGTTGGTCCACTACTCCCTCTACAGCCTGGGACTCAGACAGGACTGCTTTGCTACCCCCGATCTGGGATAGTGGCTTTGGGCGGCCTGTGGCCTGGGCAGGAAGCACCCCACGTGTGTCCCACAACCCATCTGCCTGCGAACTTCGGTCACCTGGCAGGAAGCTATGATGCCCAGACCTATGGTTAGCTTTGCATCGAGGTGCACTGCGCGGACCGGTTCCACACACACTTCAAGTAAGAGGGCGGCCTGAGTGGAAAGGTGAGAGTTTGTGCCGCTGTGCAGACAAAGAAGGCGCCCTTTGTCCTGGGCCAAAATGCTTGTGACACCCCACTGGGCCTGCCGGGCTCTGAGGGCCCTGCCCTGGGCCCCCTGCTCCCCTGCCCTTTGTTCAGTCACAGCAGAGGTGGCCACACCCACTCCCTCTGTGAGGGCAGTGTTCCAAACTCCCTCAGCCACGCCCCATCTCCGCAGGTTACCATGGACTAAAGATGTTGCATTCTGAGTCCAGGGCATTCCGAGAATGCCAAGGGCTGACATGATGACCTTAAATTATTTCCTCTTGTGTCAGTTTTGGTAAATTTTAGGAGCTAGGAACTGGTCCACTTTACACAAACGTTCAAATTTACTGGCATTTCATATACTCTCTGCTATAACATTGTCCTGATTCTTTCTGTATATTCTTTACTTATGTTTTGGTTTTCCTTAATCAAAGTGTGTCTTTTAAATCTTGTCAAAGAATATTCTTTGGACTTACTACCTCAACTGAATTTTATACGTTTTCTATGGTATTAAGTTCTGCTCATATCTTTATTTATCTTTTTTCTATGTTCTCAGGGTTTATTGTTTTGATCTTCTGATGTCAATTAAAACACTTGGTTATTCATTTTAATAAATCTTTTTACTTATAAAGATTTGAGTTTTTAAAGATTCCAGCTTACTTGTAAGTTTCTAAGGGTCAGGACCTCTACATTGTGGCTGGCCAAAGGCTTAGCTCACAATATAGCAAAGTATATATTGACCTATTTTCCCCTCGACTTTCTGTGATTTCCTACATCTCACCTTTCTTTGCAGACAAGCCATTTGAAATACACTTAACTTATTTCACAGCCAATAACTCTTTGAAATAATGTGCATTTTTCAGAGAAATCTTCTTATATAATTAGGCAGAAAATCTGACCTGCCATAATTTTCAAAACAGCATAATTTCACTCTTCACAATGATGAATCTGTGGTATTACACAACTTTTGAGTATTTAGCTTTATCAGTGACAGGTACTTTAAAAATGTTTTAGAGATCCTACCAGTCTTTGAAAACATCCTTGTTCCTTGTTTCAGTTCCAGTTTTGTGTATACTTTCTGCCTTGCACCTGATTATTCCAACATCTGATGGTTGGCCTAGGGAATCTAATTCTGGTATTGATTGTTTTTGCTGCTTGTCTCCCCTTGTAGCTGATTTCTTCATTATTGTGTAAATTTAGATCATGAGCTCATGTTTACCTAAACAGCTGACCTTGTAAGAGGCTTAGGTGTGAACGCTCGTAAGCTTCAGCAGAAAGTCCGCAAAGATTTTTTTGTGTCCCTCCAATGAGTTACCAACGCGGACCCCTTTTTCTACAAGTGTTGGTCCACTACTCCTTCTAGAGGCTGGGACTCAGACAGGACTGCATTGCAGCCCCCGATCTGGGATAGTGGCTTTGGGCGGCCTGTGGCCTGGGCAGGAGGCTCCCCACGTGTGTCCCACGACCCATCTGCCTGCGAACTTCAGTCACCTGGCAGGAAGCTATGATGCCCAGACCTATGGTTAGCTTTGCATCGAGGTGTACTGCGCGGACTGGTTCCACACACACTTCAAGTAAGAGGGCGGCCTGTGTGGAAAGGTGAGAGTTTGGGCAGCTGTGCAGACAAAGAAGGCGCACTTTGGCCTCGGCCTAAATGCATCTGACACACGACTCGGCCTCCCGTGCTCTGAGGGCCCTGCCGTTGGCCCCCTTCTCCCCTGCCCTTTGTTCAGTCACAGCAGAGTTGGCCCCACCCACTCCCTCAGTGAAGGCAGTGTTCCAACCTCCCTCAGCCCCGCCCCCTCTCCACAGTTTACCATGGACTACAGATGATGCATTCTGAGGCCAGGGCATTCCGAGAATGCCAAGGGCAGACATGATGACCTTAAATGATTTCCTCTTGTGTCAATTTTGGTAAATTTTAGGAGCTAGGAAATGGTCCACTTTACACAAACGTTCAAATTTACTGGCATTTCATATACTATCTGCTATAACATTGTCCTGATTCTTTCTGTATATTCTTTACTTATGTTTTGGTTTTCCTTAATCAAAGTGTGCCTTTTAATCTTGTCAAAGAATATTCTTTGGACTTACTACATCACCTGAATTTTATACGTTTTCTATTGTATTAAGTTCTGCTCATATCTTTATTTATATTTTTTCTATGTTCTCAGGTTTATCGTTTTGCTATTCTGATGTCAATTAAAACACTTGGTTATTCATTTTAAAAAATCTTTTTACTTATAAAGATTTGAAATTTTCTAGATTCCAGCTTACTTGTAAGTTCTAAGGGTCAGATCCTCTACATTGTGGCTGGCCTAAGTCTTAGTTCACCATATAGCGATGTATATATTGACCTATTTTCCCCTCGACTTTCTGTGATTCCCTACATCTCACCTTGCTTTGCAGACAAGCCATTTGAAATAACCTTAACTTATTTCACAGCCAATAAGTCTTTGAAATAATGTGTATTTTTTAGAGAAATCTTCTTATATAATTAGGCAGAAAATCTGACCTGCCATAGTTTTCAAAACAGCATAATTTCACTCTTCTCAATGTTGAATCTGTTGTATTACACAACCATTGAGTATTTAGCTTTATCAATGACATGTACTTTAAAAATGTTTTAGAGATCCTACCAGTCTTTGAAAACATCCTTGTTCCTTGTTTCAGTTCCAGTTTTGTGTATACTTTGTGCCTTGCACCTGATTATTCAACATCTGATGGTTGGCCTAGGGAATCTAATTCTGGTATTGATTGTTTTTGCTGCTTGTCTCCCCTTGTAGCTGATTTCTTCATTATTGTGTAAATTTAGATCATGAGCTCATGTTTAGCTAAACAGCTGACCTTGTAAGAGGCTTAGGTGTGAATGCTCGTAAGCTTCAGCAGAAAGTCCGCAAATATTTTTTTGGGTCCCTCCAATGAGTTACCCGCGCGGACCCCTTCTTCTACAAGTGTTGGTCCACTACTCCCTCTAGAGGCTGGGACTCAGACAGGACTGCTTTGCTACCCCCGATCTGGGATAGTGGCTTTGGGCGGCCTGTGGCCTGGGCAGGAGACACCCCACGTTTGTCCCACAACCCATCTGCCTGCGAACTTCGGTCACCTGGCAGGAAGCTATGATGCCCAGACCTATGGTTAGCTTTGCAAAGAGGTGCACTGCACGGACCGGTTCCACACACACTTCAAGTAAGAGGGCGGCCTGAGTGGAAAGGTGAGAGTTTGGGCAGCTGTGCAGACAAAGAAGGCGCACTTTGGCCTGGGCCTAAATGCTTGTGACACACGACTGGGCCTGCCGGGCTCTGAGGGCCCTGCCCTGGGACCCCTTCTCTCCTGCCCTTTGTTAAGTCACAGCAGAGATGGCCCCACCCACTCCCTCAGTGAAGGCAGTGTTCCAACCACCCTCAGCCCCGCCCCCTCTCCGCAGGTTACCATAGACTACAGATGCTGCATTCTGAGGCCAGGGCGTTCCGAGAATGCCAAGGGCAGACATGATGACCTTAAATGATTTCCTCTTGTGTCAATTTTGGTAAACTTTAGGAGCTAGGAAATGGTCCACTTTACACAAATGTTCAAATTTACTGGCATTTCAGATATTCTCTGCTATAACATTGTCCTGATTCTCTCTGTATATTCTTCACTTATGTTTTGGTTTTCCTTAATCGAAGTGTGTCTTTTAAATCTTGTCAAAGAATATTCTTTGGACTTACTACCTCATTTGAATTTTATAGGTTTTCTGTGGTACTAAGTTCTGCTCATATCTTTATTTATCTTTTTTCTATGTTCTCAGGGTTTATTGTTTTGATCTTCTGATGTCAATTAAAACACTTGGTTATTCATTTTAATAAATCTTTTTACTTATAAAAATGTGAATTTTTAAAGATTCCAGCATACTTGTAAATTTCTAAGGTTCAGGTCCTCTACATTGTGGCTGGCCAAAGGCCTAGATCACAATATAGCAAAGTATATATTGACCTATTTTCCCCTCGACTTCCTTTGATTTCCTACATCTCACCTTTCTTTGCAGACAAGCCATTTGAAATAAGCTTAACTTATTTCACAGCCATTAAGTCTTTGAAATAATGTGCATTTTTCAGAGAAATCTTCTTATATATTTAGGCAGAAAATCTGACCTTCCATAGTTTTCAAAACAGCATAATTTCACCCTTCTCAATGATGAATCTGTTGTATTACACAACCTTTGAGTATTTAGCTTTATCAATGACATGTACTTTAAAAATGTTTTAGAGATCCTACCAGTCTTTGAAATCATCCTTGTTCCTTGTTTCAGTTCCAGTTTTGTGTATACTATCTGCCTTGCACCTGAATATTCCAACATCTGATGGTTGGCCTAGGGAATCTAATTCTGGTATTGATTGTTTTTGCTGCTTGTCTCCCCTTGTAGCTGATTTCTTCATTATTGTGTAAATTTAGATCATGAGCTCATGTTTAGCTAAACAGCTGACCTTGTAAGAGGCTTAGGTGTGAACGCTCCTAAGCTTCAGCAGAAAGTCCGCAAAGATTTTTTTGTGTCCCTCCAATGAGTTACCAACGCGGACCCCTTTTTCTACAAGTGTTGGTCCACTACTCCCTCTAGAGGCACGGCCTCAGACAGGGCTGCTTTGCGCCCCACGATCTGGGGCAGTGGCATTGGGCGGCCTGTGGCCCGGGGAGGAGCCTCTCTGCGTGTGTCCCAGGGACCCATCTGCCTGCGAACTTTGGTCAACTGCCAGGAAGCTACGATGCCCAGACCTATGGTTAGCTGTGCAGGGAGGTGTACTGCGTGGACAGGTTCCACACACACTTCAAGTAAGAGGGCGGCCTGAGTGGAAAGGTGAGAGTTTGTGCTGCTGTGCAGACAAAGAAGGCGCCCTTTGTCCTGGGCCTAAATGCTTGTGACACCCCACTGGGCCTGCCGGGCTCTGAGGGACCTGCCCTGGGCCCCCTGCTCCCCTGCCCTTTGTTCAGTCACAGCAGAGATGGCCACACCCACTCCCTCTGTGAGGGCAGTGTTCCAAACTCCCTCAGCCACGCCCCATCTCCGCAGGTTACCATGGACTAAAGATGTTGCATTCTGAGTCCAGGGCATTCCGAGAATGCCAAGGGCTGACATGATGACCTTAAATTATTTCCTCTTGTGTCAGTTTTGGTAAATTTTAGGAGCTAGGAACTGGTCCACTTTACACAAACGTTCAAATTTACTGGCATTTCATATACTCTCTGCTATAACATTGTCCTGATTCTTTCTGTATATTCTTTACTTATGTTTTGGTTTTCCTTAATCAAAGTGTGTCTTTTAAATCTTGTCAAAGAATATTCTTTGGACTTACTACCTCAACTGAATTTTATACGTTTTCTATGGTATTAAGTTCTGCTCATATCTTTATTTATCTTTTTTCTATGTTCTCAGGGTTTATTGTTTTGATCTTCTGATGTCAATTAAAACACTTGGTTATTCATTTTAATAAATCTTTTTACTTATAAAGATTTGAGTTTTTAAAGATTCCAGCTTACTTGTAAGTTTCTAAGGGTCAGGTCCTCTACATTGTGGCTGGCCAAAGGCTTAGTTCACAATATAGCAAAGTATATATTGACCTATTTTCCCCTCGACTTTCTGTGATTTCCTACATCTCACCTTTCTTTGCAGACAAGCCATTTTAAATACACTTAACTTATTTCACAGCCAATAACTCTTTGAAATAATGTGCATTTTTCAGAGAAATCTTCTTATATAATTAGGCAGAAAATCTGACCTGCCATAATTTTCAAAACAGCATAATTTCACTCTTCTCAATGATGAATCTGTGGTATTACACAACCTTTGAGTATTTAGCTTTATCAATGACATGTACTTTAAAAATGTTTTAGAGATCCTACCAGTCTTTGAAAACATCCTTGTTCCTTGTTTCTGTTCCAGTTTTGTGTATACTTTCTGCCTTGCACCTGATTATTCCAACATCTGATGGTTGGCCTAGGGAATCTAATTCTGGTATTGATTGTTTTTGCTGCTTGTCTCCCGTTGTAGCTGATTTCTTCATTATTTTGTAAATTTAGATCATGAGCTCATGTTTAGCTAAACAGCTGACCTTGTAAGAGTCTTAGGTGTGAACGCTCGTAAGCTTCAGCAGAAAGTCCGCAAAGATTTTTTTGTGTCCCTCCAATGAGTTACCCACGGGGACCCCTTTTTCTACAAGTGTTGGTCCACTACTCCCTCTAGAGGCTGGGACTCAGACAGGACTGCTTTGCTGCCCCCGATCTGCGATAGTGGCTTTGGGCGGCCTGTTGCCTGGGCAGGAGGCTCCCCACGTGTGTCCCACGACCCATCTGCCTGCGAACTTTGGTCACCTGCCAGGAAGCTATGATGCCCAGAACTATGGTTAGCTTTGCAGCGAGGTGTACTGTGCGGACCGGTTCCACACACACTTCAAGTAAGAGGGCGGCCTGAGTGGAAAGGTGAGAGTTTGGGCAGTTGTGCAGACAAAGAAGGCGCACTTTGGCCTTTGCCTAAATGCTTGTGACACACGACTGGTCCTGCTGGGCTCTGAGGGCCCTGCCGTTGGCCTCCTTCTCCCATGCCCTTTGTTCAGTCACAGCAGAGATGGCCCCACCCACTCCCTCAGTGAAGGCAGTGATCCAACATCCCTCAGCCCCGCCCCTCTCCGCAGGTTACCATGGACTACAGATGCTGCATTCTGAGGCCAGGGCATTCCGAGAATGCCAAGGGCAGACATGATGACCTTAAATGATTTCCTCTTTTGTCAGTTTTGGTAAACTTTAGGAGCTAGGAAATGGTCCACTTTACACAAATGTTGAAATTTACTGGCATTTCAGATATTCTCTGCTATAACATTGTCCTGATTCTTTCTGTATATTCTTTACTTATGTTTTGGTTTTCCTTAATCAAAGTGTGTCTTTTAAATCTTGTCAAAGAATATTCTTTGGACTTACTACCTCAACTGAATTTTATACGTTTTCTGTGGTATTAAATTCAGCTCATATCTTTATTTATCTTTTTTCTATGTTCTCAGGGTTTATTGTATTGATCTTCTGATGTCAATTAAAACACTTGGTTATTCATTTTAATAAATCTTTTTACTTATAAAGATTTGAATTTTTAAAGATTCCAGCTTACTTGGAAGTTTCTAAGTGTCAGGTCCTCTACATTGTGGCTGGCCAAAGTCTTAGTTCACAATATAGCAAAGTATATATTGAACTATTTTCCCCTCGACTTTCTGTGATTTCAGACATCTCACCTTTCTTTGCAGACAAGCCATTTGAAATAACCTTACTTATTTCACAGCCAATAAGTCTTTGAAGTAATGTGTAGTTTTCAGACAAATCTTCTTATATAATTAGGCAGAAAATCTGACATGCCATAGTTTTCAAAACAGCATAATTTCACTCTTCTCAGTGATGAATCTGTTGTATTACACAACCTATGAGTATTTAGATTTATCAATGACATGTACTTTAAAATGTTTTATAGATCCTACCAGTCTTTGAAAACATCCTTGTTCCTTGTTTCAGTTAGAGTTTTATGTATTTTTTCTGCCTTGCACCTGATTATTCCAACGTCTGATCGATGGCTTAGGGAATCTAATTCTGGTATTGATTGTTTTTGCTGATTGTCTCCCCCTGTAGCTGATTTCTTCATTATTGTGTAAATTTAGATCATGAGCTCATGTTTTGCTAAACATCGGACTTTGTAAGAGGCTTAGGTGTGAACACTCATAAGCTTCATCAGAAAGTCCGCAAAGATTTATTTGTGTCCCTCCAATGAGTTGCCCGCGATGACCCCGTTTTCAACAAGGGTTGGTCCACTACTCCCTCTAGAGGCACGGCCTCAGACAGGGCTGCTTTGCGCCCAAAGATCTGGGGCAGTGGCATAGGGCGGCCTGTGGCCCGGGTAGGAGCCTCTCTGCGTGGGTCCCAGGGACCCATCTGCCTGCGAACTTCGGTCACCTGGAAGGAATCTACGATGCCCAGACCTATGGTTAGCTCTGCAGCGAGGTGTACTGCGTGGACAGGTTCCACACTCACTTCAAGTAAGAGGGCGGCCTGAGTGGAAAGGTGAGAGTTTGTGCCGCTGTGCAGACAAAGAAGGCGCCCTTTGTCCTGGGCCTAAATGCTTGTGACACCCCACTGGGCCTGCCGGGCTCTGAGGGCCCTGCCCTGGGCCCCCTGCTCCCCTGCCCTTTGTTCAGTCACAGCAGAGATGGCCACACCCACTCCCTCTGTGAGGGCAGTGTTCCAAACTCCCTCAGCCCCGCCCCCTCTCCGCAGGTTACCATGGACTAAAGATGCTGCATTCTGAGTCCAGGGCAGTCCGAGAATGCCAAGGGCTGACATGATGACCTTAAATGATTTCCTCTTGTGTCAGTTTTGGTAAATTTTAGGAGCTAGGGACTGGTCGACTTTACACAAACGTTCAATTTTACTGGCATTTCATATACTCTCTGCTATAACATTGTCCTGATTCTTTCTGTATATTCTTTACTTATGTTTTGGTTTTCCTTAATCAAAGTGTGTCTTTTAATCTTGTCAAAGAATATTCTTTGGACTTACTACCTCAACTGAATTTTATACGTTTTCTATGGTATTAAGTTCTGCTCATATCTTTATTTATCTTTTTTATATGTTCTCAGGGTTTATTGTTTTGATCTTCTGATGTCAATTAAAACACTTGGTTATTCATTTTAATAAATCTTTTTACTTATAAAGATTTGAGTTTTTAAAGGTTCCAGCTTACTTGTAAGTTTCTAAGGTTCAGGTCCTCTACATTGTGGCTGGCCAAAGGCTTAGTTCACAATATAGCAAAGTATATATTGACCTATTTTCCCCTCGACTTTCTGTGATTTCCTACATCTCACCTTTCTTTGCAGACAAGCCATTTGAAATACCCTTAACTTATTTCACAGCCAATAACTCTTTGAAATAATGTGCATTTTTCAGAGAAATCTTCTTATATATTTAGGCAGAAAATCTGACCTGCCATAATTTTCAAAACAGCATAATTTCACTCTTCTCAATGATGAATCTGTTGTATTACACAACCATTGAGTATTTAGCTTTATCAATGACATGTACTTTAAAAATGTTTTAGAGATCCTACCAGTCTTTGAAAACATCCTTGTTCCTTGTTTCAGTTCCAGTTTTGTGTATACTTTCTGCCTTGCACCTGATTATTCCAACATCTGATGGTTGGCCTAGGGAATCTAATTCTGGTATTGATTGTTTTTGCTGCTTGTCTCCCCTTGTAGCTGATTTCTTCATTATTGTGTAAATTTAGAACATGAGCTCATGTTTAGCTAAACAGCTAACCTTGTAAGAGTCTTAGGTGTGAACGCTCGTAAGCTTCAGCAGAAAGTCCGCAAAGATTTTTTTGTGTCCCTCCAATGAGTTACCCGCGCGGACCCCTTTTTCTACAAGTGTTGGTCCACTACTCCCTCTAGAGGCTGGGACTCAGACAGGACTGCTTTGCTGCCCCCGATCTGGGATAGTGGCTTTGGGCGGCCTGTTGCCTGGGCAGGAGGCTCCCCACGTGTGTCCCACGACCCATCTGCCTGCGAACTTTGGTCACCTGCCAGGAAGCTATGATGCCCAGAACTATGGTTAGCTTTGCAGCGAGGTGTACTGTGCGGACCGGTTCCACACACACTTCAAGTAAGAGGGCGGCCTGAGTGGAAAGGTGAGAGTTTGGGCAGCTGTGCAGACAAAGAAGGCGCACTTTGGCCTTTGCCTAAATGCTTGTGACACACGACTGGGCCTGCTGGGCTCTGAGGGCCCTGCCGTTGGCCTCCTTCTCCCATGCCCTTTGTTCAGTCACAGCAGAGATGGCCCCACCCACTCCCTCAGTGAAGGCAGTGATCCAACATCCCTCAGCCCCGCCCCTCTCCGCAGGTTACCATGGACTACAGATGCTGCATTCTGAGGCCAGGGCATTCCGAGAATGCCAAGGGCAGACATGATGACCTTAAATGATTTCCTCTTTTGTCAGTTTTGGTAAACTTTAGGAGCTAGGAAATGGTCCACTTTACACAAATGTTGAAATTTACTGGCATTTCAGATATTCTCTGCTATAACATTGTCCTGATTCTTTCTGTATATTCTTTACTTATGTTTTGGTTTTCCTTAATCAAAGTGTGTCTTTTAAATCTTGTCAAAGAATATTCTTTCGACTTACTACCTCAACTGAATTTTATACGTTTTCTGTGGTATTAAATTCTGCTCATATCTTTATTTATCTTTTTTCTATGTTCTCAGGGTTTATTGTATTGATCTTCTGATGTCAATTAAAACACTTGGTTATTCATTTTAATAAATCTTTTTACTTATAAAGATTTGAATTTTTAAAGATTCCAGCTTACTTGGAAGTTTCTAAATGTCAGGTCCTCTACATTGTGGCTGGCCAAGGTCTTAGTTCACAGTATAGCAAAGTATATATTGAACTATTTTCCCCTCGACTTTCTGTGATTTCAGACATCTCACATTTCTTTGCAGACAAGCCATTTGAAACAACCTTACTTATTTCAGAGCCAATAAGTCTTTGAAATAATGTGTAGTTTTCAGACAAATCTTCTTATATAATTAGGCAGAAAATCTGACATGCCATAGTTTTCAAAACAGCATAATTTCACTCTTCTCAGTGATGAATCTGTTGTATTACACAACCTATGAGTATTTAGATTTATCAATGACATGTACTTTAAAAATGTTTTAGAGATCCTACCAGTCTTTGAAAACATCCTTGTTCCTTGTTTCAGTTAGAGTTTTATGTATTTTTTCTGCCTTGCACCTGATTATTCCAACGTCTGATCGATGGCTTAGGGAATCTAATTCTGGTATTGATTGTTTTTGCTGATTGTCTCCCCCTGTAGCTGATTTCTTCATTATTGTGTAAATTTAGATCATGAGCTCATGTTTTGCTAAACATCGGACTTTGTAAGAGGCTTAGGTGTGAACACTCATAAGCTTCATCAGAAAGTCCGCAAAGATTTATTTGTGTCCCTCCAATGAGTTGCCCGCGATGACCCCGTTTTCAACAAGGGTTGGTCCACTACTCCCTCTAGAGGCACGGCCTCAGACAGGGCTGCTTTGCGCCCCACGATCTGGGGCAGTGGCATAGGGCGGCCTGTGGCCCGGGTAGGAGCCTCTCTGCGTGGGTCCCAGGGACCCATCTGCCTGCGAACTTCGGTCACCTGGAAGGAATCTACGATGCCCAGACCTATGGTTAGCTCTGCAGCGAGGTGTACTGCGTGGACAGGTTCCACACACACTTCAAGTAAGAGGGCGGCCTGAGTGGAAAGGTGAGAGTTTGTGCCGCTGTGCAGACAAAGAAGGCGCCCTTTGTCCTGGGCCTAAATGCTTGTGACACCCCACTGGGCCTGCCGGGCTCTGAGGGCCCTGCCCTGGGCCCCCTGCTCCCCTGCCCTTTGTTCAGTCACAGCAGAGATGGCCACACCCACTCCCTCTGTGAGGGCAGTGTTCCAAACTCCCTCAGCCCCGCCCCCTCTCCGCAGGTTACCATGGACTAAAGATGCTGCATTCTGAGTCCAGGGCAGTCCGAGAATGCCAAGGGCTGACATGATGACCTTAAATGATTTCCTCTTGTGTCAGTTTTGGTAAATTTTAGGAGCTAGGGACTGGTCGACTTTACACAAACGTTCAATTTTACTGGCATTTCATATACTCTCTGCTATAACATTGTCCTGATTCTTTCTGTATATTCTTTACTTATGTTTTGGTTTTCCTTAATCAAAGTGTGTCTTTTAATCTTGTCAAAGAATATTCTTTGGACTTACTACCTCAACTGAATTTTATACGTTTTCTATGGTATTAAGTTCTGCTCATATCTTTATTTATCTTTTTTATATGTTCTCAGGGTTTATTGTTTTGATCTTCTGATGTCAATTAAAACACTTGGTTATTCATTTTAATAAATCTTTTTACTTATAAAGATTTGAGTTTTTAAAGGTTCCAGCTTACTTGTAAGTTTCTAAGGTTCAGGTCCTCTACATTGTGGCTGGCCAAAGGCTTAGTTCACAATATAGCAAAGTATATATTGACCTATTTTCCCCTCGACTTTCTGTGATTTCCTACATCTCACCTTTCTTTGCAGACAAGCCATTTGAAATACCCTTAACTTATTTCACAGCCAATAACTCTTTGAAATAATGTGCATTTTTCAGAGAAATCTTCTTATATATTTAGGCAGAAAATCTGACCTGCCATAATTTTCAAAACAGCATAATTTCACTCTTCTCAATGATGAATCTGTTGTATTACACAACCATTGAGTATTTAGCTTTATCAATGACATGTACTTTAAAAATGTTTTAGAGATCCTACCAGTCTTTGAAAACATCCTTGTTCCTTGTTTCAGTTCCAGTTTTGTGTATACTTTCTGCCTTGCACCTGATTATTCCAACATCTGATGGTTGGCCTAGGGAATCTAATTCTGGTATTGATTGTTTTTGCTGCTTGTCTCCCCTTGTAGCTGATTTCTTCATTATTGTGTAAATTTAGAACATGAGCTCATGTTTAGCTAAACAGCTAACCTTGTAAGAGTCTTAGGTGTGAACGCTCGTAAGCTTCAGCAGAAAGTCCGCAAAGATTTTTTTGTGTCCCTCCAATGAGTTACCCGCGCGGACCCCTTTTTCTACAAGTGTTGGTCCACTACTCCCTCTAGAGGCTGGGACTCAGACAGGACTGCTTTGCTGCCCCCGATCTGGGATAGTGGCTTTGGGCGGCCTGTTGCCTCGGCAGGAGGCTCCCCACGTGTGTCCCACGACCCATCTGCCTGCGAACTTTGGTCACCTGCCAGGAAGCTATGATGCCCAGAACTATGGTTAGCTTTGCAGCGAGGTGTACTGTGCGGACCGGTTCCACACACACTTCAAGTAAGAGGGCGGCCTGAGTGGAAAGGTGAGAGTTTGGGCAGCTGTGCAGACAAAGAAGGCGCACTTTGGCCTTTGCCTAAATGCTTGTGACACACGACTGGGCCTGCTGGGCTCTGAGGGCCCTGCCGTTGGCCTCCTTCTCCCATGCCCTTTGTTCAGTCACAGCAGAGATGGCCCCACCCACTCCCTCAGTGAAGGCAGTGATCCAACATCCCTCAGCCCCGCCCCTCTCCGCAGGTTACCATGGACTACAGATGCTGCATTCTGAGGCCAGGGCATTCCGAGAATGCCAAGGGCAGACATGATGACCTTAAATGATTTCCTCTTTTGTCAGTTTTGGTAAACTTTAGGAGCTAGGAAATGGTCCACTTTACACAAATGTTGAAATTTACTGGCATTTCAGATATTCTCTGCTATAACATTGTCCTGATTCTTTCTGTATATTCTTTACTTATGTTTTGGTTTTCCTTAATCAAAGTGTGTCTTTTAAATCTTGTCAAAGAATATTCTTTCGACTTACTACCTCAACTGAATTTTATACGTTTTCTGTGGTATTAAATTCTGCTCATATCTTTATTTATCTTTTTTCTATGTTCTCAGGGTTTATTGTATTGATCTTCTGATGTCAATTAAAACACTTGGTTATTCATTTTAATAAATCTTTTTACTTATAAAGATTTGAATTTTTAAAGATTCCAGCTTACTTGGAAGTTTCTAAATGTCAGGTCCTCTACATTGTGGCTGGCCAAGGTCTTAGTTCACAATATAGCAAAGTATATATTGAACTATTTTCCCCTCGACTTTCTGTGATTTCAGACATCTCACATTTCTTTGCAGACAAGCCATTTGAAACAACCTTACTTATTTCAGAGCCAATAAGTCTTTGAAATAATGTGTAGTTTTCAGACAAATCTTCTTATATAATTAGGCAGAAAATCTGACATGCCATAGTTTTCAAAACAGCATAATTTCACTCTTCTCAGTGATGAATCTGTTGTATTACACAACCTATGAGTATTTAGATTTATCAATGACATGTACTTTAAAAATGTTTTAGAGATCCTACCAGTCTTTGAAAACATCCTTGTTCCTTGTTTCAGTTAGAGTTTTATGTATTTTTTCTGCCTTGCACCTGATTATTCCAACGTCTGATCGATGGCTTAGGGAATCTAATTCTGGTATTGATTGTTTTTGCTGATTGTCTCCCCCTGTAGCTGATTTCTTCATTATTGTGTAAATTTAGATCATGAGCTCATGTTTAGCTAAACAGCTGACCTTTTAAGAGGCTTAGGTGTGAACGCTCGTAAGCTTCAGCAGAAAGTCCGCAAAGATTTTTTTGTGTCCCTCCAATGAGTTACCCGCGCGTACCACTTTTTCTACAAGTGTTGGTCCACTACTCCCTCTACAGCCTGGGACTCAGACAGGACTGCTTTGCTACCCCCGATCTGGGATAGTGGCTTTGGGCGGCCTGTGGCCTGGGCAGGAAGCACCCCACGTGTGTCCCACAACCCATCTGCCTGCGAACTTCGGTCACCTGGCAGGAAGCTATGATGCCCAGACCTATGGTTAGCTTTGCATCGAGGTGTACTGCGCGGACTGGTTCCACACACACTTCAAGTAAGAGGGCGGCCTGAGTGGAAAGGTGAGAGTTTGGGCAGCTGTGCAGACAAAGAAGGCGCACTTTGTCCTGGGCCTAAATGCATCTGAAAAAAGACTGGGCCTGCCGGGCTTGAGGGCCCAGCCCTTGGCCCCCTTCTCTCCTGACCTTTGTTCAGTCACTGCAGAGATGGCCCCACCCACTCCCTCAGTGAAGGCAGTGTTCCAACCTCCCTCAGCCCCGCCCCCTCTCCGCAGGTTACCATGGACTACAGATGCTGCATTCTGAGGCCAGGGCGTTCCGAGAATGCCAAGGGCAGACATGATGACCTTAAATGATTTCCCCTTGTGTCAATTTTGGTAAACTTTAGGAGCTAGGAATTGGTCCACTTTACACAAACGTTCAAATTTACTGCCATTTCATATACTCTCTCCTATAACATTGTCCTGATTCTTTCTGTATATTCTTTACTTATGTTTTGGTTTTCCTTAATCAAAGTGTGTCTTTTAATCTTGTCAAAGAATATTCTTTGGTCTTACTACATCACCTGAATTTTATACGTTTTCTATTGTATTAAGTTCTGCTCATATCTTTATTTATATTTTTTCTATGTTCTCAGGTTTATTGTTTTGATATTCTGATGTCAATTAAAACACTTGGTTATTCATTTTAAAAAATCTTTTTACTTATAAAGATTTGAACTTTTCAAGATTCCAGCTTACTTGTAAGTTTCTAAGGGTCAGATCCTCTACATTGTGGCTGGCCTAAGTCTTAGTTCACCATATACCAATGTATATATTGACCTATTTTCCCCTCGACTTTCTGTGATTCCCTACATCTCACCTTTCTTTGCAGACAAGACATTTGAAATAATCTTAACTTATTTCACAGCCAATAAGTCTTTGAAATAATGTGTATTTTTTAGAGAAATCTTCTTATATAATTAGGCAGAAAATCTGACCTGCCATAGTTTTCAAAACAGCATAATTTCACTCTTCTCAATGTTGAATCTGTTGTATTACACAACCATTGAGTATTTAGCTTTATCAATGACATGTACTTTAAAAATGTTTTAGAGATCCTACCAGTCTTTGAAAACAACCTTGTTCCTTGTTTCAGTTCCAGTTTTGTGCATACTTTTTGCCTTGCACCTGTTTATTCAACATCTGATGGTTGGCCTAGGGAATCTAATTCTGGTATTGATTGTTTTTGCTGCTTGTCTCCCCTTGTAGCTGATTTCTTCAATATTGTGTAAATTTAGATCATGAGCTCATGTTTAGCTAAACAGCTGACCTTTTAAGAGGCTTAGGTGTGAACGCTCGTAAGCTTCAGCAGAAAGTCCGCAAAGATTTTTTTGTGTCCCTCCAATGAGTTACCCGCGCGTACCACTTTTTCTACAAGTGTTGGTCCACTACTCCCTCTACAGCCTGGGACTCAGACAGGACTGCTTTGCTACCCCCGATCTGGGATAGTGGCTTTGGGCGGCCTGTGGCCTGGGAAGGAAGCACCCCACGTGTGTCCCACAACCCATCTGCCTGCGAACTTCGGTCACCTGGCAGGAAGCTATGATGCCCAGACCTATGGTTAGCTTTGCATCGAGGTGCACTGCGCAGACCGGTTCCACACACACTTCAAGTAAGAGGGCGGCCTGAGTGGAAAGGTGAGAGTTTGTGCCGCTGTGCAGACAAAGAAGGCGCCCTTTGTCCTGGGCCAAAATGCTTGTGACACCCCACTGGGCCTGCCGGGCTCTGAGGGCCCTGCCCTGGGCCCCCTGCTCCCCTGCCCTTTGTTCAGTCACAGCAGAGGTGGCCACACCCACTCCCTCTGTGAGGGCAGTGTTCCAAACTCCCTCAGCCACGCCCCATCTCCGCAGGTTACCATGGACTAAAGATGTTGCATTCTGAGTCCAGGGCATTCCGAGAATGCCAAGGGCTGACATGATGACCTTAAATTATTTCCTCTTGTGTCAGTTTTGGTAAATTTTAGGAGCTAGGAACTGGTCCACTTTACACAAACGTTCAAATTTACTGGCATTTCATATACTCTCTGCTATAACATTGTCCTGATTCTTTCTGTATATTCTTTACTTATGTTTTGGTTTTCCTTAATCAAAGTGTGTCTTTTAAATCTTGTCAAAGAATATTCTTTGGACTTACTACCTCAACTGAATTTTATACGTTTTCTATGGTATTAAGTTCTGCTCATATCTTTATTTATCTTTTTTCTATGTTCTCAGGGTTTATTGTTTTGATCTTCTGATGTCAATTAAAACACTTGGTTATTCATTTTAATAAATCTTTTTACTTATAAAGATTTGAGTTTTTAAAGATTCCAGCTTACTTGTAAGTTTCTAAGGGTCAGGTCCTCTACATTGTGGATGGCCAAAGGCTTAGCTCACAATATAGCAAAGTATATATTGACCTATTTTCCCCTCGACTTTCTGTGATTTCCTACATCTCACCTTTCTTTGCAGACAAGCCATTTGAAATACACTTAACTTATTTCACAGCCAATAACTCTTTGAAATAATGTGCATTTTTCAGAGAAATCTTCTTATATAATTAGGCAGAAAATCTGACCTGCCATAATTTTCGAAACAGCATAATTTCACTCTTCACAATGATGAATCTGTGGTATTACACAACCTTTGAGTATTTAGCTTTATCAGTGACATGTACTTTAAAAATGTTTTAGAGATCCTACCAGTCTTTGAAAACATCCTTGTTCCTTGTTTCAGTTCCAGTTTTGTGTATACTTTCTGCCTTGCACCTGATTATTCCAACATCTGATGGTTGGCCTAGGGAATCTAATTCTGGTATTGATTGTTTTTGCTGCTTGTCTCCCCTTGTAGCTGATTTATTCATTATTGTGTAAATTTAGATCATGAGCTCATGTTTACCTAAACAGCTGACCTTGTACGAGGCTTAGGTGTGAACGCTCGTAAGCTTCAGCAGAAAGTCCGCAAAGATTTTTTTGTGTCCCTCCAATGCGTTACCAACGCGGACCCCTTTTTCTACAAGTGTTGGTCCACTACTCCTTCTAGAGGCTGGGACTCAGACAGGACTGCATTGCAGCCCCCGATCTGGGATAGTGGCTTTGGGCGGCCTGTGGCCTGGGCAGGAGGCTCCCCACGTGTGTCCCACGACCCATCTGCCTGCGAACTTCAGTCACCTGGCAGGAAGCTATGATGCCCAGACCTATGGTTAGCTTTGCATCGAGGTGTACTGCGCGGACTGGTTCCACACACACTTCAAGTAAGAGGGCGGCCTGAGTGGAAAGGTGAGAGTTTGGGCAGCTGTGCAGACAAAGAAGGCGCACTTTGGCCTCGGCCTAAATGCATCTGACACACGACTTGGCCTCCCGTGCTCTGAGGGCCCTGCCGTTGGCCCCCTTCTCCCCTGCCCTTTGTTCAGTCACAGCAGAGTTGGCCCCACCCACTCCCTCAGTGAAGGCAGTGTTCCAACCTCCCTCAGCCCCGCCCCCTCTCCACAGTTTACCATGGACTACAGATGATGCATTCTGAGGCCAGGGCATTCCGAGAATGCCAAGGGCAGACATGATGACCTTAAATGATTTCCTCTTGTGTCAATTTTGGTAAATTTTAGGAGCTAGGAAATGGTCCACTTTACACAAACGTTCAAATTTACTGGCATTTCATATACTATCTGCTATAACATTGTCCTGATTCTTTCTGTATATTCTTTACTTATGTTTTGGTTTTCCTTAATCAAAGTGTGCCTTTTAATCTTGTCAAAGAATATTCTTTGGACTTACTACATCACCTGAATTTTATACGTTTTCTATTGTATTAAGTTCTGCTCATATCTTTATTTATATTTTTTCTATGTTCTCAGGTTTATCGTTTTGCTATTCTGATGTCAATTAAAACACTTGGTTATTCATTTTAAAAAATCTTTTTACTTATAAAGATTTGAAATTTTCTAGATTCCAGCTTACTTGTAAGTTCTAAGGGTCAGATCCTCTACATTGTGGCTGGCCTAAGTCTTAGTTCACCATATAGCGATGTATATATTGACCTATTTTCCCCTCGACTTTCTGTGATTCCCTACATCTCACCTTGCTTTGCAGACAAGCCATTTGAAATAACCTTAACTTATTTCACAGCCAATAAGTCTTTGAAATAATGTGTATTTTTTAGAGAAATCTTCTTATATAATTAGGCAGAAAATCTGACCTGCCATAGTTTTCAAAACAGCATAATTTCACTCTTCTCAATGTTGAATCTGTTGTATTACACAACCATTGAGTATTTAGCTTTATCAATGACATGTACTTTAAAAATGTTTTAGAGATCCTACCAGTCTTTGAAAACATCCTTGTTCCTTGTTTCAGTTCCAGTTTTGTGTATACTTTCTGCCTTGCACTTGATTATTCCAACATCTGATGGATGGCCTAGGGAATCTAATTCTGGTATTGATTGTTTTTGCTGCTTGTCTCCCCTTTTAGCTGATTTCTTCATTATTGTGTAAATTTAGATCATGAGCTCATGTTTAGCTAAACAGCTGACCTTGTAAGAGGCTTAGGTGTGAACGATCGTAAGCTTCAGCAGAAAGTCCACAGTGATTTTTTTGTGTCCCTCCAATGAGTTACCCGCGCAGACCCCGTTTTCTACAAGTGTTGGTCCACTACTCCCTCTAGAGGCTGGGAATCAGACAGGACTGCTTTGCTGCCCCCGATCTGTGATAGTGGCTTGGGGCGGCCTGTAGCCTGGGCAGGAGGATCCCCACGTGTGTCCCACGACCCATCTGCCTGCGAACTTCGGTCACCTGGCAGGAAGCTATTATGCACAGACCTATGGTTAGCTTTGCATCGAGGTGTACTGCGCGGACTGGTTCCACACACACTTCAAGTAAGAGGGCGGCCTGAGTGGAAAGGTGAGAGTTTGGGCAGCTGTGCAGACAAAGAAGGCGCACTTTGGCCTGGGCCTAAATGCTTGTGACACACGACTGGGCCTGCCGGGCTCTGAGGGCCCTGCCGTTGGCCCCCTTCTCCCCTGCCCTTTGTTCAGTCACAGCAGAGATGGCCCCACCCACTCCCTCAGTGAAGGCATTGTTCAAACCTCCCTCAGCCCCGCCCCCTCTCCGCAGGTTACCATGGACTACAGATGCTGCATTCTGAGGCCAGGGCGTTCCAAGAATGCCAAGGGCAGACATGATGACCTTAAATGATTTCTCTTGTGTCAATTTTGGTAAACTTTAGGAGCTAGGAAATGGTCCACTTTACAGAAATGTTCAAATTTACTGGCATTTAATATATTCTCTGCTATAACATTGTCCTGATTCTTTCTGTATATTCTTTACTTATGTTTTGGTTTTCCTTAATCAAAGTGTGTCTTTTAAATCTTGTCAAAGAATATTCTTTGGACTTACTACATCACCTGAATTTTATACATTTCCTATTGTATTAAGTTCTCCTCATATCTTTATTTATATTTTTTCTGTGTTCTCAGGTTTATTATTTTGATATTCTCATGTCAATTAAAACCCTTGGTTATTCATTTTTATAAATCTTTTTACTTATAAAGATTTGAACTTTTCAAGATTCCAGCTTACTTGTAAGTTTCTAAGGGTCATGTCCTCTACATTGTTGCTGGCCTAAGTCTTAGTTCACCATATAGCAATGTATATATTGACCTATTTTCCCCTCGACTTTCTGTGATTCCCTACATCTCACCTTTCTTTGCAGACAAGCCATTTGAAATAACCTTAACTTATTTCACAGCCAAAAAGTCTTTGAAATAATGTGTATTTTTTAGAGAAATCTTCTTATATATTTAGGCAGAAAATCTGACCTGCCATAGTTTTCAAAACAGCATAATTTCACTCTTCTCAATGATGAATCTGTTGTATTACACAACCTTTGAGTATTTAGCTTTATCAATGACATGTACTTTAAAAATGTTTTAGAGATCCAACCAGTCTTTGAAAACATCCTTGTTCCTTGTTTCAGTACCAGTTTTATGTATATTTTCTGCCTTGCACCTGATTATTCCAACGTCTAATCGATGGCTTAGGGAATCTAATTCCGGTATTGATTGTTTTTTCTGATTGTCTCCCCCTGTAGCTGATTTCTTCTTTATTGTGTAAATTTAGATCATGAGCTCATGTTTAGCTCAACAGCTGACCTTGTAAGAGGCTTAGGTGTGAACACTCGTAAGCTTCATCAGAAAGTCCGCAGAGATTTATTTGTGTCCCTCCAATGAGTTGCCCGCGAGGACACCGTTTTCTACAAGTGTTGGTAAAATACTCCCTCTAGAGGCACGGACTCAGACATGGCTGCTTTGTGCCCCACGATCTGGGGCGCTGGCAGTGGCCGGCCTGTGGCCCAGGCCGGAGCCTCTCTGCGTGAGTCCCAGGGACCCATCTGCCTGCGAACTTCGGTCACCTGGCAGGAAGCTACGATGCCCAGACCTATGGTTAGCTGTGCAGCAAGGTTTATTGCACGGACAAGTTCCAATCACACTTCAAGTAAGAGGCCGGCCTGAGTGGAAAGGTGAGAGTTTGGTCAGCTGTGCAGACAAAGAAGGCGCACTTTGGCCTGGGCCTAAATGCTAGTGACACACGACTGGGCCTGCTGGGCTACGAGGGCCCTGCCGTTTGCCCCCTTCTCCCCTGCCCTTTGTTCAGTCACAGCAGAGATGGCCCCAACCACTCCCTCAGTGAAGGCAGTGTTCCAACCTCCCTCAGCCCCGCCCCCTCTCCTCAGGTTACCATGGACTACAAATGCTGCATTCTGAGGCCAGAGCATTCCGAGAATGCCAAGGGCAGACATGATGACCTTAAATGATTTCCTCTTGTGTCAATTTTGGTAAACTTTAGGAGCTAGGAAATGGTCCACTTTACACAAATGTTCAAATTTACTGGCATTTCATATATTCTCTGCTATAACATTGTCCTGATTCTTTCTTATATTCTTTACTTATGTTTTGGTTTTCCTTAATCAAAGTGTGTCTTTTAAATCTTGTCAAAGAATATTCTTTGGACTTACTACCTCAACTGAATTTTATACGTTTTCTGTGGTATTAAGTTCTGCTCATATCTTTATTTATCTTTTTTCTATGTTCTCAGGGTTTATTATTTTGATCTTCTGATGTCAATTTAAACACTTGGTTATTCATTTTAATAAATCTTTTTACTTATACAGATTTGAATTTTTAAAGATTCCAGCTTACTTGTAAGTTTCTAAGGGTCAGGTCCTCTACATTGTGGCTGGCCAAAGGCTTAGGTCACAATATAGCAAAGTATATATTGACCTATTTTCCCCTCGACTTTCTGTGATTTCCTACATCTCACCTTTCTTTGCAGACAAGCCATTTGAAATAACCATAACTTATTTCACAGCCAATAAGTCTTTGAAATAATGTGTAGTTTTCAGAGAAATCTTCTTATATATTTAGGCAGAAAATCTGACCTGCCATAGTTTTCAGAACAGCATAATTTCACTCTTCTCAATGATGAATCTGTTGTATTACACAACCTTTGAGTATTTAGCTTTATCAATGACATGTACTTTAAAAATGTTTTAGAGATCCTACCAGTCTTTGAAAACATCCTTGTTCCTTGTTTCAGTTCAAGTTTTGTGTGTACTTTCTGCCTTGCACCTGATTATTCCAACATCTGATGGTTGGCCTAGGGAATCTAATTCTGGTATTGATTGTTTTTGCAGCTTGTCTCCCCTTGTAGCTGATTTCTTCATTATTGTGTAAATTTAGATCATGACCTCATGTTTAGCTAAACAGCTGACCTTGTAAGAGGCTTAGGTGTGAACGCTCGTAAGCTTTAGTAGAAAGTCCGCAAATATTTGTTTGTGTCCCTCCAATGAGTTGCCCGCGCGGACCCCGTTTTCTACAAGTGTTGGTCCACTACTCCATCTAGAGTCTGGGACTCAGACAGGACTGCTTTGCTGCCCCCGATCTGTGATAGTGGCTTTGGGCGGCCTGTGGCCTGGGCAGGAGGCTCCCCACGTGTGTCCCACGTCAAATCTGCCTGCGAACTTCGGTCACCTGTCAGGAAGCTATGATGCCCAGACCTATGGTTAGCTTTGCATCGAAGTGTACTGCGCGGACCGGTTCCACACACACTTCAAGTAAGAGGGCGGCCTGAGTGGAGAGGTGAGAGTTTGGGCAGCTGTGCAGACAAAGAAGGCGCACTTTGGCCTGGGCCTAAATGCTTGTGACACACGACGGGGCCTGCCGGGCTCTGAGGGCCCTGCCTTTGGACCCCTTCTCCCCTGCCCTTTGTTCAGTCACAGCAGAGATGGCCCCACCCACTCCCTCAGTGAAGGCAGTGTTCCAACACCCTCAGACCCTGGCCCCTCTCCGCAGGTTACCATGGACTACAGATGCTGCATTCTGAGGCCAGGGCATTCCGAGAGTGCCAAGGGCAGACATGATGACCTTAAATGATTTCCTCTTGTGACAGTTTTGGTAAACTTTAGGAGCTAGGAAATGGTCCACTTTACACAAATATTCTAATTTACTGGCATTTCATATATTCTCTGCTATAACATTGTCCTGATTCTTTCTGTATATTCTTTACTTATGTTTTGGTTTTCCTTAATCAAAGTGTGTCTTTTAAATCTTGTCAAAGAATATTCTTTGGACTTACTACCTCAACTGAATTTTATACGTTTTCTGTGGTATTAAGTTCTGCTCATATCTTTGTTTATCTGTTTTCTATGTTCTCAGGGTTTATTGTTTTGATCTTCTGATGTCAATTAAAACACTTGTTTATTCATTTTAATAAAACTTTTTACTTATACAGATTTGAATTTTTAAAGATTCCAGCTTACTTGTAAGTTTCTAAGGGTCAGGTCCTCTACATTGTGGCTGGCCAAAGGCTTAGTTCACAATATAGCAAAGTATATATTGACCTAATTTCCCCTCGACATTCTGTGAATTCCTACATCTCACCTTTCTTTGCAGACAAGCCATTTGAAATAACCTTAACTTAGTTCACAGCCAATAAGTCTTTGAAATAATGTGTAGTTTTCAGAGAAATCTTCTTATATATTTAGGCAGAAAATCTGACCTGCCATAGTTTTCAAAACAGCATAAATTCACTCTTCTCAATGATGAATCTGTTGTATTACACAACCTTTGAGTATTTAGCTTTATCAATGGCATGTACTTTAAAAATGTTTTAGAGATCCTACCAGTCTTTGAAAACATCCTTGTTCCTTGTTTCAGTTCCAGTTTTATGTATATTTTCTGCCTTGCACCTGATTATTCAAACATCTGATCGATGGCCTAGGGAATCTAATTCTGGTATTGATTGTTTTTGCTGATAGTCTCCCCTGTAGCTGATTTGTTCATTATTGTGTAAATTTAGATCATGAGCTCATGTTTAGCTAAACATCTGACTTTGTAAGAGGCTTAGGTGTGAACACTCGTAAGCTTCATCAGAAAGTCCACAAAGATTTATTTGTGTCCCTCCAATGAGTTGCCCACGAGGACCCCGTTTGCTACAAGGGTTGGTCCACTACTCCCTCCAGAGGCACGGCCTCACACAGGGCTGCACTGCGCCCCACGATCTGGGGCAGTGGCTGTGGGCGGCCTGTGGCCCCGGTAGGAGCCTCTCTGCCTGTGTCCCAGGGAACCATCTGCCTGCGAACTTCGGTGACCTGGAAGGAAGTTACGATGCCCAGACCTATGGTTAGCTGTGCAGCGAGGTGTACTGCGCGGACAGGTTCCACACACACTTCAAGTAAGAGGGCGGCCTGAGTGGAAAGGTGAGAGTTTGGGCAGCTGTGCAGACAAAGAAGGCGCCCTTTGTCCTGGGCCTAAATGCTTGTGAAACCCCACTGGGCCTGCCGGGCTACGAGGGCCCTGTCCTTGGCCCCCTGATCCCCTGCCCTTTGTTCAGTCACAACAGAGATGGCCACACCCACTCCCTCTGTGAGGGCAGTGTTCCTACCTCCCTCAGCCCCGCTCCCTCTCCGCAGGTTAACATGGACTACAGATGCTGCATTCTGAGGCCAGGGCATTCCGAGAATGCCAAGGGCAGACATGATGACCTTAAATGATTTCCTCTTGTGTCAATTTTGGTAAACTTTAGGCGCTAGGAAATGGTCCACTTTACACAAATGTTCAAATTTACAGGCATTTCATATATTCTCTGCTATAACATTGTCCTGATTCTTTCTGTATATTCTTTACTTATGTTTTGGTTTTCCTTAATCAAATTGTGTCTTTTAATCTTGTCAAAGAATATTCTTTGGACTTACTACATCACCTGAATTTTATACATTTTCTATTGTATTAAGTTCTGCTCATATCTTTATTTATATTTTTTCTATGTTCTCAGGTTTATTGTTTTGATCTTCTGATGTCAATTAAAACACTTGTTTATTCATTTTAATAAATATTTTTACTTATAAAGATTTGAACTTTTCAAGATTCCAGCTTACTTGTAAGTTTCTAAGGGTCTGGTCCTCTACATTGTGGCTGGCCTAAGTCTTAGTTCACCATATAGCAATGTATATATTGACCTATTTTCCCCTCGACTTTCTGTGATTCCCTACATCTCACCTTTCTTTGCACACAAGCCATTTGAAATACCCTTAACTTATTTCACAGCCAATAAGTCTTTGAAATAATGTGTATTTTTTAGAGAAATCTTCTTATATAATTAGGCAGAAAATCTGACCTGCCATAGTTTTCAAAACAGCATAATTTCACTCTTCTCAATTTTGAATCTGTTGTATTACACAACCATTGAGTATTTAGCTTTATCAATGACATGTACTTTAAAAATGTTTTTGAGATCCTACCAGTCTTTGAAAACATCCTTGTTCCTTGTTTCAGTTCCAGTTTTATGTATATTTTCTGCCTTGCACCTGATTATTCCAACTTCTGATCGATGGCCTAGGGAATCTAATTCTGGTATTGATTGTTTTTGCTGCTTGTCTCCCCCTGTAGCTGATTTCTTCATTATTGTGTAAAATTAGATCATGAGCTCATGTTTAGCTAAACATCTGACTTTGTAAGAGGCTTAGGTGTGAACACTCGTAAGTTTCATCAGAAAGTCCGCAAAGATTTTTTTGTGTCCCTCCAATGAGTTACCCGCGCGGACCCCTTTTTCTACAAGTGTTGGTCCACTACTCCCTCTAGAGGCTGGGACTCAGACAGGACTGCTTTGCTGCCCCCGATCTGGGATAGTGGCATTGGAGGGCCTGTGGCCTGGGCAGGAGGCTCCCCACGTGTGTCCCACGACCCATCTGCGTGCGAACTTCGGTCACCTGGCAGGAAGCTATGATGCCCAGACCTATTGTTAGCTTTGCAGCGAGGTGTACTGCGCGGACCGGTTCCACACACACTTCATGTATGAGGGCGGCCTGAGTGGAAAGGTGAGAGTTTGGGCAGCTGTGCAGACAAAGAAGGCGCACTTTGGCCTGGGCCTAAATGCTTGTGACACACGACTGGGCCTGCCGGGCTCTGAGGGCCCTGCCGTGGGCCCCCTTCTCCCCTGCCCTTTGTTCAGTCACAGCAGAGATGGCCCCACCCACTCCTTCAGTGAAGGCAGTGTTCCAACCTCCCTCAGCCCCGCCCCCTCTCCGCAGGTTACCATGGACTACAGATGCTGCATTCTGAGGCGAGGGCATTCCGAGAATGCCAAGGGCAGACATGATGACCTTAAATGATTTCCTCTTGTGTCAATTTTGGTAAACTTTAGAAACTAGGAAATGGTCCACTTTACACAAATGTTCAAATTTACTGGCATTTCAGATATTCTCTGCTATAACATTGTCCTGATTCTTTCTGTATATTCGTTACTTATGTTTTGGTTTTCCTTAATCAAAGTGTGTCTTTTAAATCTTGTCAAAGAATATTCTTTGGACTTACTACCTCAACTGAATTTTATACGTTTTCTATGGTGTTAAGTTCTGCTCATATCTTTATTTATCTTTTTTCTATGTTCTCAGGGTTTATAGTGTTTATCTTCTGATGTCAATTAAAACAATTGGTTATTCATTTTAATAAATCTTTTTACTTATAAAGATTTGATTTTTTCAAGATTCCAGCTTACTTGTAAGTTTCTAAGTGTCAGGTCCTCTACATTGTGGCTGGCCATAGGCTTAGTTCACAATATAGCAAAGTATATATTGACCTATTTTCCCCTCGACTTTCTGTGATTTCCTACATCTCACCTTTCTTTGCAGACAAGCCATTTGAAATAACCTTAACTTATTTCACAGCCAATAAGTCTTTGAAATAATGTGCATTTCTCAGAGAAATCTTCTTATATATTTAGGCAGAAAATCTGACCTGCCATAGTTTTCAAAACAGCATAATTTCACTCTTCTCAATGATGAATCTGTTGTATTACACAACCTTTGAGTATTTAGCTTTATCAATGACATGTACTTTAAAAATGTTTTAGAGATCCTACCAGTCTTTGAAAACATCCTTGTTCCTTGTTTCAGTTCCAGTTTTATGTATATTTTCTGCCTTGCACCTGATTATTCCAACGTCTGATGGTTGGCCTAGGGAATCTAATTCTGGTATTGATGGTTTTTGCTGCTTGTCTCCCCTTGTAGCTGATGTCTTCATTATTGTGTAAATTTAGATCATGAGCTCATGTTTAGCTAAACAGCTGACCTTGTAAGAGGCTTAGGTGTGAACGCTCGTAAGCTTCAGCAGAAAGTCCGCAAAGATTTTTTTGTGTCCCTCCAAAGAGTTACCCGCGCGGACCCCTTTTTCTACAAGTGTTGGTCCACTACTCCCTCTAGAGCTGGGACTCAGACAGGACTGCTTTGCTGCCCCCGATCTGGGATAGTGGCTTTGGGCGGCCTGTGGCCTGGGCAGGAAGCTCCCCACGAGTGTCCCACGACCCATCTGCCTGCGAACTTCAGTCACCTGGCAGGAAGCTATGTTGCACAGACCTATTGTTAGCTTTGCATCGAGGTGTACTGCGCGGACCGGTTCCACACACACTTCAAGTAAGAGGGCGGCCTGAGTGGAAAGGTGAGAGTTTGGTCAGCTGTGCAGACAAAGAAGGCGCACTTTGGCCTGGGCCTAAATGCTAGTGACACACGACTGGGCCTGCTGGGCTACGAGGGCCCTGCGGTTGGCCCCCTTCTCCCCTGCCCTTTGTTCACTCACAGCAGAGATGGCCCCAACCACTCCCTCAGTGAAGGCAGTGTTCCAACCTCCCTCAGCCCCGCCCCCTCTCCTCAGGTTACCATGGACTACAGATGCTGCATTCTGAGGCCAGAGCATTCTGAGAATGCCAAGGGCAGACATGATGACCTTAAATGATTTCCTCTTGTGTCAATTTTGGTAAACTTTAGGAGCTAGGAAATGGTCCACTTTACACAAATGTTCAAATTTACTGGCATTTCATATATTCTCTGCTATAACATTGTCCTGATTCTTTCTTATATTCTTTACTTATGTTTTGGTTTTCCTTAATCAAAGTGTGTCTTTTAAATCTTGTCAAAGAATATTCTTTGGACTTACTACCTCAACTGAATTTTATACGTTTTCTGTGGTATTAAGTTCTGCTCATATCTTTATTTATCTTTTTTCTATGTTCTCAGGGTTTATTATTTTGATCTTCTGATGTCAATTTAAACACTTGGTTATTCATTTTAATAAATCTTTTTACTTATACAGATTTGAATTTTTAAAGATTCCAGCTTACTTGTAAGTTTCTAAGGGTCAGGTCCTCTACATTGTGGCTGGCCAAAGGCTTAGGTCACAATATAGCAAAGTATATATTGACCTATTTTCCCCTCGACTTTCTGTGATTTCCTACATCTCACCTTTCTTTGCAGACAAGCCATTTGAAATAACCATAACTTATTTCACAGCCAATAAGTCTTTGAAATAATGTGTAGTTTTCAGAGAAATCTTCTTATATATTTAGGCAGAAAATCTGACCTGCCATAGTTTTCAGAACAGCATAATTTCACTCTTCTCAATGATGAATCTGTTGTATTACACAACCTTTGAGTATTTAGCTTTATCAATGACATGTACTTTAAAAATGTTTTAGAGATCCTACCAGTCTTTGAAAACATCCTTGTTCCTTGTTTCAGTTCAAGTTTTGTGTGTACTTTCTGCCTTGCACCTGATTATTCCAACATCTGATGGTTGGCCTAGGGAATCTAATTCTGGTATTGATTGTTTTTGCAGCTTGTCTCCCCTTGTAGCTGATTTCTTCATTATTGTGTAAATTTAGATCATGACCTCATGTTTAGCTAAACAGCTGACCTTGTAAGAGGCTTAGGTGTGAACGCTCGTAAGCTTTAGTAGAAAGTCCGCAAATATTTGTTTGTGTCCCTCCAATGAGTTGCCCGCGCGGACCCCGTTTTCTACAAGTGTTGGTCCACTACTCCATCTAGAGTCTGGGACTCAGACAGGACTGCTTTGCTGCCCCCGATCTGTGATAGTGGCTTTGGGCGGCCTGTGGCCTGGGCAGGAGGCTCCCCTCGTGTGTCCCACGTCAAATCTGCCTGCGAACTTCGGTCACCTGTCAGGAAGCTATGATGCCCAGACCTATGGTTAGCTTTGCATCGAAGTGTACTGCGCGGACCGGTTCCACACACACTTCAAGTAAGAGGGCGGCCTGAGTGGAGAGGTGAGAGTTTGGGCAGCTGTGCAGACAAAGAAGGCGCACTTTGGCCTGGGCCTAAATGCTTGTGACACACGTCGGGGCCTGCCGGGCTCTGAGGGCCCTGCCTTTGGACCCCTTCTCCCCTGCCCTTTGTTCAGTCACAGCAGAGATGGCCCCACCCACTCCCTCAGTGAAGGCAGTGTTCCAACACCCTCAGACCCTGGCCCCTCTCCGCAGGTTACCATGGACTACAGATGCTGCATTCTGAGGCCAGGGCATTCCGAGAGTGCCAAGGGCAGACATGATGACCTTAAATGATTTCCTCTTGTGACAGTTTTGGTAAACTTTAGGAGCTAGGAAATGGTCCACTTTACACAAATATTCTAATTTACTGGCATTTCATATATTCTCTGCTATAACATTGTCCTGATTCTTTCTGTATATTCTTTACTTATGTTTTGGTTTTCCTTAATCAAAGTGTGTCTTTTAAATCTTGTCAAAGAATATTCTTTGGACTTACTTCCTCAACTGAATTTTATACGTTTTCTGTGGTATTAAGTTCTGCTCATATCTTTGTTTATCTGTTTTCTATGTTCTCAGGGTTTATTGTTTTGATCTTCTGATGTCAATTAAAACACTTGTTTATTCATTTTAATAAAACTTTTTACTTATACAGATTTGAATTTTTAAAGATTCCAGCTTACTTGTAAGTTTCTAAGGGTCAGGTCCTCTACATTGTGGCTGGCCAAAGGCTTAGTTCACAATATAGCAAAGTATATATTGACCTAATTTCCCCTCGACATTCTGTGAATTCCTACATCTCACCTTTCTTTGCAGACAAGCCATTTGAAATAACCTTAACTTAGTTCACAGCCAATAAGTCTTTGAAATAATGTGTAGTTTTCAGAGAAATCTTCTTATATATTTAGGCAGAAAATCTGACCTGCCATAGTTTTCAAAACAGCATAAATTCACTCTTCTCAATGATGAATCTGTTGTATTACACAACCTTTGAGTATTTAGCTTTATCAATGGCATGTACTTTAAAAATGTTTTAGAGATCCTACCAGTCTTTGAAAACATCCTTGTTCCTTGTTTCAGTTCCAGTTTTATGTATATTTTCTGCCTTGCACCTGATTATTCAAACATCTGATCGATGGCCTAGGGAATCTAATTCTGGTATTGATTGTTTTTGCTGATAGTCTCCCCTGTAGCTGATTTGTTCATTATTGTGTAAATTTAGATCATGAGCTCATGTTTAGCTAAACATCTGACTTTGTAAGAGGCTTAGGTGTGAACACTCGTAAGCTTCATCAGAAAGTCCACAAAGATTTATTTGTGTCCCTCCAATGAGTTGCCCACGAGGACCCCGTTTGCTACAAGGGTTGGTCCACTACTCCCTCCAGAGGCACGGCCTCACACAGGGCTGCACTGCGCCCCACGATCTGGGGCAGTGGCTGTGGGCGGCCTGTGGCCCCGGTAGGAGCCTCTCTGCCTGTGTCCCAGGGAACCATCTGCCTGCGAACTTCGGTGACCTGGAAGGAAGTTACGATGCCCAGACCTATGGTTAGCTGTGCAGCGAGGTGTACTGCGCGGACAGGTTCCACACACACTTCAAGTAAGAGGGCGGCCTGAGTGGAAAGGTGAGAGTTTGGGCAGCTGTGCAGACAAAGAAGGCGCCCTTTGTCCTGGGCCTAAATGCTTGTGAAACCCCACTGGGCCTGCCGGGCTACGAGGGCCCTGTCCTTGGCCCCCTGATCCCCTGCCCTTTGTTCAGTCACAACAGAGATGGCCACACCCACTCCCTCTGTGAGGGCAGTGTTCCTACCTCCCTCAGCCCCGCTCCCTCTCCGCAGGTTAACATGGACTACAGATGCTGCATTCTGAGGCCAGGGCATTCCGACAATGCCAAGGGCAGACATGATGACCTTAAATGATTTCCTCTTGTGTCAATTTTGGTAAACTTTAGGCGCTAGGAAATGGTCCACTTTACACAAATGTTCAAATTTACTGGCATTTCATATATTCTCTGCTATAACATTGTCCTGATTCTTTCTGTATATTCTTTACTTATGTTTTGGTTTTCCTTAATCAAATTGTGTCTTTTAATCTTGTCAAAGAATATTCTTTGGACTTACTACATCACCTGAATTTTATACATTTTCTATTGTATTAAGTTCTGCTCATATCTTTATTTATATTTTTTCTATGTTCTCAGGTTTATTGTTTTGATCTTCTGATGTCAATTAAAACACTTGTTTATTCATTTTAATAAATATTTTTACTTATAAAGATTTGAACTTTTCAAGATTCCAGCTTACTTGTAAGTTTCTAAGGGTCTGGTCCTCTACATTGTGGCTGGCCTAAGTCTTAGTTCACCATATAGCAATGTATATATTGACCTATTTTCCCCTCGACTTTCTGTGATTCCCTACATCTCACCTTTCTTTGCACACAAGCCATTTGAAATACCCTTAACTTATTTCACAGCCAATAAGTCTTTGAAATAATGTGTATTTTTTAGAGAAATCTTCTTATATAATTAGGCAGAAAATCTGACCTGCCATAGTTTTCAAAACAGCATAATTTCACTCTTCTCAATTTTGAATCTGTTGTATTACACAACCATTGAGTATTTAGCTTTATCAATGACATGTACTTTAAAAATGTTTTTGAGATCCTACCAGTCTTTGAAAACATCCTTGTTCCTTGTTTCAGTTCCAGTTTTATGTATATTTTCTGCCTTGCACCTGATTATTCCAACTTCTGATCGATGGCCTAGGGAATCTAATTCTGGTATTGATTGTTTTTGCTGCTTGTCTCCCCCTGTAGCTGATTTCTTCATTATTGTGTAAAATTAGATCATGAGCTCATGTTTAGCTAAACATCTGACTTTGTAAGAGGCTTAGGTGTGAACACTCGTAAGTTTCATCAGAAAGTCCGCAAAGATTTTTTTGTGTCCCTCCAATGAGTTACCCGCGCGGACCCCTTTTTCTACAAGTGTTGGTCCACTACTCCCTCTAGAGGCACGGCCTCAGACAGGGCTGCTTTGCGCCCCACGAGCAGTGGCAGTGCCAGTGGGCGGCCTGTGGTCCGGGCAGGAGCCTCTCCGCGTGGGTCCCAGGGACGCATTTGACTGCGAACTACGGTCACCTGGCAGGAAGTAACGATGCCCAGACCTATGGTTGGCTGTGCAGCGAGGTGTACTGCGCGGACAGGTTCCACACACACTTCAAGTAAGAGGGCGGCCTGAGTGGAAAGGTGAGAGTTTGGGCAGCTGTGCAGACAAAGAAGGTGCCCTTTGTCCTGGGCCTAAAGGCTTGTGACACCCCACTGGGCCTGCCGGGCTCTGAGGGCCCTGCACTGGGACCACTGCTCCCCTGATGTTTGTTCAGTTACTGCAGAGATGGCCTCACCCACTCACTCAGTGAGGGCAGTGTTCCAACCTCCCTCAGCCCCGCCCCCTCTCCGCAGGTTCCCATGCACTACAGATGCTGCATTCTGAGGCCAGGGCTTTCCGAGAATGCCATGGGCAGACATGATGACCTTAAATGATTTCCTCTTGTGTCAGTTTTGGTAAACTTTAGGAGCTAGGAAATGGTCCACTTTACACAAATGTTCAAATTTACTGGCATTTCAGATATTCTCTGCTATAACATTGTCCTGATTCTTTCTGTATATTCTTTCCTTATGTTTTTTTTTCCTTAATCAAAGTGTGTCTTTTAAATCTTGTCAATGAATATTCTTTGGACTTACTACATCACCTGAATTTTATACGATTTCCGTTGTATTAAGTTCTGCTCATATCTTTATTTTTCTTTTTTCTATGTTCTCAGGGTTTATTGTTTTGATCTTCTGATGTCAATTAAAACACTTGGTTACTCATTTTAATAAATCTTTTTACTTATAAAGATTTGAACTTTTGAAGATACCAGCTTACTTGTAAGATTCTAAGGGTCAGGTTCTCTACATTGTTGCTGGCCTAAGGCTTTGTTCACAATATAGTAAAGTGTATATTGACTTATTTTCCCCTCGACTTTCTGTGATTCCCTACATCTCCCCTTTCTTTGCAGACAAGCCATTTGAAATACCCTTAACTTATTTCACAGCTTATATGTCTTTGAAATAATGTGTATTTTTAGAGAAATCTTCTCATACTATTAGGCAGAAAATCTCACCTGCCATAGTTTTCAAAACAGCATAATTTCACTCTTCTCAAGGATGAATCTGTTGCATTATAAAACCTTTGAGTATTTAGCTTTATCAATGACATGTACTTTAAAAATGTTTTAGAGATCCTACCAGTCTTTGAAAACATCCTTTTTCCTTATTTCGGTTCCAGTCTTGTGTATATTTTCTGCCTTACACCTGATTATTCCAACATCTAAAGGATGGCCTAGGGAATCTAATTATGGTATTGATTGTTTTTGCTGATTGTCTCGCCCGGTATTTGATTTCTTCATTATTGTGTAAATTTAGATCATGAGCTCATGTTTAGGTAACCATCTGACTTTGTAAGAGGCTTAGGTGTGAACGCTCGTAAGTTTCATTAAAAAGTAGGCAAAGATTTATTTGTGTCCCTCCAATGAGTTGCCCACAAGGACCCCGTTTTCTAGAAGTGTTGGTCCAATACTCCGTCTAGGGGTAGGGGACTTAGACAGGGCTGCTTTCGGCCCCCGATCTTGGGCAGGGGCAGTGGGCGGCCTGTGGCCCGGGCAGGAGCCTCTCTGCGTGTGAACCTGGGAATCAACTCTCCTGCGAACTTCGGTCACCTGGCAGGAAGCTACGATGCCCAGACCTATGGTTAGCTGTGCAGCGAGGTATACTGCACGGACAGCTTCCACACACACTTCAACTAAGTGGGTGGCCTGAGTGGAAAAGTGAGAGTTTGGGCAGCTGTGCCGACAAAGAAGGTGCCCTATGGCCTGGGCCTAAAGGCTTGTGACACACCACTGGGCCTGCCGTGCTCTGAGGGCCCAGCCCTTGGCCCCCTGCTCCCCTGCCCTTTGTTGAGTCACAGCAGAGATGGCCACACCGACTCCCTCAGTGAGGGCAGTGTTCCAGCCTCCCTCAGCCCCGCCCACTCTCCGCAGGTTACCATGGACTACAGATTCTGCATTCTGAGGCCAGGGCGTTCCGAGAATGCCAGGGGCAGTCATGATGACCTTAAATGAATTCCTCTTGTGTCAGTTTTGGTAAACTTTAGGAGCTAGGAAATGGTCCGCTTTACAGAAATGTTCAAATTTACTGGCATTTCATATATTCTCTGCTATAACATTGTCCTGATTCTTTCTGTATATTCTTTACTTATGTTTTTGTTTTCCTTAATCAAAGTGTGTCTTTTAAATCTTTTCAAAGAATATTCTTTGGACTTACTAAATCACCTGAATTTTATACGTTTTCTGTTGTATTAAGTTCTGCTCATAACTTTATTTGTCTTTTTTCTATGTTCTCATGGTTTATTGTTTTGATTTTCTGATGTCAAGTAAAACACTTGGTTATTCATTTGAATAAATCTTTTTACTTATAAAGATTTGAACTTTTAAAGATTCCAGCTTACTTGTACGTTTCTAAGGGTCCATTCCTCTACACTGTTGCCGGCCTAAGGCTTAGTTCACCATATAGCAATGTATATATTGACATATTATCCCCTCGGCTTTCTGTGATTCCCTACACCTCACCTTTCTTTGCAGACAAGCCATTTGAAATACCCTTAACTTATTTCACAGCCAATAATTCTTTGAAATAATGTGTATTTTTTAGAGAAATCATCTTATATAATTAGGCAGAAAATCTCTCCTTCCATAGTTTTCTAAACAGCATATTTTCACTCTTCTCACTGCTTAATTTGTTGTATTAAAGAACCTTTGAGTATTTAGCTTTATCAATGACATGTACTTTAAAAATGTTTTAGAGATCCTACCAGTCTTTGAAAACCTCCTTGTTCCTTGTTTCATTTCCAGGTTTATGTATATTTTCTGCCTAGCACCTGATTATTCCAACATCTGATTGGTGGCCTAAGGAATCTAATTCTGGTATTGATTGTTTTTGCTGATTGTCTCCCTTTGTAGCTGATTTCTTCATTATTGTGTAAATTTAGATCATGAGCTCATGTTTAGCTAAACAGCTGACCTTGTAAGAGGCTTAGGTGTGAACGCTCATAAGTTTCAGCAAAAAGTCGGCAAAGATTTATTTGTGTCCCTCCAATGAGTTGCCCACAAGGACCCCGTTTTCTAGAAGTGTTGGTCCAATACTCCCTCTAGGGGTAGGGGACTTAGACAGGGCTGCTTTCGGCCCCCGATCTTGGGCAGGGGCAGTGGGCGGCCTGTGGCCCGGGCAGGAGCCTCTCTGCGTGTGAACCTGGGAATCATCTCTCCTGCGAACTTCAGTCACCTGGCAGGAAGCTACGATGCCCAGACCTATGGTTAGCTGTGCAGCGATGTATACTGCGCGGAAAGGTTCCACACACACTTCAACTAAGTGGGCGGCCTGAGTGGAAAAGTGAGAGTTTGGGCAGCTGTGCAGACAAAGAAGGTGCCCTATCGCCTGGGCCTAAAGCCTTGTGACACACCACTGGGCCTGCCGGGCTCTGAGGGCCCTGCCCTGGGCCCCCTGCTCCCCTGCCCTTTGTTCAGTCACAGCAGAGATGGCCACACCGACTCCCTCAGTGAGGGCAGTGTTCCAGCCTCCCTCAGCCCCGCCCACTCTCCGCAGGTTACCATGGACTACAGATGCTGCATTCTAAGGCCAGGGCGTTCTGAGAATGCCAAGGGCAGAAATGATGACCTTAAATGATTTCCTATTGTGTCAGTTTTGGTAAACTGTAGGAGCTAGGAAATGGTCAACTTTACAGAAATGTTCAAATTTACTGGCATTTCATATATTCTCTGCTATAACTTTGCCCTGATTCTTTCTATATATTATTTAATTATGTTTGTGTTTTCCTTAATCAAAGTGTGTCTTTTAAATCTTTTCAAAGAATATTCTTTGGACTTACTACCTCACCTGAATTTTATACGTTTTCTGTGGTAATAAGTTCTGCTCATATCTTTATTTATCTTTTTTCTATGTTCTCAGGGTTTATTGTTTTGATCTTCTGATGTCAATTAAAACACTTGGTTATTCATTCTCATCAATCTTTTTACTTATAAAGATTTGAACTTTTAAAGATTCCAGCTCACTTTTAACTTTGTAAGGGTCAGGTCCTCTACATTGTGGCCGGCCTAAGGCTTAGTTCACCATATAGCAATGTATATATTGACATTTTCCCCTCGACTTTCTGTGATTCCCTACATCTCACCTTTCTTTGCAGACAAGCCATTTGAAATACACTTAACTTATTTCACAGCCAATAAGTCTTTGAAATAATGTCTATTTTTTAGAGAAATCTTCTTATATAATTAGGCAGAAAATCCCACCTGCCATAGTTTTCAAAACAACATAATTTCACTCTTCTCAATGCTTAATCTGTGGTATTAAACAAACTTTGAGTATTTAGGTTTATCAACGACATGTTCTTTAAAAATGTTTGAGAGATCCTACCAGCCTTTGAAAACTTCCTTGTTCCTTGTTTCAGTTCCAGTTTTATGTATATTTTCTGCCTTGCACCTGATTATTCCAACATCAGATGGATGGCCTAGGGAATCTGATTCTGGTATTGATTGTTTTGCTGTTTGCCTGTGAACTTCGGTCTCCTGGCAGGAAGGTACGATGCCCTGACCTATGGTTAGCTGTGCAGCGAGGTGTACTGGGCGGACAGGTTCCAAACACACTTCAAATAAGAGGGCGACCTGAGTGGATAGGTGAGAGTTTTGGCAGCTGTGCAGACAAAGAAGGCGCCCTTTGGCCTGGGCCTAAATGCTTGTGACACCCCACTGGGTCTGCCGGGCTCTGAGGGCCCTCCCCTGACCTTTGTTCAGTCACAGCAGAGATGGCCACACCCACTCCCTCAGTGAGGGCAGTCTTCCAAACTCCCTCAGCCACGCCCCTTCTCCGCAGGTTACCATGGACTACAGATGCTGCATTCTGAGGCCAGGGCGTTCCGAGAATGTCAAGGGCAGACATGATGACCTTAAATGATTTCCTCTTGTGTCAGTTTTGGTAAACTTTAGGAGCTAGGAAATGGTCCGCTTTACAGAAATGTTCAAATTTACTGGCGTTTCATATATTCTCTGCTATAACATTGTCCTGATTCTTTCTGTATATTCCTTACTTATGTTTTTGTTTTCCTTAATCAAAGTGTGTCTTTTAAATCTTATCAAAGAATATTCTTTGGACTTACTAAATCACCTGAATTTTATACGTTTTCTGTTGTATTAAGTTCTGCTCATATCTTTATTTATCTTTTTTCTATGTTCTCATGGTTTATTGTTTTGATTTTCTGATGTCAAGTAAAACACTTGGTTATTCATTTTAGTAAATCTTTTTACTTATAAAGATTTGAACTTTTAAAGATTCCAGCTTACTTGTACGTTTCTAAGGGTCCATTCCTCTACACTGTTGCCGGCCTAAGGCTTAGTTCACCATATAGCAATGTATATATTGACATATTATCCCCTCGGCTTTCTGTGATTCCCTAAATCTCACCTTTCTTTGCAGACAAGCCATTTGAAATACCCTTAACTTATTTCACAGCCAATAAGTCTTTGAAATAATGTGTATTTTTTAGAGAAATCATCTTATATAATTAGGCAGAAAATCTCACCTTCCATAGTTTTCTAAACAGCATAATTTCACTCTTCTCACTGCTTAATTTGTTGTATTAAACAACCTTTGAGTATTTAGCTTTATCAATGACATGTACTTTAAAAATGTTTTAGAGATCCTACCAGTCTTTGAAAACATGCTTGTTCCTTGTTTCATTTCCAGGTTTATGTATATTTTCTGCCTAGCACCTGATTATTCCAACATCTGATGGGTGGCCTAGGGAATCTAATTCTGGTATTGATTGTTTTTGCTGATTGTCTCCCTTTGTAGCTGATTTCTTCATTATTGTGTAAATTTAGATCATGAGCTCATGTTTAGCTAAACATCTGACCTTGTAAGAGGCTTAGGTGTGAACGCTCGTAAGTTTCAGCAGAAAGTCGGCAAAGATTTATTTGTGTCCCTCCAATGAGTTGCCCGCAAGGACCCCGTTTTCTAGAAGTGTTGGTCCAATAATCCCTCTAGGGGTAGGGGACTTAGACAGGGCTGCTTTCGGCCCCCGATCTTGGGCAGGGGCAGTGGGCGGCCTGTGGCCCGGGTTGGAGCCTCTCTGCGTGTGAACCTGGGAATCATCTCTCCTGCGAACTTCGGTCACCTGGCAGGAAGCTACGATGCCCAGACCTATGGTTAGCTGTGCAACGAGGTATACTTCGCGGACAGGTTCCACACACACTTCAACTAAGTGGGTGGCCTGAGTGGAAAAGTGAGAGTTTGGGCAGCTGTGCAGACAAAGAAGGTGCCCTATGGCCTGGGCCTAAAGGCTTGTGACACACCACTGGGCCGGCCGGGCTCTGAGGGCCCTGACCTGGGCCCCCTGCTCCCCTGCCCTTTGTTCAGTCACAGCGGAGATGGCCACACCGACTCCCTCAGTGAGGGCAGTGTTCCTGCCTCCCTCAGCCACGCCCACTCTCCGCAGGTTACCATGGACTACAGATGCTGCATTCTGTGGCCAGGGCGTTCTGAGAATGCCAAGGTCAGACATGATGACCTTAAATGATTTCCTCTTGTGTCAGTTTTGGTAAACTGTAGGAGCTAGGAAATGGTCAACTTTACAGAAATGTTCAAATTTACTGGCATTTCATATATTCTCTGCTATAACTTTGCCCTGATTCTTTCTATATATTATTTAATTATGTTTGTGTTTTCCTTAATCAAAGTGTGTCTTCTAAATCTTTTCAAAGAATATTCTTTGGACTTACTACCTAACTTGAATTTTATACGTTTTCTGTGGTATTAAGTTCTGCTCATATCTTTATTTATCTTTTTTCTATGTTCTCAGGGTTTATTGTTTTGATCTTCTGATGTCAATTAAAACACTTGGTTATTCATTTTCATCAATCTTTTTACTTATAAAGATTTGAACTTTTAAAGATTCCAGCTCACTTTTAAGTTTCTAAGGGTCAGGTCCTCTACATTGTGGCTGGCCTAAGGCTTAGTTCACCATATAGCAATGTATATATTGATATTTTCCCCTCGAATTTCTGTGATTCCCTACATCTCACCTTTCTTTGCAGACAAGCCATTTGAAATACACTTAACTTATTTCACAGCCAATAAGTCTTTGAAATAATGTCTATTTTTTAGAGAAATCTTCTTATATAATTAGGCACAATATCCCACCTGCCATAGTTTTCAAAACAACATAATTTCAATCTTCTCAATGCTTAATCTGTGGTATTAAACAACCTTTGAGTATTTAGGTTTATCAACGACATGTACTTTAAAAATGTTTGAGAGATCCTAATAGCCTTTGAAAACCTCCTTGTTCCTTGTTTCAGTTCCAGTTTTATGTATATTTTCTGCCTTGCACCTGATTATTCCAACAGCAGATAGATGGCCTAGGGAATCTCATTCTGGTATTGATTGTTTTGCTGATTGTCTCACTTTGCATCTGATTTCTTCAATATTTTGTAAATTTAGATCATGAGCTCATGTTTAGCTAAACAGCTGACCTTGTAAGAGGCTTAGGTGTGAACGCTGGTAAGCTTCAGCAGAGAGTCGGCAAAGATTTATTTGTGTCCCTCCAATGAGTTGCCGCAAGGAACCCGTTTTCTACAAGTGTTGGTCCAATACTCCTTCGAGAGGCAGTGGACTCAGACATGGCTGCTTTTCAGCCTTCGATCTGGGGCAGGGCCTGTGGGCGCCCTGTGGCCCGGGCAGGAGCCTCTCCGCATGTGTCCCAGGGACCCATTTGCCTGTGAACTTCGGTCACCTGGCAGGAAGGTACGATGCCCTGACCTATGGTTAGCTGTGCAGCGAGGTGTACTGCGCGGATAGGTTCCAAACACACTTCAAATAAGAGGGCGGCCTGAGGGGAAAGTTGAGAGTTTGGGCAGCTGTGTAGACAAAGAAGGCGCCCTTTGGCCTGGGCCTAAATGCTTGTGACACCCCACTGGGTCTGCCGGGCTCTGAGGGCCCTCCCATGGGCCCCCTTCTCCCCTGCCCTTTGTTCAGTCACAGCAGAGATGGCCACACCCACTCCCTCAGTGAGGGCAGTCTTCCAACCTCCCTCAGCCACGCCCCTTCTCCGCATGGTACCATGGACTACAGATGCTGCATTCTGAGGCCAGGGCGTTCCGAGAATGCCAAGGGCAGACATGATGACCTTAAATGATTTCCTCTTGTGTCAGTTTTGGTAAACTTTAGGAGCTAGGAAATGGTCCGCTTTACAGAAATGTTCAAATTTACTGGCATTTCATATATTCTCTGCTATAACATTGTCCGGATTCTTTCCCTATATTCTTTACTTATGTTTATGTTTTCCTTTATCAAAGGGTGTCTTTTAAATCTTTTCAAAGAATATTCTTTGGACTTACTAAATCACCTGAATTTTATAAGTTTTCTGTTGTATTAAGTTCTGCTCATATCTTTATTTATCTTTTTTCTATGTTCTCAGGGTTTATTGTTTTGATTTTCTGATGTCAAGTAAAACACTTGGTTATTCATTTTAATAAATCTTTTTACTTATAAAGATTTGAACTTTTAAAGATTCCAGCTTACTTGTACGTTTCTAAGGGTCCATTCCTCTACACTGTTGCCGGCCTAAGGCTTAGATCACCATTAGCAATGTATATATTGACATATTATCCCCTCGGCTTTCTGTGATTCCCTACATCTCACCTTTCTTTGCAGACAAGCCATTTGAAATACCCTTAACTTATTTCACAGCCAATAATTCTTTGAAATAATGTGTATTTTTTAGATAAATCATCTTATATAATTAGGCAGAAAATCTCACCTTCCATATTTTTCAAAACAGCATAATTTCAGTCTTCTCAATGCTTCATCTGTGGTATTAAACAACCTTTGAGTATTTAGGTTTATCAACGACATGTACTTTAAAAATGTTTTAGAGATCCTATCAGCCTTTGAAAACCTCCTTGTTCCTTGTTTCAGTTCCAGTTTTATGTATATTTTCTGCCTTGCACCTGATTATTCCAACATCAGATGGATGGCCTAGGGAATCTCATTCTGGTATTGATTGTTTTTGCTGATGGTCTCCCTTTGTAGCTGATTTCTTCAATATTGTGTAAATTTAGATCATGAGCTCATGTTTAGCTAAACAGCTGACCTTGTAAGAGGCTTAGGTGTGGACGCTGGTAAGCTTCAGCAGAAAGTCGGCAAAGATTTATTTGTGTCCCTCCAATGAGTTACCCTCAATGACCCCGTTTTCTACAAGTGTTGGTCCAATACTCCTCCGTGAGGCAGTGGACTCAGACATGGCTGCTTTTCAGCCTTCGATCTGGGGCAGGGCCAGTGGGCGGCCTGTGGCCCGGGCAAGAGCCTCTCCGCATGTTTCCCAGGGACTAATTTGCCTGCGAACTTCGGTCACCTTGCAGGAAGCTACGATGCCCTGACCTATGGTGAGCTGTGCAGCGTGGAGTACTGCGCGGACAGGCTCCAAACACACTTCAAATAAGAGGGCGGCCTGAGTGGAAAGGTGAGAGTTTGGGCAGCTGTGCAGACAAAGAAGGCGCCCTTTGGCCTGGGCCTAAATGCTTGTGACACCCCACTGGGTATGCCGGGCTCTGAGGGCCCTCCCCTGGGCCCCCTGCTCCCCAGCCATTTGTTCAGTCATAGCAGAGATGGCCACATCCACTCCCTCAGTGAGGGCAGTGTTCCACGCTCCCTCAGCCCCGCCCCCTCTCCGCAGGTTACCATGAACTACAGATGCTGCATTCTGAGGCCATGGCATACCGAGAATGCCAAGGGCAGACATGATGACCTTAAATGATTTCCTCTTGTGTCAGTTTTGGTAAAGTTTAGGAGCTAGGAAATGGTCCACTTTACAGAAATGTTCAAATTTACTTGCATTTCATATATTCTCTGCTATAACATTGTCCGGATTCTTTCCCTATATTCTTTACTTATGTTTATGTTTTCCTTTATCAAAGGGTGTCTTTTAAATCTTTTCAAAGAATATTCTTTGGACTTACTAAATCACCTGAATTTTATACGTTTTCTGTTGTATTAAGTTCTGCTCATATCTTTATTTATCTTTTTTCTATGTTCTCAGGGTTTATTGTTTTGATTTTCTGATGTCAAGTAAAACACTTGGTTATTCATTTTAATAAATCTTTTTACTTATAAAGATTTGAACTTTTAAAGATTCCAGCTTACTTGTACGTTTCTAAGGGTCCATTCCTCTACACTGTTGCCGGCCTAAGGCTTAGATCACCATTAGCAATGTATATATTGACATATTATCCCCTCGGCTTTCTGTGATTCCCTACATCTCACCTTTCTTTGCAGACAAGCCATTTGAAATACCCTTAACTTATTTCACAGCCAATAATTCTTTGAAATAATGTGTATTTTTTAGAGAAATCATCTTATATAATTAGGCAGAAAATCTCACCTTCCATAGTTTTCTAAACAGCATAATTTCACTCTTCTCACTGCTTAATTTGTTGTATTAAACAACCTTTCAGTATTTAGCTTTATCAATGACATGTACTTTAAAAATGTTTTAGAGATCCTACCAGTCTTTGAAAACATCCTTGTTCCTTGTTTCATTACCAGGTTTATGTATATTTTCTGCCTAGCACCTGATTATTCCAACATCCGATGGGTGGCCTAAGGAATCTAAGTCTGGTATTGATTGTTTTTGCTGATTGTCTCCCTTTGTAGCTGATTTCTTCAATATTGTGTAAATTTAGATCATGAGCTCATGTCTAGCTAAACAGCTGACCTTGTAAGAGGCTTAGGTGTGAACGCTCGTAATTTTCAGCAAAAAGTCGGCAAAGATTTATTTGTGTCCCTCCAATGAGTTGACCACAAGGACCCCGTTTTCTAGAAGTGTTGGTCCAATACTCCCTCTAGGGTTAGGGGATTTACACAGGGCTGCTTTCGGCCCCCGAACTTGGGCAGGGGCAGTGGGCGGCCTGTGGACCGGGCAGGAGCCTCTCTGCGTGTGAACCTGGGAATCATCTCTCCTGCGAACTTCGGTCACCTGGCAGGAAGCTACGATGCCCAGACCTATGGTTAGCTGTGCAGCGAGGTATACTGCGCGGATAGGTTCCACACACACTTCAACTAAGTGGGTGGCCTGAGAGGAAAAGTGAGAGTTTGGGCAGCTGTGCAGACAAAGAAGGTGTCCTATGGCCTGGGCCTAAAGGCTTGTGACACACCACTGGGCCTGCCGTCCTCTGAGGGCCCTGCCCTGGGCCCCCTGCTCCCCTGCCCTTTGTTCAGTCACAGCAGAGATGGCCACACCCACTCCCTCAGTGAGGGCAGTGTTCCAGCCTCCCTCAGCCCCGCCCACTCTCCGCAGGTTACCATGGACTACAGATGCTGCATTCTGAGGCCAGGGCGTTCTGAGAATGCCAAGGGCAGACATGATGACCTTAAATGATTTCCTCTTGTGTCAGTTTTGGTAAACTGTAGGAGGTAGGAAATGGTCAACTTTACAGAAATGTTCAAATTTACTGGCATTTCATATATTCTCTTCTATAACTTTGCCCTGATTCTTTCTATATATTATTTAATTATGTTTGTGTTTTCCTTAATCAAAGTGTGTCTTTTAAATCTTTTCAAAGAATATTCTTTGGACTTACTACCTCACCTGAATTTTATACGTTTTCTGTGGTATTAAGTTCTGCTCATATCTTTATTTATCTTTTTTCTATGTTCTCAGGGTTTATTGTTTTGATCTTCTAATGTCAATTAAAACACTTGGTTATTCATTTTCATCAATCTTTTTACTTATAAAGATTTGAACTTTTAAAGATTCTAGCTCACTTTTAAGTTTCTAAGGGTCAGGTCCTCTACATTGTGGCTGGCCTAAGGCTTAGTTCACCATATAACAATGTATATATTGACATTTTCCCCTCGACTTTCTGTGATTCCCTACATCTCACCTTTCTTTGCAGACAAGCCATTTGAAATACACTTAACTTATTTCACAGCCAATAAGTCTTTGAAATAATGTGTATTTTAAGAAATCTTCTTATATAATTAGGCAGAAAATCCCACCTGCCATAGTTTTCAAAACAACATAATTTTACTCTTCTCAATGCTTAATCTGTGGTATTAAACAACCTTTGAGTATTTAGGTTTATCAACGACATGTACTTTAAAAATGTTTTAGAGATCCTACCAGCCTTTGAAAACCTCCTTGTTCCTTGTTTCAGTTCCAGTTTTATGTATATTTTCTGCCTTGCACCTGATTTTTCCAACATCAGATGGATGGCCTAGGGAATCTCATTCTGGTACTGATTGTTTTGCTGATTGTCTCACTTTGCATCTGATTTCTTCAATATTGTGTAAATTTAGATCATGAGCTCATGTTTAGCTAAACAGCTGACCTTGTAAGAGGCTTAGGTGTGAAAGCTGGTAAGCTTCAGCAGAAAGTAGGCAAAGATTTATATGTGTCCCTCCAATGAGTTGCCCGCAAGGACCCCGTTTTCTACAAGTGTTGGTCCAATACTCCTTCGAGAGGCAGTGGACTCAGACATGGCTGCTTTTCAGCCTTCGATCTGGGGCAGGGCCAGTGGGCGGCCTGTGGCCCGGGCAGGAGCCTCTCCGCTTGTGTCCCAGGGACCCATTTGCCTGCGAACTTCGGTCACCTGGCAGGAAGGTACGATGCCCTGACCTATGGTTAGCTGTGCAGCGAGGTGTACTGCGCGGACAGGTTCCAAACACACTTCAAATAAGAGGGCGGCCTGAGTGGAAAGGTGAGAGTTTGGGCAGCTGTGCAGACAAAGAAGGCGCCCTTTGGCCTGGGCCTAAATGCTTGTGACACCCCACTGGGTCTGCCGGGCTCTGAGGGCCCTCCCCTGGGCCCCCTGCTCCCCTGCCCTTTGTTCAGTCACAGCAGAGATGGCCACACCCACTCCTCCAGTGAGGGCAGACTTCCAACCTCCCTCAGCCACGCCCATTCAGCGCAGGTTACCATGGACTACAGATGCTGCATTTTGAGGCCAGGTCGTACCAAGAATGCCAAGGGCAGACATGAGGACCTTAAATGATTTCCTCTTGTGTCAGTTTTGGTAAACTTTAGGAGCTAGGAAATGGTCAACTTTACAGAAATGTTCAAATTTACTGGCATTTCATATATTCTCTGCTATAACATTGTCCTGATTCTTTCTATATATTCTTTAATTATGTTTGTGTTTTCCTTAATCAAAGTGTGTCTTTTAAATCTTTTCAAAGAATATTCTTTGGACTTACTACCTCACCTGAATTTGATACGTTTTCTGTGGTATTAAGTTCTGCTCATATCTTTATTTATCTTTTTTCTATGTTCTCAGGGTTTATTGTTTTGATCTTCTGATGTCAATTAAAACACTTGGTTATTCATTTTCATCAATCTTTTTACTTATAAAGGTTTGAACTTTTAAAGATTCCAGCTCATTTTTAAGTTTCTAAGGGTCAGGTCCTCTACATTGTGGCTGGCCTAAGGCTTAGTTCACCACATAGCAATGTATATATTGACATTTTCCCCTCGACTTTCTGTGATTCCCTACATCTCACCTTTCTTTGCAGACAAGCCATTTGAAATACACTTAACTTATTTCACAGCCAATAAGTCTTTGAAATAATGTCTATTTTTTAGAGAAATCTTCTTATATAATTAGGCAGAAAATCTCACCTGCCATAGTTTTCAAAACAGCATAATTTCACTCTTCTCAATGCTTAATATGTGGTATTAAGCAACCTTTGAGTATTTAGGTTTATCAACGACATGTACTTTAAAAATGTTTTAGAGATCCTACCAGCCTTTGAAAACCTCCTTGTTCCTTGTTTCAGTTCCAGTTTTATGTATATTTTCTGCCTTGCACCTGAGTATTCCAACATCAGATGGATGGCCTAGGGAATCTCATTCTGGTATTGATTGTTTCTGCTGATTGTCTCCCTTTGTAGCTGATTTCTTCAATATTGTGTAAATTTAGATCATGAGCTCATGTTTAGCTAAACAGCTGACCTTGTAAGAGGCTTAGGTGTGGACGCTGGTAAGCTTCAGCAGAAAGTCGGCAAAGATTTATTTGTGTCCCTCCAATGAGTTGCCCGCAAGGACCCCGTTTTCTACAAGTGTTGGTCCAATACTCCTTCGAGAGGCAGTGGACTCAGACATGGCTGCTTTTCAGCCTTCGATCTGGGGCAGGGCCATTGGGCGGCCTGTGGCCCGGGCAAGAGCCTCTCCGCATGTGTCCCAGGGACCCATTTGCCTGCGAACTTTGGTCACCTGGCAGGAAGCTACGATGCCCTGACCTATGGTTAGCTGTGCAGTGAGGTGTACTGTGCGGACAGGTTCCAAACACACTTCAAATAAGAGGGCGGTCTGAGTGGAAAGGTGAGAGTTTGGGCAGCTGTGCAGACAAAGAAGGCGCCCTTTGGCCTGGGCCTAAATTCTTGTGACACCCCACTGGGTCTGCCTGGCTCTGAGGGCCCTGCCCTTGTCCCCCTGCTCCCCTGCTCTTTGTTCAGTCACAGCAGAGATGGCCACACCCACTCCCTCAGTGAGGGCAGTCTTCCAAGCTCCCTCAGCCACGTCCCCTCTCCGCAGGTTACCATGGACTACAGATGCTGCATTCTGAGGCCAGGGCGTTCCGAGAATGCCAAGGGCAGACATGATGACCTTAAATGATTTCCTCTTGTGTCAGTTTTGGTAATCTTTAGGAGCTAGGAAATGGTCCGCTTTACAGAAATGTTCAAATTTACTGGCATTTCATATATTCTCTGCAATAACATTGTCCTGATTCTTTCTGTATATTCTTTACTTATGTTTTTGTTTTCCTTAATCAAAGTGTGTATTTTAAATCTTTTCAAAGAATATTCTTTGGACTTACTAAATCACCTGAATTTTATACGTTTTCTGTTGTATTATGTTCTTCTCATATCTTTATTTGTCTTTTTTCTATGTTCTCATGGTTTATTGTTTTGATTTTCTGATGTCAAGTAAAACACTTGGTTATTCATTTGAATAAATCTTTTTACTTATAAAGATTTGAACTTTTAAAGATTCCAGCTTACTTGTACGTTTCTAAGGGTCCATTCCTCTACACAGTTGCCGGCCTAAGGCTTAGATCACTATTAGCAATGTATATATTGACATATTATCCCCTCGGCTTTCTGTGATTCCCTACATCTCACCTTTCTTTGCAGACAAGCCATTTGAAATAACCTTAACTTATTTCACAGCCAATAATTCTTTGAAATAATGTGTATTTTTTAGAGAAATCATCTTATATAATTAGGCAGAAAATCTCACCTTTCATAGTTTTCTATAAAGCATAATTTCACTCTTCTCACTGCTTAATTTGTTGTATTAAAGAACATTTGAGTATTTAGCTTTATCAATGACATATTTTTTAAAATGTTTTAGAGATCCTACCAGTCTTTGAAAACCTCCTTGTTCCTTGTTTCATTTCCAGGTTTATGTATATTTTCTGCCTAGCACCTGATTATTCCAACATCTGATGGGTGGCCTAGGGAATCTAATTCTGGTATTGATTGTTTTTGCTGATTGTCTCCCTTTGTAGCTGATTTCTTCAATATTGTGTAAATTTAGATCATGAGCTCATGTTTAGCTAAACAGCTGACCTTGTAAGAGGCTTAGGTGTGAATGCTCGTAAGTTTCAGCAAAAAGTCGGAAAAGATTTATTTGTGTCCCTCCAATGAGTTGCCCACAAGGACCCCGTTTTCTAGAAGTGTTGATCCAATACTCCCTCTAGCTGTAGGGACTTAGACAGGGCTGCTTTCGGCCCCCGATCTTGGGCAGGGGCAGTGGGCGGCCTGTGACCCGGGCAGGAGCCTCTCTGCGTGTGAACCTGGGAATCATCTCTCCTGCGAACTTCGGTCACCTGGCAGGAAGCTACGATGCCCAGACCTATGGTTAGCTGTGCAGCGAGGTATACTGCGCGGACAGGTTCCACACACACTTCAACTAAGTGGGTGGCCTGAGAGGAAACGTGAGAGTTTGGGTAGCTGTGCAGACAAAGAAGGTGCCCTATGGCCTGGGCCTAAATGCTTGTGACACCCCACTGGGCCTGCCGGGGTCTGAGGGCCCTGCCCTGGGCCCCCTACTCCCCTGCCCTTTGTTCCGTCACAGCAGAGATGGCCACACCCACTCCCTCAGTGAGGGCAGTGTTCCAGCCTCCCTCAGCCCCGCCCACTCTCCGCAGGTTACCATGGACTACAGATGCTGCATTCTGAGGCCAGGGCGTAACGAGAATGCCAAGGGCAGACATGATGACCTTAAATGATTTCCTCTTGTGTCAGTTTTGGTAAACTGTAGGAGCTAGGAAATGGTCAACTTTACAGAAATGTTCAAATTTACTGGCATTTCATATATTCTCTGCTATAACATTGTCCTGATTCTTTCTATATATTCTTTAATTATGTTTGTGTTTTCCTTAATCAAAGTGTGTCTTTTAAATCTTTTCAAAGAATATTCTTTGGACTTACTACCTCACCTGAATTTGATAAGTTTTCTGTGGCATTAAGTTCTGCTCATATCTTTATTTATCTTTTTTCTATGTTCTCAGGTTTTATTGTTTTGATCTTCTGATGTCAATTAAAAGACTTGGTTATTCATTTTCATCAATCTTTTTACTTATAAAGATTTGAACTTTTAAAGATTCCAGCTCATTTTTAAGATTCTAAGGGTCAGTTCCTCTACATTGTGGCTGGCCTAAGGCTTAGTTCACCACATAGCAATGTATATATTGACATTTTCCCCTCGACTTTCTGTGATTCCCTACATCTCACCTTTCTTTGCAGACAAGCCATTTGAAATACACTTAACTTATTTCACAGCCAATAAGTCTTTGAAATAATGTCTATTTTTTAGAGAAATCTTCTTATATAATTAGGCAGAAAATCTCACCTGCCATAGTTTTCAAAACAGCATAATTACACTCTTCTCAATGCTTAATCTGTGGTATTAAACATCCTTTGAGTATTTAGGTTTATCAACGACATGTACTTTAAAAATGTTTTAGAGATCCTACCAGCCTTTGAAAACCTCCTTGTTCCTTGTTTCAGTTCCAGTTTTATGTATATTTTCTGCCTTGCACCTGATTATTCCAACATCAGATGGATGGCCTAGGGAATCTCATTCTGGTATTGATTGTTTCTGCTGATTGTCTCCCTTTGTAGCTGATTTCTTCAATATTGTGTAAATTTAGATCATGAGCTCATGTTTAGCTAAACAGCTGACCTTGTAAGAGGCTTAGGTGTGAACGCTGGTAAGCTTCAGCAGAAAGTCGGCAAAGATTTATTTGTGTCCCTCCAATGAGTTGCCCGCAAGGACCCCGTTTTCTACAAGTGTTGGTCCAATACTCCTTCGAGAGGCAGTGGACTCAGACATGGCTGCTTTTCAGCCTTCGATCTGGGGCAGTGCCAATGGGCGGCCTGAGGCCCGGCTAGGAGCCTCTCCGCATGTGTCCCAGGGACACATTTGCCTGCGAACTTCGGTCACCTGGCAGGAAGCTACGATGCCCTGACCTATGGTGAGCTGTGCAGCAAGGAGTACTGCGAGGACAGCTTCCAAACACACTTCAAATAAGAGGGCGGCCTGAGTGGAAAGGTGAGAGTTTGGGCAGCTGTGCAGACAAAGAAGCCGCCCTTTGTCCTGGGCCTAAATGCTTGTGACACCCCACTGGGTCTGCCGGGCTCTGAGGGCCATGCCCTTGGACCCCTGCTCCCCTGCCCTTTGTTCAGTCACAGCAGAGATGGCCACACCCACTCCCTCAGTGAGGGCAGTCTTCCAACCTCCCTCAGCCAAGCCCCCTCTCCGCAGGTTACCATGGACTACAGATGCTGCATTCTGAGGCCAGGGCGTTCCGAGAATGCCAAGGGCAGACATGATGACCTTAAATGATTTCCTCTTGTGTCAGTTTTGGTAAACTTTAGGAGCTAGGAAATGGTCCGCTTTACAGAAATGTTCAAATTTACTGGCATTTCATATATTCTCTGCTATAACATTGTCCTGATTCTTTCTGTATATTCTTTACTTATGTTTTTGTTTTCCTTAATCAAAGTGTGTCTTTTAAACCTTTTCAAAGAATATTCTTTGGACTTACTAAATCACCTGAATTTTATACGTTTTCTGTTGTATTAAGTTCTGCTCATATCTTTATTTATCTTTTTTCTATGTTCTCAGGGTTTATTGTTTTGATTTTCTGATGTCAAGTAAAACACTTGGTTATTCATTTTAATAAATCTTTTTACTTATAAAGATTTGAACTTTTAAAGATTCCAGCTTACTTGTACGTTTCTAAGGGTCCATTCCTCTACACTGTTGCCGGCCTAAGGCTTAGATCACCATTAGCAATGTATATATTGACATATTATCCCCTCGGCTTTCTGTGATTCCCTACATCTCACCTTTCTTTGCAGACAAGCCATTTGAAATAACCTTAACTTATTTCACAGCCAATAATTCTTTGAAATAATGTGTATTTTTTAGAGAAATCATCTTATATAATTAGGCAGAAAATCTCACCTTCCATAGTTTTCTAAGCAGCATAATTTCACTGTTCTCACTGCTTAATTTGTTGTATTAAAGAACCTTTCAGTATTTAGCTTTATCAATGACATGTACTTTAAAAATGTTTTAGAGATCCTACCAGTCTTTGAAAACCTCCTTTTTCCTTGTTTCATTTCCAGGTTTATGTATATTTTCTGCCTAGCACCTGATTATTCCAACATCTGATGGGTGGCCTAAGGAATCTAATTCTGGTATTGATTGTTTTTGCTGATTGTCTCCCTTTGTAGCTGATTTCTTCAATATTGTGTAAATTTAGATCATGAGCTCATGTTTAGCTAAACAGCTGACCTTGTAAGAGGCTTAGGTGTGACCGCTCATAAGTTTCAGCAAAAAGTCGGCAAAGATTTATTTGTGTCCCTCCAATGAGTTGCCCACAAGGACCGCGTTTTCTAGAAGTGTTGGTCCAATCCTCCCTCTAGGGGTAGGGGACTTAGACAGGGCTGCTTTCGGCCCCCGATCTTGGGCAGGGGCAGTGGGCGGCCTGTGGCCCGGGCAGGAGCCTCTCTGCGTGTGAACCTGGGAATCATCTCTCCTGCGAACTTCGGTCACCTGGCAGGAAGCTACGATGCCCAGACCTATGGTTAGCTGTGCAGCGAGGTATACTGCGCGGAAAGGTTCCACACACACTTCAACTAAGTGGGCGGCCTGAGTGGAAAAGTGAGAGTTTTGGCAGCTGTGCAGACAAAGAAGGTGCCCTATGGCCTGGGCCTAAAGGCTTGTGATAAACCCCTGGGCCTGCCGGGCTCTGAGGGCCCTGCCCTGGGCCCCCTGCTCCCCTGCCCTTTGTTCAGTCACAGCAGAGATGGCCACACAGACTCCCTCAGTGAGGGCAGTGTTCCAGCCTCCCTCAGCCCCGCCCACTCTCCGCAGTTTACCATGGACTACAGATGCTGCATTCTGAGGCCAGGGCGTTCTGAGAATGCCAAGGGCAGACATGATGACCTTAAATGATTTCCTATTGTGTCAGTTTTGGTAAACTGTAGGAGCTAGGAAATGGTCAACTTTACAGAAATGTTCAAATTTACTGGCATTTCATATATTCTCTGCTATAACTTTGCCCTGATTCTTTCTATATATTCTTTAAATATGTTTGTGTTTTCCTTAATCAAAGTGTGTCTTCTAAATCTTTTCAAAGAATATTCTTTGGACTTACTACCTCACCTGAATTTTATACGTTTTCTGTGGTATTAAGTTCTGCTCATATCTTTATTTATCTTTTTTCTATGTTCTCAGGGTTTATTGTTTTGATCTTCTGATGTCAATTAAAACAATTGGTTATTCATTCTCATCAATCTTTTTACTTATAAAGATTTGAACTTTTAAAGATTCCAGCTCACTTTTAAGTTTCTAAGGGTCAGGTCCTCTACATTGTGGCTGGCCTAAGGCTTCGTTCACCATATAGCAATGTATATATTGACATTTTCCCCTCGACTTTCTGTGATTCCCTACATCTCACGTTTCTTTGCAGACAAGCCATTTGAAATACACTTAACTTATTTCACAGCCAATAAGTCTTTGAAATAATGTCTATTTTTTAGAGAAATCTTCTTATATAATTAGGCAGAAAATCCCACCTGCCATAGTTTTCAAAACAACATAATTTCACTCTTCTCAATGCTTAATCTGTGGTATTAAACAAACTTTGAGTATTTAGGTTTATCAACGACATGTACTTTAAAAATGTTTGAGAGATCCTACCAGCCTTTGAAAACCTCCTTGTTCCTTGTTTCAGTTCCAGTTTTATGTATATTGTCTGCCTTGCACCTGATTATTCCAACATCAGATGGATCGCCTAGGGAATCTCATTCTGGTATTGATTGTTTTGCTGTTTGTCTCACTTTGCAGCTGATTTCTTCAATATTGTGTAAATGTAGATCATGAGCTCATGTTTAGCTAAACAGCTGACCTTGTAAGAGGCTTAGGTGTGAACGCTGGTAAGCTTCAGCAGAATGTCGGCAAAGATTTATTTGTGTCCCTCCAATGAGTTGCCCGCAAGGACCCCGTTTTCTACAAGTGTTGGTCCAATACTCCTTCGAGAGGCAGGGGCCTCAGACATGGCTGCTTTTCAGCCTTCGATCTGGGGCAGGGCCAGTGGGCGGCCTGTGGCCCGGGCAGGAGCCTCTCCGCATGTGTCCCAGGGACCCATTTGCCTGCGAACTTCGGTCTCCTGGCAGGAAGGTACGATGCCCTGACTTATGGTTAGCTGTGTAGCAAGGTGTACTGGGCGGACAGGTTCCAAACACACTTCAAATAATAGGGCAGCCTGAGTGGAAAGGTGAGAGTTTGGGCAGCTGTGCAGACAAAGAACGCGCCCTTTGGCCTGGGCCTAAATGCTTGTGACACCCCACTGGGTCTGCCGAGCTCTGAGGGCCCTCCACTGGGCCGCCTGCTCCCCTGACGTTTGTTCAGTCACAGCAGAGATGGCCACACCCACTCCCTCAGTGAGGGCAGTCTTCCAAACTCCCTCAGCCACGCCCCTTCTCCGCAGGTTACCATGGACTACAGATGCTGCATTCTGAGGCCAGGGCGTTCCGAGAATGTCAAGGGCAGACATGATGACCTTAAATGATTTCCTCTTGTGTCAGTTTTGGTAAACTTTAGGAGCTAGGAAATCGTCCGCTTTACAGAAATGTTCAAATTTACTGGCGTTTCATATATTCTCTGCTATAACATTGTCCTGATTCTTTCTGTATATTCTTTACTTATGTTTTTGTTTTCCTTAATCAAAGTGTGTCTTTTAAATCTTTTCAAAGAATATTCTTTGGACTTACTAAATCACCTGAATTTTATACGTTTTCTGTTGTATTAAGTTCTGCTCATATCTTTATTTATCTTTTTTCTATGTTCTCATGGTTTATTGTTTTGATTTTCTGATGTCAAGTAAAACACTTGGTTATTCATTTGAATAAATCTTTTTACTTATAAAGATTTGAACTTTTAAAGATTCCAGCTTACTTGTACGTTTCTAAGGGTCCATTCCTCTACACTGTTGCCGGCCTAAGGCTTAGTTCACCATATAGCAATGTATATATTGACATATTATCCCCTCGGCTTTCTGTGATTCCCTACATCTCACCTTTCTTTGCAGACAAGCCATTTGAAATACCCTTAACTTATTTCACAGCCAATAATTCTTTGAAATAATGTGTATTTTTTAGAGAAATCATCTTATATAATTAGGCAGAAAATCTCACCTTCCATAGTTTTCTAAACAGCATAATTTCACTCTTCTCACTGCTTTATTTGTTGTATTAAACAACTTTGAGTATTTAGCTTTATCAATGACATGTACTTTAAAAATGTTTTAGAGATCCTACCAGTCTTTGAAAACATGCTTGTTCCTTGTTTCATTTCCAGGTTTATGTATATTTTCTGCCTAGCACCTGATTATTCCAACGTCTCAAGGATGGCCTAGGGAATCTAATTCTGGTATTGATTGTTTTTGCTGATTGTCTCCCTTTGTAGCTGATTTCTTCATTATTGTGTAAATTTAGATCATGAGCTCATGTTTAGCTAAACAGCTGACCTTGTAAGAGGCTTAGGTGTGAACGCTCGTAAGTTTCAGCAAAAAGTCGGCAAAGTTTTATTTGTGTCCCTCCAATGAGTTGCCCACAAGAACCCCGTTTTCTAGAAGTGTTGGTCCAATACTCCCTCTAGGGTTAGGGGACTTAGACAGGGCTTCTTTCGGCACCCGATCTTGGGCAGGGGCAGTGGGCGGCCTGTGGCCCGGGCAGGAGACTCTCTGCGTGTGAACCTGGGAATCATCTCTCCTGCGAACTTCGGTCACCAGGCAGGAAGCTACGATGCCCAGACCTATGGTTAGCTGTGCAGCGAGGTATACTGCGTGGACAGGTTCCACACACACTTCAACTAAGTGGGTGGCCTGAGTGGAAAAGTGAGAGTTTGGGCAGGTGTGCTGACAAAGAAGGTGCCCTATATCCTGGGCCTAAAGGCTTGTGACACACCACTGGGCCTACCGGGCTCTGAGGGCCCTGCCCTGGGCCCCCTGCTCCCCTGCCCTTTGTTCAGTCACAGCAGAGATGGCCACACCCACTCCCTCAGTGAGGGCAGTCTTCCAACCTCCCTCAGCCACGCCCCTTCTCCGCAGGTTACCATGGACTACAGATGATGCATTCTGAGGCCAGGGCGTTCCGAGAATGCCAATGGCAGACATGATGACCTTAAATGATTTCCTCTTGTGTCAGTTTTGGTAAACTTTAGGAGCTAGGAAATGGTCCGCTTTACAGAAATGTTCAAATTTACTGGCATTTCATATATTCTGTGCTATAACATTGTCCTGATTCTTTCTGTATATTCTTTACTTATGTTTTTGTTTTCCTTAATCAAAGTGTGTCTTTTAAATCTTTTCAAAGAATATTCTTTGCACTTACTAAATCACCTAAATTTTATACGTTTTCTGTGGTATTAAGTTCTGCTCATATCTTTATTTATCTTTTTTCTATGTTCTCAGGGTTTATTTTTTTGATCTTCTGATGTCAATTTAAACACTTGGTTATTCATTCTCATCAATCTTTTTAATTATAAGGATTTGAACTTTTAAAGATTCCAGCTCACTTTTAAGTTTCTAAGGGTCAGGTCCTCTAAATTGTGGCTGGCCTAAGGCTTAGTTCACCACATAGCAATGTATATATTGACATTTTCCCCTCGACTTTCTGTGATTCCCTACATCTCACCTTTCTTTGCAGACAAGCCATTTGAAATACACTTAACTTATTTCACAGCCAATAAGTCTTTGAAATAATGTCTATTTTTTAGAGAAATCTTCTTATATAATTAGGCAGAAAATCTCACCTGCCATAGTTTTCAAAACAGCATAATTTCAGTCTTCTCAATGCTTAATCTGTGGTATTAAACAACCTTTGAGTATTTAGGTTTATTAACGACATGTACTTTAAAAAAGTTTTAGAGATCCTACCAGCCTTTGAAAACCTACTTGTTACTTGTTTCAGTTCCAGTTTTATGTATATTTTCTACCTTGCACCTGATTATTCCAACATCAGATGGATGGCCTAGGGAATCTCATTCTGGTATTAATTTTTTTGCTGATGGTCTCCCTTTGTAGCTGATTTTTTCAATATTGTGTAAATTTAAATCATGAGCTCATGTTTAGCTAAACAGCTGACCTTGTAAGAGGCTTAGGTGTGGACGCTGGTAAGCTTCAGCAGAAAGTCGGCAAAGATTTATTTGTGTCCCTCCAATGAGTTGCCCGCAAGGACCCCGTTTTCTACAAGTGTTGGTCCAATACTCTTTCGAGAGGCAGTGGACTCAGAGATGGCTGCTTTTCAGCCTTCGATCTGGGGCAGGGCCAGTAGGCGGCCTGTGGCCCGGGCAAGAGCCTCTCCGCATGTGTCCCAGGGACCCATTTGCCTGCGAACTTCGGTCACCTGGCAGGAAGCTACGATGCCCAGACCTATGGTGAGCTGTGCAGCGAGGAGTACTGCGCGGACAGGTTCCAAACACACTTCAAATAAGAGGGCGGCCTGAGTGGAAAGGTGAGAGTTTGGGCAGCTGTGCAGACAAAGAAGGCGCCCTTTGGCCTGGGCCTAAATGCTTGTGACACCCCACTGGGTCTGCCGGGCTCTGAGGGCCCTGCACTGGGCCCCCTGCTCCCCAGCCATTTGTTCAGTCACAGCAGAGATGGCCACATCCACTCCCTCAGTGAGGGCAGTGTTCCAAGCTCCCTCAGCCACGCCCCCTCTCCGCAGGTTACCATGAACTACAGATGCTGCATTCTGAGGCCATGGCTTACCGAGAATGCCAAGGGCAGACATGATGACCTTAAATGATTTCCTCTTGTGTCAGTTTTGGTAAAGTTTAGGAGCTAGGAAATGGTCCACTTTACAGAAATGTTCAAATTTACTTGCATTTCATATATTCTCTGCTATAACATTGTCCGGATTCTTTCTCTATATTCTTTACTTATGTTTATGTTTTCCTTAATCAAAGTGTGTCTTTTAAATCTTTTCAAAGAATATTCTTTGGACTTACTAAATCACCTGAATTTTATACGTTTTCTGTTGTATTAAGTTCTGCTCATATCTTTATTTATCTTTTTTCTATGTTCTCAGGGTTTATTGTTTTGATTTTCTGATGTCAAGTAAAACACTTGGTTATTCATTTTAATAAATCTTTTTACTTATAAAGATTTGAACTTTTAAAGATTCCAGCTTACTTGTACGTTCCTAAGGGTCCATTCCTCTACACTGTTGCCGGCCTAAGGCTTAGTTCACCATATAGCAATGTATATATTGACATATTATCCCCTCGGCTTTCTGTGATTCCCTACATCTCACCTTTCTTTGCACACAAGCCATTTGAAATACCCATAACTTATTTCACAGCCAATAATTCTTTGAAATAATGTGTATTTTTTAGAGAAATCATCTTATATAATTAGGCAGAAAATCTCACCTTCCATAGTTTTCAAAACAGCATAATTTCACTCTTCTCACTGCTTAATTTGTTGTATTAAAGAACCTTTGAGTATTTAGCTTTATCAATGACATGTACTTTAAAAATGTTTTAGAGATCCTACCAGTCTTTGAAAACATGCTTGTTCCTTGTTTCATTTCCAGGTTTATGTATATTTTCTGCCTAGAACCTGATTATTCCAACATCTGATGGGTGGCCTAGGGAATCTAATTCTGGTATTGATTGTTTTTGCTGATTGTCTCCCTTTGTAGCTGATTTCTTCATTATTGTGTAAATTTAGATCATGAGCTCATGTTTAGCTAAACAGCTGACCTTGTCAGAGGCTTAGGTGTGAACGCTCGTAAGTTTCAGCAAAAAGTCGGCAAAGATTTATTTGTGTCCCTCCAATGAGTTGCCCACAAGGTCCCCGTTTTCTAGAAGTGTTGGTCCAATACTCCCTCTAGGGGTATGGGACTTAGACAGGGCTGCTTTCGGCCCCCGATCTTGGGCAGGGGCAGTGGGCGGCTTGTGGCCCGGGCAGGAGCCGCTCTGCGTGTGAACCTGGGAATCATCTCTCCTGCGAACTTCGGTCTCCTGGCAGGAAGCTACGATGCCCAGACATATGGTTAGCTGTGCAGCGAGGTATACTGCGCGGACAGGTTCCACACACACTTCAACTAAGTGGGTGGCCTGAGAGGAAAAGTGAGAGTTTGGGCAGCTGTGCAGACAAAGAAGGTGCCCTATGGCCTGGGCCTAAATGCTTGTGACACCCCACTGGGCCTGCCGGGCTCTGAGGGCCCTTCCCTTGGCCCCCTGCTCCCCAACCCTTTGTTCAGTCACAGCAGAGATGGCCACACCCACTCCCTCAGTGAGGGCAGTCTTCCAGCCTCCCTCCGCCCCGCCCACTCTCCGTAGGTTACCATGGACTACAGATGCTGCATTCTGAGGCCAGGGCGTAACGAGAATGCCAAGGGCAGACATGATGACCTTAAATGATTTCCTCTTGTGTCAGTTTTGGTAAACTGTAGGAGCTAGGAAATGGTCAACTTTACAGAAATGTTCAAATTTACTGGCATTTCATATATCCTCTGCTATAACATTGTCCTGATTCTTTCTATATATTCTTTAATTATGTTTGTGTTTTCCTTAATCAAAATGTGTCTTTTAAATCTTTTCAAAGAATATTCTTTGGAATTACTACCTCACCTGAATTTGATAAGTTTTCTGTGGTATTAAGTTCTGCTCATATCTTTATTTATCTTTTTTCTATGTTCTCAGGGTTTATTGTTTTGATCTTCTGATGTCAATTAAAACACTTGGTTATTCATTTTCATCAATCTTTTTACTTATAAAGATTTGAACTTTTAAAGATTCCAGCTCATTTTTAAGTTTCTAAGGGTCAGGTCCTCTACATTCTGGCTGGCCTAAGGCTTAGTTCACCACATAGCAATGTATATATTGACATTTTCCCCTCGAATTTCTGTGATTCCCTACATCTCACCTTTCTTTGCAGACAAGTTATTTGAAATACAGTTAACTTATTTCACAGCCAATAAGTCTTTGAAATAATGTCTATTTTTTAGAGAAATCTTCTTATATAATTAGGCAGAAAATCTCACCTGCCATAGTTTTCAAAACAGCATAATTTCACTCTTCTCAATGCTTAAACTGTGGTATTAAACAACCTTTGAGTATTTAGGTTTATCAACGACATGTACTTTAAAAATGTTTTAGAGATCCTACCAACCTTTGAAAACCTCCTTGTTCCTTGTTTCAGTTCCAGTTTTATGTATATTTTCTGCCTTGCACCTGATTATTCCAACATCAGATGGATGGCCTAGGGAATCTCATTCTGGTATTGATTGTTTCTGCTGATTGTCTCCCTTTGTAACTGATTTCTTCAATATTGTGTAAATTTAGATCATGAGCTCATGTTTAGCTAAACAGCTGACCTTGTAGGAGGCTTAGGTGTGAACGCTGGTAAGCTTCAGCAGAAAGTCGGCAAAGATTTATTTGTGTCCCTCCAATGAGTTGCCCGCAAGGACCCCGTTTTCTACAAGTGTTGGTCCAATACTCCTTCTAGGAGTATGGGACTTAGACAGGGCTGCTTTCGGCCCCCGATCTTGGGCAGGGGCAGTGGGCGGCCTGTGGCCCGGGCAGGAGCCTCTCTGCGTGTGAACCTAGGAATCAACTCTCCTGCGAACTTCGGTCACCTGGCAGGAAGCTACGATTCCCAGACCTATGGTTAGCTCTGCAGCAAGGTATACTGCGCGGACAGGTTCCACACACACTTCAACTAAGTGGGTGGCCTGAGTGGAAAAGTGAGAGTTTGTGTAGCTGTGCAGACAAAGAAGGCGCCCTATGGCCTGGGCCTAAATGCTTGTGACACTCCACTGGGCCTGCCGGGCTCTGAGGGCCCTGCCCTGGGCCCCCTGTTCCCCTGCCCTTTGTTCAGTCACAGCAGAGATGGCCACACCCACTCCCTCAGTGAGGGCAGTGTTCCAGCCTCCCTCCGCCCCGCCCACTCTCCGTAGGTTACCATGGAATACAGATGCTGCATTCTGAGGCCAGGGCGTAACGAGAATGCCAAGGGCAGACATGATGACCTTAAATGATTTCCTCTTGTGTCAGTTTTGGTAAACTGTAGGAGCTAGGAAATGGTCAACTTTACAGAAATGTTCAAATTTACTGGCATTTCATATATTCTCTGCTATAACATTGTCCTGATTCTTTCTATATATTCTTTAATTATGTTTGTGTTTTCCTTAATCAAAGTGTGTCTTTTAAATCTTTTCAAAGAATATTCTTTGGACTTACTACCTCACCTGAATTTTATACGTTTTCTGTGGTATTAAGTTCTGCTCATATCTTTATTTATCTTTTTTCTATGTTCTCAGGGTTTATTGTTTTGATCTTCTGATGTCAATTAAAACACTTGGTTATTCATTTTCATCAATCTTTATACTTATAAAGATTTGAACTTTTAAAGATTCCAGCTCATTTTTAAGTTTCTAAGGGTCAGGTCCTCTACATTGTGGCTGGCCTAAGGCTTAGTTCACCACATAGCAATGTATATATTGACATTTTCCCCTCGACTTTCTGTGATTCCCTACATCTCACCTTTCTTTGCAGACAAGCCATTTGAAATACACTTAACTTATTTCACAGCCAATAAGTCTTTGAAATAATGTCTATTTTTTAGAGAAATCTTCTTATATAATTAGGCAGAAAATCTCACCTGCCATAGTTTTCAAAACAGCATAATTTCACTCTTCTCAATGCTTAATCTGTGGTATTAAAGAACCTTTGAGTATTTAGGTTTATCAACGACATGTACTTTATAAATGTTTTAGAGATCCTACCAGCCTTTGAAAACCTCCTTGTTCCTTGTTTCAGTTCCAGTTTTATGTATATTTTCTGCGTTGCACCTGATTATTCCAACATCAGATGGATGGCCTAGGGAATCTCATTCTGGTATTGATTGTTTCTGATGATTGTCTCCCTTTGTAGCTGATTTCTTCAATATTGTGTAAATTTAGATCATGAGCTCATGTTTAGCTAAACAGCTGACCTTGTAAGAGGCTTAGGTGTGAACGCTGGTAAGCTTCAGCAGAAAGTCGGCAAAGATTTATTTGTGTCCCTCCAATGAGTTGCCCGCAAGGACCCCGTTTTCAACAAGTGTTGGTCCAATACTCCTTCGAGAGGCAGTGGACTCAGACATGGCTGCTTTTCAGCCTTCGATCTGGGGCAGGGCCTGAGGGCGGCCTGTGGCCCGGGCAAGAGCCTCTCCGCATGTGTCCCAGGGACCCATTTGCCTGCGAACTTCGGTCACCTGGCAGGAAGCTACGATGCCCTGACCTATGGTGAGCTGTGCAGCGAGGAGTACTGCGCGGACAGGTTCCAAACACACTTCAAATAAGAGGGCGGCCTGAGTGGAAAGTTGAGAGTTTGGGCAGCTGTGCAGACAAAGAAGGCGCCCTTTGGCCTGGGCCTAAATGCTTGTGACACCCCACTGGGTCTGCCGGGCTCTGAGGGCCCTGCCCTGGGCCCCCTGCTCCCCTGCCCTTTGTTCAGTCACAGCAGAGATGGCCACACCCACTCCCTCAGTGAGGGCAGACTTCCAAGCTCCCTCAGCCACGTCCCCTCTCCGCAGGTTACCATGGACTACAGATGCTGCATTCTGAGGCCAGGGCGTTCCGAGAATGCCAAGGGCAGACATGATGACCTTAAATGATTTCCTCTTGTGTCAGTTTTGGTAAACTTTAGGAGCTAGGAAATGGTCCGCTTTACAGAAATGTTCAAATTTACTGGCATTTCATATATTCTCTGCTATAACATTGTCCTGATTCTTTCTGTATATTCTTTACTTATGTTTTTGTTTTCCTTAATCAAAGTGTGTCTTTTAAATCTTTTCAAAGAATATTCTTTGGACTTACTAAATCACCTGAATTTTATAAGTTTTCTGTTGTGTTAAGTTCTGCTCATATCTTTATTTATCTTTTTTCTATGTTCTCAGGGTTTATTGTTTTGATTTTCTGATGTCAAGTAAAACACTTGGTTATTCATTTTAATAAATCTTTTTACTTATAAAGATTTGAACTTTTAAAGATTCCAGCTTACTTGTACGTTTCTAAGGGTCCATTCCTCTACACTGTTGCCGGCCTAAGGCTTAGATCACCATTAGCAATGTATATATTGACATATTATCCCCTCGGCTTTCTGTGATTCCCTACATCTCACCTTTCTTTGCAGACAAGCCATTTGAAATACCCTTAACTTATTTCACAGACAATAATTCTTTGAAATAATGTGTATTTTTTAGAGAAATCATCTTATATAATTAGGCAGAAAATCTCACCTTCCATAGTTTTCTAAACAGCATAATTTCACTGTTCACACTGCTTAATTTGTTGTATTAAAGAACCTTTCAGTATTTAGCTTTATCAATGACATGTATTTTAAAAATGTTTTAGAGATCCTACCAGTCTTTGAAAACCTCCTTGTTCCTTGTTTCATTTCCAGGTTTATGTATATTTTCTGCCTAGCACCTGATTATTCCAACATCTGATGGGTGGCCTAAGGAATCTAATTCTGGTATTGATTGTTTTTGCTGATTGTCTCCCTTTGTAGCTGATTTCTTCAATATTGTGTAAATTTAGATCATGAGCTCAGGTTTAGCTAAACAGCTGACCTTGTAAGAGGCATAGGTGTGAACGCTCCTAAGTTTCAGCAAAAAGTCGGCAAAGATTTATTTGTGTCCCTCCAATGAGTTGCCCACAAGGACCCCGTTTTCTAGAAGTGTTGGTCCAATACTCCCTCTAGGGGTAGGGGACTTAGACAGGGCTGCTTTCGGCCCCCGAACTTGGGCAGGGGCAGTGGGCGGCCTGTGGCCCGGGCAGGAGCCTCTCTACGTGTGAACCTGGGAATCATCTCTCCTGCGAACTTCGGTCACCTGGCAGGAAGCTACGATGCCCAGACCTATGGTTAGCTGTGCAGCGAGGTATACTGCGCGGACAGGTTCCACACACACTTCAACTAAGTGGGTGGCCTGAGTGGAAAAGTGAGAGTTTGTGTAGCTGTGCAGACAAAGAAGGTGTCCTATGGCCTGGGCCTAAAGGCTTGTGACACACCACTGGGCCTGCCGTCCTCTGAGGGCCCTGCCCTGGTCCCCCTGCTCCCCTGCCCTTTGTTCAGTCACAGCAGAGATGGCCACACCGACTCCCTCAGTGAGGGCAGTGTTCCAGCCTCCCTCAGCCCCGCCCACTCTCCGCAGGTTACCATGGACTACAGATGCTGCATTCTGAGGCCAGGGCGTTCTGAGAATGCCAAGGGCAGACATGATGACCTTAAATGATTTCCTCTTGTGTCAGTTTTGGTAAACTGTAGGAGCTAGGAAATGGTCAACTTTACAGAAATGTTCAAATTTACTGGCATTTCATATATTCTCTTCTATAACTTTGCCCTGATTCTTTCTATATATTATTTAATTATGTTTGTGTTTTCCTTAATCAAAGTGTGTCTTTTAAATCTTTTCAAAGAATATTCTTTGGACTTACTACCTCACCTGAATTTTATACGTTTTCTGTGGTATTAAGTTCTGCTCTTATCTTTATTTATCTTTTTTCTATGTTCTCAGGGTTTATTGTTTTGATCTTCTGATGTCAATTAAAACACTTGGTTATTCATTTTCATCAATCTTTTTACTTATAAAGATTTGAACTTTTAAAGATTCCAGCTCACTTTTAAGTTTCTAAGGGTCAGGTCCTCTACATTGTGGCTGGCCTAAGGCTTAGTTCACCACATAGCAATGTATATATTGACATTTTCCCCTCGAATTTCTGTGATTCCCTACATCTCACCTTTCTTTGCAGACAAGCCATTTGAAATACACTTAACTTATTTCACAGCCAATAAGTCTTTGAAATAATGTCTATTTTTTAGAGAAATCTTCTTATATAATTAGGCAGAAAATCCCACCTGCCATAGTTTTCAAAACAACATAATTTCACTCTTCTCAATGCTTAATCTGTGGTATTAAACAACCTTTGAGTATTTAGGTTCATCAACGACTTGTACTTTAAAAATGTTTTAGAGATCCTACCAGCCTTTGAAAACCTCCTTGTTCCTTGTTTCAGTTCCAGTTTTATGTATATTTTCTGCCTTGCACCTGATTTTTCCAACATCAGATGGATGGCCTAGGGAATCTCATTCTGGTACTGATTGTTTTGCTGATTGTCTCACTTTGCATCTGATTTCTTCAATATTGTGTAAATTTAGATCATGAGCTCATGTTTAGCTAAACAGCTGACCTTGTAAGAGGCTTAGGTGTGAACGCTGGTAAGCTTCAGCAGAAAGTCGGCAAAGAGTTATATGTGTCCCTCCAATGAGTTGTCCGCAAGGACCCCGTTTTCTACAAGTGTTGGTCCAATACTCCTTCGAGAGGCAGTGGACTCAGACATGGCTGCTTTTCAGCCTTCGATCTGGGGCAGGGCCAGTGGGCGGCCTGTGGCCCGGGCAGGAGCCTCTCCGCATGTGTCCCAGGGACCCATTTGCCTGCGAACTTCGGTCACCTGGCAGGAAGGTACGATGCCCTGACCTATGGTTAGCTGTGCAGCGAGGTGTACTGCGCGGACAGGTTCCAAACACACTTCAAATAAGAGGGCGGCCTGAGTGGAAAGGTGAGACTTTGGGCAGCTCTGCAGACAAAGAAGGCGCCCTTTGGCCTGGGCCTAAATGCTTGTGACACCCCACTGGGTCTGCCGGGCTCTGAGGGCCCTGCCCTGGGCCCCCTGCTCCCCTGCCCTTTGTTCAGTCACAGCAGAGATGGCCACACCCACTCCCTTAGTGAGGGCAGACTTCCAAACTCCCTCAGCCACGCCCTTTCTCCGCAGGTTACCATGTACTACAGATGCTGCATTCTGAGGCCAGGGCGTTCCGAGAATGCCAAGGGCAGACATGAGGACCTTAAATGATTTCCTCTTGTGTCAGTTTTGATAAACTTTAGGAGCTAGGAAATGGTCCGCTTTACAGAAATGTTCAAATTTACTGGCATTTCATATATTCTCTGCTATAACATTGTCCTGATTCTTTCTGTATATTCTTTACTTATGTTTTTGTTTTCCTTAATCAAAGTGTGTCTTTTAAATCTTTTCAAAGAATATTCTTTGGACTTACTAAATCACCTGAATTTTATACGTTTTCTGTTGTATTAAGTTCTGCTCATATCGTTATTTATCTTTTTTCTATGTTCTCAGGGTTTATTATTTTGATTTTCTGATGTCAAGTAAAACACTTGGTTATTCATTTTAATAAATATTTTTACTTATAAAGATTTGAACTTTTCAAGATTCCAGCTTACTTGTACGTTTCTAAGGGACCATTCCTCTACACTGTTGCCGGCCTAAGGCTAAGTTCACCCTATAGCAATGTATATATTGACATATTATCCCCTCGGCTTTCTGTGATTCCCTACATCTCACCTTTCTTTGCAGACAAGCCATTTGAAATACCCTTAACTTATTTCACAGCCAATAATTCTTTGAAATAATGTGTATTTTTTAGAGAAATCATCTTATATAATTAGGCAGAAAATCTCACCTTCCATAGTTTTCTAAACAGCATAATTTCACTCTTCTCACTGCTTAATTTGTTGTATTAAACAACCTTTGAGTATTTAGCTTTATCAATGACATGTACTTTAAAAATGTTTTAGAGATCCTACCAGTCTTTGACAACATGCTTGTTCCTTGTTTCATTTCCAGGTTTATGTATATTTTCTGCCTAGCACCTGATTATTCCAACATCTCAAGGATGGCCTAGGGAATCTAATTCTGGTATTGATTGTTTTTGCTGATTGTCTCCCTTTGTACCTGATTTCTTCATTATTGTGTAAATTTAGATCATGAGCTCATGTTTAGCTAAACAGCTGACCTTGTAAGAGGCTTAGGTGTGAACACTCATAAGTTTCAGCAAAAAGTCGGGAAAGATTTTTTTGTGTCCCACCAATGAGTTGCGCATAAGGACCCCGTTTTCTAGAAGTGTTGGTCTAATACTCCTTCTAGGAGTAGGGGACTTAGACAGGGCTGCTTTCGGCCCCCGATCTTGGGCAGGGGCATTGGGCGGCCTGTGGCCCGGGCAGGAGCCTCTCTGCGTGTGAACCTGGGAATAATCACTCCTGCGAACTTCGGTCACCTGGCAGGAAGCTACGATGTCCAGACCTATGGTTAGCTGTGCAGCGAGGTATACTGCGTGGACAGGTTCCACACACACTTCAACTAAGTGAGTGGCCTGAGTGGAAAAGTGAGAGTTTGTGTAGCTGTGCAGACAAAGAAGGCGCCCTATGGCCTGGGCCTAAATGCTTGTGACACTCCACTGGGCCTGCCGTGCTCTGAGGTCCCTGCCCTTGGCCCCCAGCTCCCCTGCCCTTTGTTCAGTCACAGCAGAGATGGCCACACCGACTCCCTCAGTGAGGGCAGTGTTCCAGCTTCCCTCAGCCCCGCCCACTCTCTGCAGGTTACCATGGACTTCAGATGCTGCATTCTGAGGCCAGGGCGTTCCGAGAATGCAAAGGGCAGACATGATGACCTTAAATGATTTCCTCTTGTGTCAGTTTTGGTAAACTGTAGGAGCTAGGAAATGGTCAACTTTACAGAAATGGTCAAATTTACTGGCATTTCATATATTCTCTGCTATAACATTGTCCTGATTCTTTCTATATATTCTTTAATTATGTTTGTGTTTTCCTTAATCAAAGTGTGTCTTTTAAATCTTTTCAAAGAATATTCTTTGGACTTACTACCTCACCTGAATTTTATACGTTTTCTGTGGTATTAAGTTCTGCTCATATCTTTATTTATCTTTTTTCTATGTTCTCAGGGTTTATTGTTTTGATCTTCTGATGTCAATTAAAGCACTTGGTTATTCATTTTCATCAATATTTTTACTTATAAAGATTTGAACTTTTAAAGATTCCAGCTCATTTTTAAGTTTCTAAGGGTCAGGTCCTTTACATTGTGGCTGGACTAAGGCTTAGTTCACCACATAGCAATGTATATATTGACATTTTCCCCTCGACTTTCTGTGATTCCCTACATCTCACCTTTCTTTGCAGACAAGCAATTTGAAATACACTTAACTTATTTCACAGCCAATAAGTCTTTGAAATAATGTCTATTTTTTAGAGAAATCTTCTTATATAATTAGGCAGAAAATCTCACCTGCCATAGTTTTCAAAACAGCATAATTTCACTCTTCTCAATGCTTAATCTGTGGTATTAAACAACCTTTGAGTATTTAGGTTTATCAACGACATGTATTTTAAAAATGTTTTAGAGATCCTACCAACCTTTGAAAACCTCCTTGTTCCTTGTTTCAGTGCCAGTTTTATGTATATTTTCTGCCTTGCACCTGATTATTCCAACATCAGATGGATGGCCTAGGGAATCTCATTCTGGTATTGATTGTTTCTGCTGATTGCCTCCCTTTGTAGCTGATTTCTTCAATATTGTGTAAATTTAGATCATGAGCTCATGTTTAGCTAAACAGCTGACCTTGTAAAAGGCTTAGGTGTGAACGCTGGTAAGCTTCAGCCGAAAGTCGGCAAAGATTTATTTGTGTCCCTCCAATGAGTTGCCCGCAGGGACCCCGTTTTCTACAAGTGTTGGTCCAATACTCCTTCGAGAGGCAGTGGACTCAGACATGGCTGCTTTTCAGCCTTCGATCTTGGGCAGGGCCAGTGGGCGGCCTGTGGCCCGGGCAGGAGCCTCTCCACATGTGTCCCAGGGACCCATTTGCCTGCGAACTTCGGTCACCTGGCAGGAAGGTACGATGCCCTGACCTATGGTGAGCTGTGCAGCGAGGAGTACTGCGCGGACAGGTTCCAAACACACTTCAAATAAGAGGGCGGCCTGAGTGGAAAGGTGAGAGTTTGGGCAGCTGTGCAGACAAAGAAGGCGCCCTTTGGCCTGGGCCTAAATGCTTGTGACACCCCACTGGCTCTGCCGGGCTCTGAGGGCCCTGCCCTGGGCCCCCTGCTCCCCTGCACTTTGTTCAGTCACAGCAGAGATGGCCACACCCACTCGCTCAGTGAGGGCAGTCTTCCAAACTCCCTCAGCCACGCCCCATCTCCGCAGGTTACCATGGACTACAGATGCTGCATTCTGAGGCCAGGGCGTTCCGAGAATGCCAAGGGCAGACATGATGACCTTAAATGATTTCCTCTTGTGTCAGTTTTGGTAAACTTTAGGAGCTAGGAAATGGTCCGCTTTACAGAAATGTTCAAATTTACTGGCATTTCATATATTCTCTGCTATAACATTGTCCTGATTCTTTCTGTATATTCTTTACTTATGTTTTTGTTTTCCTTAATCAAAGTGTGTCTTTTAAATCTTTTCAAATAATATTCTTTGGACTTACTAAATCACCTGAATTTTATACGTTTTCTGTTGTATTAAGTTCTGCTCATATCTTTATTTGTCTTTTTTCTGTGTTCTCATGGTTTATTGTTTTGATTTTCTGATGTCAAGTAAAACACTTGGTTATTCATTTGAATAAATCTTTTTACTTATAAAGATTTGAACTTTTAAAGATTCCAGCTTACTTGTACGTTTCTAAGGGTCCATTCCTCTACACTGTTGCCGGCCTAAGGCTTAGTTCACCATATAGCAATGTATATATTGACATATTATCCCCTCGGCTTTCTGTGATTCCCTACATCTCACCTTTCTTTGCAGACAAGCCATTTGAAATACCCTTAACTTATTTCACAGCAAATAAGTCTTTGAAATAATGTGTATTTTTTAGAGAAATCATCTTATATAATTAGGCAGAAAATCTCAATTTCCATAGTTTTCTAAACAGCATAATTTCACTCTTCTCACTGCTTAATATGTTGTATTAAACAACCTTTGAGTATTTAGCTTTATCAATGACATGTACCTTAAAAATGTTTTAGAGATCCTACCAGTCTTTGAAAACATGCTTGTTCCTTGTTTCATTTCCAGGTTTATGTATATTTTCTGCCTAGCACCTGATTATTCCAACATCTGATGGGTGGCCTAGGGAATCTAATTCTGGTATTGATTGTTTTTGCTGATTGTCTCCCTTTGTAGCTTATTTCTTCAATATTGTGTAAATTTAGATTATGAGATCATGTTTAGCTAAACAGCTGACCTTGTAAGAGGCTTAGGTGTGAACGCTCCTAAGTTTCAGCAAAAAGTCGGCAAAGATTTATTTGTGTCCCTCCAATGAGTTGCCCACAAGGACCCCGTTTTCTAGAAGTGTTGGTCCAATACTCCCTCTAGGGGTAGGGGACTTAGACAGGGCTGCTTTCGGCCCCCGATCTTGGGCAGGGGCAGTGGGCGGCCTGTGGCCCGGGCAGGAGCCTCTCTGCGTGTGAACCTGGGAATCATCTCTCCTGCGAACTTCGGTCACCTGGCAGGAAGCTACGATGCCCAGACCTATGGTTAGCTGTGCAGCGAGGTATACTGCGCGGACAGCTTCCACACACACTTCAACTAAGTGGGTGGCCTGAGAGGAAAAGTGAGAGTTTGGGCAGCTGTGCAGACAAAGAAGGTGCCCTATGGCCTGGGCCTAAATGCTTGTGACACCCCACTGGGCCTGCCAGTCTCTGAGGGGCCTGCCCTGGGCCACCTTCTCCCCTAACTTTGTTCAGTCACAGCAGATATGGCCACACCCACTCCCTCAGTGAGGGCAGTGTTCCAGCCTCCCTCCGCCCCGCCCACTCTCCGCAGGTTACCATGGACTACAGATGCTGCATTCTGAGGCCAGGGCGTTCCGAGAATGCCAAGGGCAGACATGATGACCTTAAATGATTTCCTCTTGTGTCAATTTTGGTAAACTGTAGGAGCTAGGAAATGGTCAACTTTACAGAAATGTTCAAATTTACTGGCATTTCATATATTCTCTGCTGTAACATTGTCCTGATTCTTTCTATATATTCTTTAATTATGTTTGTGTTTTCCTTAATCAAAGTGTGTCTTTTAAATCTTTTCAAAGAATATTCTTTGGACTTACTACGTCACCTGAATTTGATACGTTTTCTGTGGTATTAAGTTCTGCTCATATCTTTATTTATCTTTTTTCTATGTTCTCAGGGTTTATGTTTTGATCTTCTGATGTCAATTAAAACACTTGGTTATTCATTTTCATCAATCTTTTTACTTATAAAGATTTGAACTTTTAAAGATTCCAGCTCACTTTTAAGTTTCTAAGGGTCAGGTCCTCTACATTGTGGCTGGCCTAAGGCTTAGTTCACCACATAGCAATGTATATATTGACATTTTCCCCTCGACTTTCTGTGATTCCCTACATCTCACCTTTCTTTGCAGACAAGCCATTTGAAAAACACTTAACTTATTTCACAGCCAAAAAGTCTTTGAAATAATGTCTATTTTTTAGAGAAATCTTCTTATATAATTAGGCAGAAAATCTCACCTGCCATAGTTTTCAAAACAGCATAATTTCACTCTTCTCAATGCTTAATCTGTGGTATTAAACAACCTTTGAGTATTTAGGTTTATCAACGACATGTACTTTAAAAATGTTTTAGAGATCCTACCAGCCTTTGAAAACCTCCTTGTTCCTTGTTTCAGTTCCAGTTTTATGTATATTTTCTGCCTTGCACCTGATTATTCCAACATCAGATGGATGGCCTAGGAAATCTCATTCTGGTATTGATTGTTTCTGCTGATTGTCTCCCTTTGTAGCTGATTTCTTCAATATTGTGTAAATTTAGATCATGAGCTCATGTTTAGCTAAACAGCTGACCTTGTAAGAGGCTTAGGTGTGAACGCTGGTAAGCTTCAGCAGAATGTCGGCAAAGATTTATTTGTGTCCCTCCAATGAGTTGCCCGCAAGGACCCCGTTTTCTACAAGTGTTGGTCCAATACTCCTTCGAGAGGCAGTGGACTCAGACATGGCTGCTTTTCAGCCTTCGATCTTGGGCAGGGCCAGTGGGCGGCCTGTGGCCCGGGCAAGAGCCTCTCCGCATGTGTCCCAGGGACCAATTTGCCTGCGAACTTCGGTCACCTGGCAGGAAGCTACGATTCCCTGACCTATGGTGAGCTGTGCAGCGAGGAGTACTGCGCGGACAGCTTCCAAACACACTTCAAATTAGAGGGCGGCCTGAGTGGAAAGGTGAGAGTTTGGGCAGCTGTGCAGACAAAGAAGGCGCCCTTTGGCCTGGGCCTAAATGCTTGTGACACCCCACTGGGTCTGCCGGGCTCTGAGGGCCCTGCCCTGGGCCTCCTGCTCCCCTGCCCTTTGTTCAGTCACAGCAGAGATGGCCACAGCCACTCCCTCAGTGAGGGCAGTCGTCCAAGCTCCCTCAGCCACGCCCCCTCTCCGCAGGTTACCATGGACTACAGATGCTGCATTCTGAGGCCAGGGCGTTCCGAGAATGCCAAGGGCAGACATGATGACCTTAAATGATTTCCTCTTGTGTCAGTTTTGGTAAACTTTAGGAGCTAGGAAATGGTCCGCTTTACAGAAATGTTCAAATTTACTGGCATTTCATATATTCTCTGCTATAACATTGTCCTGATTCTTTTTGTATATTCTTTAGTTATGTTTTTGTTTTCCTTAATCAAAGTGTGTCTTTTAAATCTTTTCAAAGAATATTCTTTGGACTTACTAAATCACCTGAATTTTATACGTTTTCTGTTGTATTAAGTTCTGCTCATATCTTTATTTATCTTTTTTCTATGTTCTCATGGTTTATTGTTTTGATTTTCTGATGTCAAGTAAAACACTTGGTTATTCATTTTAATAAATCTTTTTACTTATAAAGATTTGAACTTTTAAAGATTCCAGCTTACTTGTACGTTTCTAGGGGTCCATTCCTCTATACTGTTGCCGGCCTAAGGCTTAGTTCACCATATAGCAATGTATATATTGACATATTATCCCCTCGGCTTTCTGTGATTCCCTACATCTCACCTTTCTTTGCAGACAAGCCATTTGAAATACCCTTAACTTATTTCACAGCCAATAATTCTTTGAAATAATGTGTATTTTTTAGAGAAATCATCTTATATAATTAGGCAGAAAATCTCACCTTCCATAGTTTTCTAAACAGCATAATTTCACTCTTCTCACTGCTTAATTTCTTGTATTAAACAACCTGTGAGTATTTAGCTTTATCAATGACATGTACCTAAAAATGTTTTAGAGATCCTACCAGTCTTTGAAAACATGCTTGTTCCTTTTTTCATTTCCAGGTTTATGTATATTTTCTGCCTAGCACCTGATTATTCCAACATCTGATGGGTGGCCTAGGGAATCTAATTCTGGTATTGATTGTTTTTGCTGATTGTCTCCCTTTGTAGCTGATTTCTTCAATATTGTGTAAATTTAGATTATGAGCTCATGTTTAGCTAAACAGCTGACCTTGTAAGAGGCTTAGGTGTGAACGCTCCTAAGTTTCAGCAAAAAGTCGGCAAAGATTTATTTGTGCCCCTCCAATGAGTTGCCCCCAAGGACCTCGTTTTCTAGAAGTGTTGGTCCAATACTCCCTCTAGGGGTAGGGGACTTAGACAGGGCTGCTTTCGGCCCCCGATCTTGGGCAGGTGCAGTGGGCGGCCTGTGGCCCGGGCAGGAGCCTCTCTGCGTGTGAACCTGGGAATCATCTCTCCTGCGAACTTCGGTCACCTGGCAGGAAGCTACGATGCCCAGACCTATGGTTAGCTGTGCAGCGAGGTATACTGCGCGGACAGCTTCCACACACACTTCAACTAAGTGGGTGGCCTTAGAGGACAAGTGAGAGTTTGGGCAGCTGTGCAGACAAAGAAGGTGCCCTATGGCCTGGGCCTAAATGCTTGTGACACCCCACTAGGCCTGCCGGTCTCTGAGGGCCCTGCCCTGGGCCCCCTGCTCCCCTACCCTTTGTTCAGTCACAGCAGAGATGGCCACACCCACTCCCTCAGTGAGGGCAGTGTTCCAGCCTCCCTCCGCCCGGCCCACTCTCCGCAGGTTACCATGGACTACAGATGCTGCATTCTGAGGCCAGGGCGTTCCGAGAATGCCAAGGGCAGACATGATGACCTTAAATGATTTCCTCTTGTGTCAATTTTGGTAAACTGTAGGAGCTAGGAAATGGTCAACTTTACAGAAATGTTCAAATTTACTGGCATTTCATATATTCTCTGCTGTAACATTGTCCTGATTCTTTCTATATATTCTTTAATTATGTTTGTGTTTTCCTTAATCAAAGTGTGTCTTTTAAATCTTTTCAAAGAATATTCTTTGGAATTACTACGTCACCTGAATTTGATACGTTTTCTGTGGTATTAAGTTCTGCTCATATCTTTATTTATCTTTTTTCTATGTTCTCAGGATTTATGTTTTGATCTTCTGATGTCAATTAAAACACTTGGTTATTCATTTTCATCAATCTTTTTACTTATAAAGATTTGAACTTTTAAAGATTCCATCTCACTTTTAAGTTTCTAAGGGTCAGGTCCTCTACATTGTGGCTGGCATAAGGCTTAGTTCACCACATAGCAATGTATATATTTACATTTTCCCCTCGACTTTCTGTGATTCCCTACATCTCACCTTTCTTTGCAGACAAGCCATTTGAAATACACTTAACTTATTTCACAGCCAAAAAGTCTTTGAAATAATGTCTATTTTTTAGAGAAATCTTCTTATATAATTAGGCAGAAAATCTCACCTGCCATAGTTTTCAAAACAGCATAATTTCACTCTTCTCAATGCTTAATCTGTGGTATTAAACAACCTTTGAGTATTTAGGTTTATCAACGACATGTACTTTAAAAATGTTTTAGAGATCCTACCAGCCTTTGAAAACCTCCTTGTTCCTTGTTTCAGTTCCAGTTTTATGTATATTTTCTGCCTTGCACCTGATTATTCCAACATCAGATGGATGGCCTAGGAAATCTCATTCTGGTATTGATTGTTTCTGCTGATTGTCTCCCTTTGTAGCTGATTTCTTCAATATTGTGTAAATTTAGATCATGAGCTCATGTTTAGCTAAACAGCTGACCTTGTAAGAGGCTTAGGTGTGAACGCTCGTAAGTTTCAGCAAAAAGTCGGCAAAGATTTATTTGTGTCCCTCCAATGAGTTGCCCACAAGGACCCCGTTTTCTAGAAGTGTTGGTCCAATACTCCCTCTAGGGGTAGGGGACTTAGACAGGGCTGCTTTCGGCCCCCGATCTTGGGCAGGGGCAGTGGGCGGCCTGTGGCCAGGGCAGGAACCTCTCTGTGTGTGAACCTGGGAATCATCTCTCCTGCGAACTTCGGTCACCTGGCAGGAAGCTACGATGTCCATACCTATGGTTAGCTGTGCAGCGAGGTATACTGCGCGGACAGGTTCCACACACACTTCAACTAATTGGGTGGCCTGAGTGGAAAAGTGAGAGTTTGGGAAGGTGTGCAGACAAAGAAGGTGCCCTATGGCCTGGGCCTAAAGGCTTGTGACACACCACTGGGCCTGCCGGGCTCTGAGGGCCCTGCCCTGGGCCCCCTGCTCCCCTGCCCTTTGTTCAGTCACAGCAGAGATGGCCACACCCACTCCCTCAGTGAGGGCAGTCGTCCAAGCTCCCTCAGCCACGCCCCCTCTCCGCAGGTTACCATGGACTACAGATGCTGCATTCTGAGGCCAGGGCGTTCCGAGAATGCCAAGGGCAGACATGATGACCTTAAATGATTTCCTCTTGTGTCAGTTTTGGTAAACTTTAGGAGCTAGGAAATGGTCCGCTTTACAGAAATGTTCAAATTTACTGGCATTTCATATATTCTCTGCTATAACATTGTCCTGATTCTTTCTGTATATTCTTTACTTATGTTTTTGTTTTCCTTAATCAAAGTGTGTCTTTTAAATCTTTTCAAAGAATATTCTTTGGACTTACTAAATCACCTGAATTTTATACGTTTTCTGTTGTATTAAGTTCTGCTCATATCTTTATTTATCTTTTTTCTATGTTCTCAGGGTTTATTGTTTTGATTTTCTGATGTCAAGTAAAACACTTGGTTATTCATTTTAATATATCTTTTTACTTATAAAGATTTGAACTTTTAAAGATTCCAGCTTACTTGTACGTTTCTAAGGGTCCATTCCTCTACAATGTTGCCGGCCTAAGGCTTAGATCACCATTAGCAATGTATATATTGACATATTATCCCCTCGGCTTTCTGTGATTCCCTACATCTCACCTTTCTTTGCAGACAAACCATTTGAAATACCCTTAACATATTTCACAGCCAATAATTCTTTGAAATAATGTGTATTTTTTAGAGAAATCATCTTATATAATTAGGCAGAAAATCTCACCTTCCATAGTTTTCTAAACAGCATAATTTCACTCTTCTCACTGCTTAATTTGTTGTATTAAAGAACATTTGAGTATTTAGCTTTATCAATGACATGTTCTTTAAAAATGTTTTAGAGATCCTACCAGTCTTTGAAAACCTCCTTGTTCCTTGTTTCATTTCCAGGTTTATGTATATTTTCTGCCTAGCACCTGATTATTCCAACATCTGATGGGTGGCCTAGGGAATCTAATTCTGGTATTGATTGTTTTTGCTGATTGTCTCCCTTTGTAGCTGATTTCTTCAATATTGTGTAAATTTAGATCATGAGCTCATGTTTAGCTAAACAGCTGACCTTGTAAGAGGCTTAGGTGTGAACGCTCGTAAGTTTCAGCAAAAATTCGGCAAGGATTTATTTGTGTCCCTCCAATGAGTTGCCACAAGGACCCCGTTTTCTAGAAGTGTTGGTCCAATACTCCCTCTAGGGGTAGGGGACTTCGACAGGGCTGCTTTCGGCCCCCGATCTTGGGCAGGGGCAGTGGGCGGCCTGTGGCCCGGGCAGGAGCCTCTCTGCGTGTGAACCTGGGAATCATCTCTCCTGCGAACTTCGGTTACCTGGCAGGAAACTACAATGCCCAGACCTATGGTTAGCTGTGCAGCGAGGTATACTGCACGGACAGGTTCCACACACACTTCAACTAAGTGGGTGGCCTGAGTGGAAAAGTGAGAGTTTGGGCAGCTGTGCAGACAAAGAAGGTGCCCTATGGCCTGGGCCTAAAGGTTTGTGACACACAACTGGGCCTGCCCGGCTCTGAGGGCCCTGCCCTGGGCCCCCTGCTCCCCTGCCTTTTGTTCAGTCACAGCAGAGATGGCCACAAACACTCCGTCAGTGAGGGCAGTGTTCCAGCCTCCCTCAGCCCCGCCCACTCTCCGCAGGTTACCATGGACTACAGATTCTGCATTCTGAGGCCAGTGCGTTCCGAGAATGCCAAGGGCAGACATGATGACCTTAAATGATTACCTCTTGTGTCAGTTTTGGTAAACTGTAGGAGCTAGGAAATGGTCAACTTTACAGAAATGTTCAAATTTACTGGCATTTCATATATTCTCTGCTATAACTTTGTCCTGATTCTTTCTATATATTCTTTACTTATGTTTTTGTTTTTGTTAATCAAAGTGTTTCTTTTAAATCTTTTCAAAGAATATTCTTTGGACTTACTAAATCACCTAAATTTTATACGTTTTCTGTGGTATTAAGTTCTGCTCATATCTTTATTTATCTTTTTTCTATGTTCTCAGGGTTTATTGTTTTGATCTTCTGATGTCAATTAAAACACTTGGTTATTCATTTTCATCAATCTTTTTACTTATAAAGATTTGAACTTTTAAAGATTCCATCGCACTTTTAAGTTTCTAAGGGTCAGGTCCTCTACATTGTGGCTGGCCTAAGGCTTAGTTCACCACATAGCAATGTATATATTGACATTTTCCCCTCGACTTTCTGTGATTCCCTACATCTCACCTTTCTTTGCAGACAAGCCATTTGAAATACCCTTAACTTATTTCACAGCCAATAACTCTTTGAAATAATGTGCATTTTTCAGAGAAATCTTCTTATATATTTAGGCAGAAAATCTGACCTGCCATAATTTTCAAAACAGCATAATTTCACTCTTCTCAATGATGAATCTGTTGTATTACACAACCATTGAGTTTTTAGCTTTATCAATGACATGTACTTTTAAAATGTTTTAGAGATCCTACAGGTCTTTGAAAACATCCTTGTTCCTTGTTTCAGTTCCAGTTTTGTGTATACTTTCTGCCTTGCACCTGATTATTCCAACATCTGATGGTTGGCCTAGGGAATCTAATTCTGGTATTGATTGTTTTTGCTGCTTGTCTCCCCTTGTAGCTGATTTCTTCATTATTGTGTAAATTTAGAACATGAGCTTATGTTTAGCTAAACAGCTGACTTTGTAAGAGTCTTAGGTGTGAACGCTCGTAAGCTTCAGCAGAAAGTCGGCAAATATTTTTTTGTGTCCCTCCAATGAGTTACCCGCGGGGACCCCTTTTTCTACAAGTGTTGGTCCACTACTCCATCTAGAGGCTGGGACTCAGACAGGACTGCTTTGCTGCCCCCGATATGGGATAGTGCCTTTGGGCGGCCTGTGGCCTGGGCAGGAGGCTCCCAACGTGTGTCCCACGACCCATCTGCCTGCGAACTTTGGTCACCTGCCAGGAAGCTATGATGCCCAGAACTATGGTTAGCTTTGCAGCGAGGTGTACTGTGCGGACCGGTTCCACACACAGTTCTAGTAAGAGGGCGGCCTGAGTGGAAAGGTGAGAGTTTGGGCAGCTGTGCAGACAAAGAAGGCGCACTTTGACCTGTGCCTAAATGCTTGTGACACACGACTGGGCCTGCCGGGCTCTGAGGGCCCTGCCGTTGGCCCCATTCTCCCCTGCCCTTTATTCAGGCACAGCATAGATGGCCCCACCCACTCCCTCAGTGAAGGCAGTGTTCCAACCTCCCTCAGCCCCGCTCCCTCTCCGCAGGTTACCATGGACTACAGATGCTGCATTCTGAGGCCAGGGCATTCCGAGAATGCCAAGGGCAGACATGATGACCTTAAATGATTTCCTCTTGTGTCAATTTTGGTAAACTTTAGGAGCTAGGAAATGGTCCACTTTACACAAACTTTCAAAATTACTGGCATTTCATATACTCTCTGCTATAACATTGTGCTGATTCTTTCTGTATATTCTTTACTTATGTTTTGGTTTTCCTTAATCAAAGTGTGTCTTTTAATCTTGTCAAAGAATATTCTTTGGACTTACTACATCACCTGAATTTTATACGTTTTCTATTGTATTAAGTTCTGCTCATATCTTTATTTATATTTTTTCTATGTTCTCAGGTTTATTGTTTTGATATTCTGATGTCAAATAAAACACTTGGTTATTCATTTTAAAAAATCTTTTTACTTATAAAGATTTGAACTTTTCTAGATTCCAGCTTACTTGTAAGTTTCTAAGGGTCAGGTCCTCTACATTGTTGCTGGCCTATGTCTTAGTTCACCATATAGCAATGTATATATTGACCTATTTTCCCCTCGACTTTCTGTGATTCCCTACATCTCACCATTCTTTGCAGACAAACCATTTGAAATAACCTTAACTTATTTCACAACCAATAAGCCTTTGAAATAATGTGTATTTTTTAGAGAAATCTTCTTATATAATTAGGCAGAAAATCTGACCTGCCATAGTTTTCAAAACAGCATAATTTCACTCTTCTCAATGTTGAAACTGTTGTATTACACAACCATTGATTATTTAGCTTTATCAAAGACATGTACTTTAAAAATGTTTTAGAGATCCTACCAGTCTTTGAAAACATCCTTGTTCCTTGTTTCAGTTCAAGATTTTTGTATACTTTCTGCCTTGCACCTGATTATTCCAACATCTGATGGTTGGCCTAGGGAATCTAATTCTGGTATTGATTGTTTTTGCTGCTTGTCTCCCCTTGTAGCTGATTACTTCATTATTGTGTAAATTTAGATCATGAGCTCATGTTTAGCTAAACAGCTAACCTTGTAAGAGGCTTAGGTGTGAACGCTCGTAAGCTGCAGCAGAAAGTCCGCAAAGATTTTTTTGTGTCCCTCCAATGAGTTACCCGCGCGGACCCCTTTTTCTACAAGTGTTGGTCCACTACTTCCTCTAGAGGCTGGGACTCAGACAGGACTGCTTTGCTGCCCCCGATCTGGGATAGTGGCTTTGGGCAGCCTGTGGCCTGGGCAGGAGGCTCCCCACTTGTGTCCCACGACCCATCTGCCTGCGAACTTCGGTCACCTGGCAGGAAGGTATGATGCCCAGACCTATGGTTAGCTTTGCATCGAGGTGTACTGAGCGGACCGGTTCCACACACACTTCAAGTAAGAGGGCGGCCTGAGTGGAAAGGTGAGAGTTTTTGCCGCTGTGCAGACAAAGAAGGCGCACTTTGGCCAGGGCCTAAATGCTTGTGACACACGACTGGACCTGCCGGGCTCTGAGGGCCCTGCCTTGGGGCCCCTTCTCCTCTGACGTTTGTTCAGTCACAGCAGAGATGGCCCCACCCAGTCCCTCAGTGAAGGCAGTGTTCCAACCTCCCTCAGCCCCGGCCCCTCTCCTCAGGTTACCATGGACTACAGATGCTGCATTCTGAGGCGAGGGCATTCCGAGAATGCCAAGGGCAGACATGATGACCTTAAATGATTTCCTCTTGTGTCAATTTTGGTAAACTTTAGGAACTAGGAAATGGTCCACTTTACACAAATGTTCAAATTTACAGGCATTTCCGATATTCTCTGCTATAACATTGTCCTGATTCTTTCTGTATATTCTTTACTTATGTTTTTGTTTTCCTTAATCAAAGTGTGTCTTTTAAATCTTGTCAAAGAATATTCTTTGGACTTACTACCTCAACTGAATTTTATACGTTTTCTATGGTGTTAAGTTCTGCTCATATCTTTATTTATCTTTTTTCTATGTTCTCAGGGTTTATAGTGTTTATCTTCTGATGTCAATTAAAACAATTGGTTATTCATTTTAATAAATCTTTTTACTTATAAAGATTTGATTTTTTCAAGATTCCAGCTTTCTTGTAAGTTTCTAAGTGTCAGGTCCTCTACATTGTGGCTGGCCGTAGGCTTAGTTCACAATATAGCACAGTATATATTGACCTATTTTCCCCTCGACTTTCTGTGATTTCCTACATCTCACCTTTCTTTGCAGACAAGCCATTTGAAATAACCTTAACTTATTTCAATGCCAATAAGTCTTTGAAATAATGTGTATCTTTTAGAGAAATCTTCTTATATAATTAGGCAGAAAATCTGACCTGCCATAGTTTTCAAAACAGCATAATTTCACTCTTCTCAATGTTGAATCTGTTGTATTATACAACCATTGAGTATTTAGCTTTATCAATGACATGTACTTTAAAAATGTTTTAGAGATCCTAGCAGTCTTTGAAAACATCCTTGTTCCTTGTTTCAGTTCAAGTTTTATGTATACTTTCTGCCTTGCACCTGATTATTCCAACATCTGATGGTTGGCCTAGGGAATCTAATTCTGGTATTGATTGTTTTTGCTGCTTGTCTCCCCTTGTAGCTGATTTCTTCATTATTGTGTAAATTTAGATCATGAGCTCATGTTTAGCTAAACATCTGACTTTGTAAGAGGCTTAGGTGTGAACACTCATAAGCTTCATCAGGAAGTCCGCAAAGATTTATTTGTGTCCCTCCAATGAGTTGCCCGCGAGGACCCCGTTTTCTGCAAGTGTTGGTCCACTACTCCCTCTAGAGGCACGGCCTCAGACAGGGCTGCTTTGCGCCCCACGATCTGGGGCAGTGGCATTGGGCGGCCTGTTGCCCTGGGAGGAGCCTCTCTGCGTGTGTCCCAGGGACCCATCTGCCTGCGAACTTCGGTCACCTGGCAGGAAGCTACGATGCCCAGACCTATGGTTAGCTGTGCAGGGAGGTGTACTGCGTGGACAGGTTCCACACACACTTCAAGTAAGAGGGCGGCCTGAGTGGAAAGGTGAGAGTTTGTGCCGCTCTGCAGACAAAGAAGGCGCCCTTTGTCCTGGGCCTAAATGCTTGTGACACCCCACTGGGCCTGCCGGGCTCTGAGGGCCCTGCCCTGGGCCCCCTGCTCCCCTGCCCTTTGTTCAGTCACAGCAGAGATGGCCACACCCACTCCCTCTGTGAGGGCAGTGTTCCAAACTCCCTCAGCCACGCCCCCTCTCCGCAGGTTACCATGGACTAAAGATGTTGCATTCTGAGTCCAGGGCATTCCGAGAATGCCAAGGGCTGACATGATGACCTTAAATGATTTCCTCTTGTGTCAGTTTTGGTAAATTTTAGGAGCTAGGAACTGGTCCACTTTACACAAACGTTCAAATTTACTGGCATTTCATATACTCTCTGCTATAACATTGTCCTGATTCTTTCTGTATATTCTTTACTTATGTTTTGGTTTTCCTTAATCAAAGTGTGTCTTTTAAATCTTGTCAAAGAATATTCTTTGGACTTACTACCTCAACTGAATTTTATACGTTTTCTGTGGTATTAAATTCTGCTCATATCTTTATTTATCTTTTTTCTATGTTCTCAGGGTTTATTGTATTGATCTTCTGATGTCAATTAAAACACTTGGTTATTCATTTTAATAAATCTTTTTACTTATAAAGATTTGAATTTTTAAAGATTCCAGCTTACTTGGAAGTTTCTAAGTGTCAGGTCCTCTACATTGTGGCTGGCCAAAGTCTTAGTTCACAATATAGCAAAGTATATATTGAACTATTTTCCCCTCGACTTTCTGTGATTTCAGACATCTCACCTTTCTTTGCAGACAAGCCATTTGAAATAACCTTACTTATTTCACAGCCAATAAGTCTTTGAAATAATGTGTAGTTTTCAGACAAATCTTCTTATATAATTAGGCAGAAAATCTGACATGCCATAGTTTTCAAAACAGCATAATTTCACTCTTCTCAGTGATGAATCTGTTGTATTACACAACCTATGAGTATTTAGCTTTATCAATGACATGTACTTTAAAAATGTTTTAGAGATCCTACCAGTCTTTGAAAACATCCTTGTTCCTTGTTTCAGTTCCAGTTTTGTGTATACTTTCTGCCTTGCACCTGATTATTCCAACATCTGATGGTTGGCCTAGGGAATCTAATTCTGGTATTGATTGTTTTTGCTGCTTGTCTCCCCTTGTAGCTGATTTCTTCATTATTGTGTAAATTTAGAACATGAGCTCATGTTTAGCTAAACAGCTGACCTTGTAAGAGTCTTAGGTGTGAACGCTCGTAAGCTTCAGCAGAAAGTCCGCAAAGATTTTTTTGTGTCCCTCCAATGAGTTACCCACGGGGACCCCTTTTTCTACAAGTGTTGGTCCACTACTCCCTCTAGAGGCTGGGACTCAGACAGGACTGCTTTGCTGCCCCCGATATGGGATAGTGCCTTTGGGCGGCCTGTGGCCTGGGCAGGAGGCTCCCAACGTGTGTCCCACGACCCATCTGCCTGCGAACTTTGGTCACCTGCCAGGAAGCTATGATGCCCAGAACTATGGTTAGCTTTGCAGCGAGGTGTACTGTGCGGACCGGTTCCACACACACTTCAAGTAAGAGGGCGGCCTGAGTGGAAAGGTGAGAGTTTGGGCAGCTGTGCAGACAAAGAAGGCGCACTTTGACCTGTGCCTAAATGCATCTGACACACGACTGGGCCTGCCGGGCACTGAGGGCCCTGCCGTTGGCCCCCTTTTCCCCTGCCCTTTGTTCAGTCACAGCAGAGATGGCCCCACCCACTCCCTCAGTGAAGGCAGTGTTCCAACCTCCCTCAGCCCCGCCCCCTCTCCACAGGTTACCATGGACTACAGATGCTGCATTCTGAGGCCAGGGCATTCCGAGAATGCCAAGGGCAGACATGATGACCTTAAATGATTTCCTCTTGTGTCAATTTTGGTAAAGTTTAGGAGCTAGGAAATGGTCCACTTTACACAAACGTTCAAATTTACTGCCATTTCATATACTCTCTGCTATAACATTGTCCTGATTCTTTCTGTATATTCTTTACTTATGTTTTGGTTTTCCTTAATCAATGTGTGTCTTTTAATCTTGTCAAAGAATATTCTTTGGACTTACTACATCACCTGAATTTTATACGTTTTCTATTGTATTAAGTTCGGCTCATATCTTTATTTATATTTTTTCTATGTTCTCAGGTTTATTGTTTGATATTCTGATGTCAATTAAAACACTTTGTTATTCATTTTAAAAAATCTTTTTACTTATAAAGATTTGAACTTTTCAAGATTCCAGCTTACTTGTAAGTTTCTAAGGGTCAGGTCCTCTACATTGTGGCTGGCCAAAGGCTTAGTTCACAATATAGCAAAGTATATATTGACCTATTTTCCCCTCGACTTTCTGTGATTTCCTACATCTCACCTGTCTCTGCAGACAAGCCATTTGAAATAACCTTAACTTATTTCAATGCCAGTAAGTCTTTGAAATAATGTGTATTTTTTAGAGAAATCTTCTTATATAATTAGGCAGAAAATCTGACCTGCCATAGTTTTCAAAACAGCATAATTTCACTCTTCTCAATGTTGAATCAGTTGTATAACACAACCATTGAGTATTTAGCTTTATCAATGACATGTACTTTAAAAATGTTTTAGAGATCCTAGCAGTCTTTGAAAACATCCTTGTTCCTTGTTTCATTTCAAGTTTTATGTATACTTTCTGCCTTGCACCTGATTATTCCAACATGTGATCGATGGTCTAGGGAATCTAATTCTGGTATTGATTGTTTTTGCTGCTTGTCTCCCCTTGTAGCTGATTTCTTCATTATTGTGTAAATTTAGATCATGAGCTCATGTTTAGCTAAACATCTGACTTTGTAAGAGGCTTAGGTGTGAACACTCATAAGCTTCATCAGGAAGTCCGCAAAGATTTATTTGTGTCCCTCCAATGAGTTGCCCGCGAGGACCCCGTTTTCTGCAAGTGTTGTTCCACTACTCCCTCTAGAGGCACGGCCTCAGACAGGGCTGCTTTGCGCCCCACGATCTGGGGCAGTGGCATTGGGCGGCCTGTTGCCCTGGGAGGAGCCTCTCTGCGTGTGTCCAAGGGACCCATCTGCCTGCGAACTTCGGTCACCTGACAGGAAGCTACAATGCCCAGACCTATGGTTAGCTGTGCAGGGAGGTGTACTGCGTGGACAGGTTCCACACACACTTCAAGTAAGAGGGCGGCCTGAGTGGAAAGGTGAGAGTTTGTGCCGCTGTGCAGACAAAGAAGGCGCCCTTTTTCCTGGGCCTAAATGCTTGTGACACCCCACTGGGCCTGCCGGGCTCTGAGGGCCCTGCCCTGGGCCCCCTGCTCCCCTGCCCTTTGTTCAGTCACAGCAGAGATGGCCACACCCACTCCCTCTGTGAGGTCAGTGTTCCAAACTCGCTCAGCCACGCCCCCTCTCCGCAGGTTACCATGGACTAAAGATGTTGCATTCTGAGTCCAGGGCATTCCGAGAATGCCAAGGGCTGAAATGATGACCTTAAATGATTTCCTCTTGTGTCAGTTTTGGTAAATTTTAGGAGCTAGGAACTGGTCCACTTTACACAAACTTTCAAATTTACTGGCATTTCATATACTCTCTGCTATAACATTGTCCTGATTCTTTCTATATATTCTTTACTTATGTTTTGCTTTTCCTTAATCAAAGTGTGTCTTTTAAATCTTGTCAAAGAATATTCTTTGGACTTACTACCTCAACTGAATTTTATACGTTTTCTATGGTATTAAGTTCTGCTCATATCTTTATTTATCTTTTTTCTATGTTCTCAGGGTTTATTGTTTTGATCTTCTGATGTCAATTAAAACACTTGGTTATTCATTTTAATAAATCTTTTTACTTATAAAGATTTGAGTTTTTAAAGATTCCAGCTTACTTGTAAGTTTCTAAGGGTCAGGTCCTCTACATTGTGGCTGGCCAAAGGCTTAGTTCACAATATAGCAAAGTATATATTGACCTATTTTCCCCTCGACTTTCTGTGATTTCCTACATCTCACCTTTCTTTGCAGACAAGCCATTTGAAATACCCTTAACTTATTTCACAGCCAATAACTCTTTGAAATAATGTGCATTTTTCAGAGAAATCTTCTTATATATTTAGGCAGAAAATCTGACCTGCCATAATTTTCAAAACAGCATAATTTCACTCTTCTCAATGATGAATCTGTGGTATTACACAACCTTTGAGTATTTAGCTTTATCAATGACATGTACTTTAAAAATGTTTTAGAGATCCTACCAGTCTTTGAAAACATCCTTGTTCCTTGTTTCAGTTCCAGTTTTGTGTATACTTTCTGCCTTGCACCTGATTATTCCAACATCTGATGGTTGGCCTAGGGAATCTAATTCTGGTATTGATTGTTTTTGCTGCTTGTCTCCCCTTGTAGCTGATTTCTTCATTATTTTGTAAATTTAGATCATGAGCTCATGTTTAGCTAAACAGCTGACCTTGTAAGAGTCTTAGGTGTGAACGCTCGTAAGCTTCAGCAGAAAGTCCGCAAAGATTTTTTTGTGTCCCTCCAATGATTTACCCGCGCGGACCCCTTTTTCTACAAGTGTTGGTCCACTACTCCCTCTAGAGGCTGGGACTCAGACAGGACTGCTTTGCTGCCCCCGATCTGGGATAGAGGCTTTGGGTGGCCTGTGGCCTGGGCAGGAGGCTCCCCTCGTGTGTCCCACGACCCATCTGCCTGCGAACTTTGGTCACTTGCCAGGAAGCTATGATGCCCAGAACTATGGTTAGCTTTGCAGCGAGGTGTACTGTGCGGACCGGTTCCACACACACTTCAAGTAAGAGGGCGGCCTGAGTGGAAAGGTGAGAGTTTGGGCAGCTGTGCAGACAAAGAAGGCGCACTTTGGCCTTTGCCTAAATGCTTGTGACACACGACTGGGCCTGCTGGGCTCTGAGGGCCCTGCCGTTGGCCTCCTTCTCCCATGCCCTTTGTTCAGTCACAGCAGAGATGGCCCCACCCACTCCCTCAGTGAAGGCAGTGATCCAACATCCCTCAGCCCCGCCCCCTCTCCGCAGGTTACCATGGACTACAGATGCTGCATTCTGAGGCCAGGGCATTCCGAGAATGCCAAGGGCAGACATGATGACCTTAAATGATTTCCTCTTGTGTCAGTTTTGGTAAAGTTTAGGAGCTAGGAAATGGTCCACTTTACACAAATGTTCAAATTTACTGGCATTTCAGATATTCTCTGCTATAACATTGTCCTGATTCTTTCTGTATATTCTTTACTTATGTTTTGGTTTTCCTTAATCAAAGTGTGTCTTTTAAATCTTGTCAAAGAATATTCTTTGGACTTACTACCTCAACTGAATTATATACGTTTTCTGTGGTATTAAGTTCTGCTCATATCTTTATTTATCTTTTTTCTATGTTCTCAGGGTTTATTGTATTGATCTTCTGATGTCAATTAAAACACTTGGTTATTCATTTTAATAAATATTTTTACTTATAAAGATTTGAATTTTTAAAGACTCCAGCTTACTTGGAAGTTTCTAAGTGTCAGGTCCTCTACATTGTGGCTGGCCAACGTCTTAGTTCACAATATAGCAAAGTATATATTGAACTATTTTCCCCTCGACTTTCTGTGATTTCAGACATCTCACCTTTCCTTGCAGACAAGCCATTTGAAATAACCTTACTTATTTCAAAGCCAATAAGTCTTTGAAATAATGTGTAGTTTTCAGACAAATCTTCTTATATAATTTGGCAGAAAATCTGACATGCCATAGTTTTCAAAACAGCATAATTTCACTCTTCTCAGTGATGAATCTGTTGTATTACACAACCTATGAGTATTTAGATTTATCAATGACATGTACTTTAAAAATGTTTTAGAGATCCTACCAGTCTTTGAAAACATCCTTGTTCCTTGTTTCAGTTAGAGTTTTATGTATTTTTTCTGCCTTGCACCTGATTATTCCAACGTCTGATCGATGGCTTAGGGAATCTAATTCTGGTATTGATTGTTTTTGCTGATTGTCTCCCCCTGTAGCTGATTTCTTCATTATTGTGTAAATTTAGATCATGGGCTCATGTTTAGCTAAACATCGGACTTTGTAAGAGGCTTAGGTGTGAACACTCATAAGCTTCATCAGAAAGTCCGCAAAGATTTATTTGTGTCCCTCCAATGAGTTGCCCGCGATGACCCCGTTTTCAACAAGGGTTGGTCCACTACTCCCTCTAGAGGCACGGCCTCAGACAGGGCTGCTTTGCGCCCCACGATCTGGGGCAGTGGTATAGGGCGGCCTGTGGCCCGGGTAGGAGCCTCTCTGCGTGGGTCTCAGGGACCCATCTGCCTGCGAACTTCGGTCACCTGGAAGGAATCTACGATGCCCAGACCTATGGTTAGCTCTGCAGCGAGGTGTACTGCGCGGACAGGTTCCACACCCACTTCAAGTAAGAGGGCGGCCTGAGTGGAAAGGTGAGAGTTTGTGCCACTGTGCAGACAAAGAAGGCGCCCTTTGTCCTGGGCCTAAATGCTTGTGACACCCCACTGGGCCTGCCGGGCTCTGAGGGCCCTGCCCTGGGCCCCCTGCTCCCCTGCCCTTTGTTCAGTCACAGCAGAGATGGCCACACCCACTCCCTCTGTGAGGGCAGTGTTCCAAACTCCCTCAGCCCCGCCCCCTCTCCGCAGGTTACCATGGACTAAAGATGCTGCATTCTGAGTCCAGGGCAGTCCGAGAATGCCAAGGGCTGACATGATGAACTTAAATGATTTCCTCTTGTGTCAGTTTTGGTAAATTTTAGGAGCTAGGAACTGGTCGACTTTACACAAACGTTCAAATTTACTGGCATTTCATATACTCTCTGCTATAACATTGTCCTGATTCTTTCTGTATATTCTTTACTTATGTTTTGGTTTTCCTTAATCAAAGTGTGACTTTTAATCTTGTCAAAGAATATTCTTTGGACTTACTACCTCAACTGAATTTTATACGTTTTCTATGGTATTAAGTTCTGCTCATATCTTTATTTATCTTTTTTCTATGTTCTCAGGGTTTATTGTTTTGATCTTCTGATGTCAATTAAAACACTTGGTTATTCATTTTAAAAATCTTTTTACTTATAAAGATTTGAGTTTTTAAAGATTCCAGCTTACTTGTAAGTTTCTAAGGGTCAGGTCCTCTACATTGTGGCTGGCCAAAGGCTTAGTTCACAATATAGCAAAGTATATATTGACCTATTTTCCCCTCGACTTTCTGTGATTTCCTACATCTCACCTTTCTTTGCAGACAAGCCATTTGAAATAAACTTAACTTATTTCACAGCCAATAACTCTTTGAAATAATGTGCATTTTTCAGAGAAATCTTCTTATATATTTAGGCAGAAAATCTGACCTGCCATAATTTTCAAAACAGCATAATTTCACTCTTCTCAATGATGAATCTGTTGTATTACACAACCATTGAGTTTTTAGCTTTATCAATGACATGTACTTTTAAAATGTTTTAGAGATCCTACCGGTCTTTGAAAACATCCTTGTTCCTTGTTTCAGTTCCAGTTTTGTGTATACTTTCTGCCTTGCACCTGATTATTCCAACATCTGATGGTTGGCCTAGGGAATCTAATTCTGGTATTGATTGTTTTTGCTGCTTGTCTCCCCTTGTAGCTGATTTCTTCATTATTGTGTAAATTTAGAACATGAGCTTATGTTTAGCTAAACAGCTGACTTTGTAAGAGTCTTAGGTGTGAACGCTCGTAAGCTTCAGCAGAAAGTCGGCAAAGATTTTTTTGTGTCCCTCCAATGAGTTACCCGCGGGGACCCCTTTTTCTACAAGTGTTGGTCCACTACTCCATCTAGAGGCTGGGACTCAGACAGGACTGCTTTGCTGCCCCCGATATGGGATAGTGCCTTTGGGCGGCCTGTGGCCTGGGCAGGAGGCTCCCAACGTGTGTCCCACGACCCATCTGCCTGCGAACTTTGGTCACCTGGCAGGAAGCTATGATGCCCAGAACTATGGTTAGCTTTGCAGCGAGGTGTACTGTGCGGACCGGTTCCACACACAGTTCTAGTAAGAGGGCGGCCTGAGTGGAAAGGTGAGAGTTTGGGCAGCTGTGCAGACAAAGAAGGCGCACTTTGACCTGTGCCTAAATGCTTGTGACACACGACTGGACCTGCCGGGCTCTGAGGGCCCTGCCGTTGGCCCCCTTCTACCCTGCCCTTTATTCAGGCACAGCATAGATGGCCCCACCCACTCCCTCAGTGAAGGCAGTGTTCCAACCTCCCTCAGCCCCGCCCCCTCTCCGCAGGTTACCATGGACTACAGATGCTGCATTCTGAGGCCAGGGCATTCCGAGAATGTCAAGGGCAGACATGATGACCTTAAATGATTTCCTCTTGTGTCAATTTTGGTAAAGTTTAGGAGCTAGGAAATGGTCCACTTTACACAAATGTTCAAATTTACTGGCATTTCATATATTCTCTGCTATAACATTGTCCTGATTCTTTCTGTATATTCTTTACTTATGTTTTGGTTTTCCTTAATCAAAGTGTGTCTTTTAATCTTGTTAAAGAATATTCTTTGGACTTACTACATCACCTGAATTTTATACGTTTTCTCTTGTATTAAGATCTGCTCATATCATTATTTATATGTTTTCTATGTTCTCAGGTTTATTGTTTTGATATTCTGATGTCAATTAAAACACTTGGTTATTCATTTTAAAAAATCTTTTTACTTATAAAGATTTGAACTTTTCTAGATTCCAGCTTACTTGTAAGTTTCTAAGGGTCAGGTCCTCTACATTGTGGCTGGCCTAAGTCTTAGTTCACCATATAGCAATGTATATATTGACCTATTTTCCCCTCGACTTTCTGTGATTCCCTACATCTCACCTTTCTTTGCAGACAAGCCATTTGAAATAACCTTAACTTATTTCACAGCCAATAAGTCTTTGAAATAATGTGTATTTTTTAGAGAAATCTTCTTATATAATTAGGCAGAAAATCTGACCTGCCATAGTTTTCAAAACAGCATAATTTCACTCTTCTCAATGTTGAATCTGTTGTATTACACAACCATTGAGTATTTAGCTTTATCAATGACATGTACTTTGAAAATGATTTAGACATCCTACCAGTCTTTGAAAACATCCTTGTTCATTGTTTCAGTTCAAGTTTTATGTATACTTTCTGCCTTGCACCTGATTATTCCAACATCTGATGGTTGGCCTAGGGAATCTAATTCTAGTATTGATTGTTTTTGCTGCTTGTCTCCCCTTGTAGCTGATTTCTTCATTATTGTGTAAATTAAGATCATGAGCTCATGTTTATCTAAACAGCTGACCTTGTAAGAGGCTTAGGTGTGAACGCTCGTAAGCTTCAGCAGAAGTCCGCAAAGATTTTTTTGTGTCCCTCCAATGAGTTACCCGCGCGGACCCCTTTTACTACAAGTGTTGGTCCACTACTCCCTCTAGAGGCTGGGACTCAGACAGGACTGCTTTGCTGCCCCCGATCTGGGATAGTGGCTTTGGGCGGCCTGTGGCCTGGGCAGGAATCTCCCCGCGTGTGTCCCACGACCCATCTGCCTGCGAACTTCGGTCACCTGGCAGGAAGCTATGATGACCAGACCTATGGTTAGCTTTGCATCGTGGTGTACTGCGCAGACCGGTTCCACACACACTTCAAGTAAGAGGGCGGCCTGAGTGGAAAGGTGAGAGTTTGGGCAGCTGTGCAGAAAAAGAAGGCGCATTTTGGCCTGGGCCTAAATGCTTGTGTCACACGACAGGGCCTGCCGGGCTCTGAGGGCCCTGCCGTGGGCTCCCTTCTCCCCTGCCCTTTGTTCAGTCACAGCAGAGATGGCCCCAACCACTCCCTCAGTGAAGGCAGTGTTCCAACCTCCCTCAGCCCCGCCCCCTCTCCCCAGGTTACCATGGACAACAGATGCTGCATTCTGAGGCCAGGGCGTTCCTAGAATGCCAAGGGCAGACATGATGACCTTAAATGATTTCCTCTTGTGTCAATTTTGGTAAACTTTAGGAGCTAGGAAATGGTCCACTTTACACAAATGTTCAAATTTACTGGCATTTCAGATATTCTCTGCTATAACATTGTCCTGATTCTTTCTGTATATTCTTTACTTATGTTTTGGTTTTCCTTAATCAAAGTGTGTCTTTTAATCTTGTCAAAGAATATTCTTTGGACTTACTACCTCAACTGAATTTTATACGTTTTCTATGGTATTAAGTTCTGCTCATATCTTTATTTATATTTTTTCCATTTTCTCAGGTATTATTGTTTTGATCTTCTGATGTCAATTAAAACACTTGGTTATTCATTTTAATAAATCTTTTAACTTATAAAGATTTGAATTTTTAAAGATTCCAGCTTACTTGTAAGTTTCTAAGGGTCAGGTACTCTACATTGTGGCTGGCCAAAGGCTTAGTTCACAATATAGCAAAGTATATATTGACCTATTTTCCCCTCGACTTTCTGTGATTTCCTACATCTCACCTTTCTTTGCAGACAAGCCATTTGAAATAACCTTAACTTATTTCACAGCCAATAAGTCTTTGAAATAATGTGCATTTTTTAGAGAAATCTTCTTATATATTTAGGCAGAAAATCTGACCTGCCATAATTTTCAAAACAGCATAATTTCACTCTTCTCAATGATGAATCTGTTGTATTACACAACCATTGAGTATTTAGCTTTATCAATGACATGTACTTTAAAAATGTTTTAGAGATCCTACCAGTCTTTGAAAACATCCTTGTTCCTTGTTTCAGTTCCAGTTTTGTGTATACTTTGTGCCTTGCACCTGATTATTCAACATCTGATGGTTGGCCTAGGGAATCTAATTCTGGTATTGGTTGTTTTTGCTGCTTGTCTCCCCTTGTAGCTGATTTCTTCATTATTGTGTAAATTTAGATCATCAGCTCATGTTTAGCTAAGCAGCTGACCTTGTAAGAGGCTTAGGTGTGAACGCTCGTAAGCTTCAGCAGAAAGTCCGCAAAGATTTTTTTGTGTCCCTCCAATGAGTTACCCACGCGGACCCCTTTTTCTACAAGTGTTGGTCCACTCCTCCTTCTAGAGGCTGGGACTCAGACAGGACTGCATTGCTGCCCCCAATCTGGGATAGTGTCTTTGGGCGGCCTGTGGCCTGGGCAGGAGGCTCCCCACGTGTGTCCCACGACCCATCAGCCTGCGAACTTCAGTCACCTGGCAGGAAGGTATGATGCCCAGACCTATGGTTAGCTTTGCATCGAGGTGTACTGCGCGGACCGGTTCCACACACACTTCAAGTAAGAGGCGGCCTGAGTGGAAAGGTGAGAGTTTGGGCAGCTGTGCAGACAAAGAAGGCGCACTTTGGCATGGGCCTAAATGCATCTGACACACGACTCGGCCTGCCGGGCTCTGAGGGCCCTGCCGTTGGCCCCCTTCTCCCCTGCCCTTTGTTCAGTCACAGCAGAGATGGCCCCAACCACTCCCTCAGTGAAGGCAGTGTTCCAACCTCCCTCAGCCCCGCCCCCTCTCCACAGGTTACCATGGACTACAGATGCTGCATTCTGAGGCCAGGGCATTCCGAGAATGCCAAGGGCAGACATGATGACCTTAAATGATTTCCTCTTGTGTCAATTTTGGTAAACTTTAGGAGCTAGGAAATGGTCCACTTTACACAAACGTTCAAATTTACTGCCAGTTCATATAATCTCTGCTATAACATTGTCCTGATTCTTTCTGTATATTCTTTACTTATGTTTTGGTTTTCCTTAATCAAAGTGTGTCTTTTAATCTTGTCAAAGAATATTCTTTGGACTTACTACATCACCTGAATTTTATACGTTTTCTATTGTATTAAGTTCTGCTCATATCTTTATTTATATTTTTTCAATGTTCTCAGGTTTATTGCTTTGATATTCTGATGTCAATTAAAACACTTGGTTATTCATTTTAAAAAATCTTTTTACTTATAAAGATTTGAACTTTTCTAGATTCCAGCTTACTTGTAAGTTTCTAAGGGTCAGATCCTTTACATTTTGGCTGGCATAAGTCTTAGTTCACCATATAGCAATGTATATATTGACCTATTTTCCCCTCGACTTTCTGTGATTCCCTACATCTCACCTTTCTTTGCAGACAAGCCTTTTGAAATAACCTTAACTTATTTCACAGCCAATAAGTCTTTGAAATAATGTGTATTTTTTAGAGAAATCTTCTTATATAATTAGGCAGAAAATCTGACCTGCCATAGTTTTCAAAACAGCATAATTTCACTCTTCTCAATGTTGTATGTGTTGTATTACACAACCATTGAGTATTTAGCTTTATCAATGACATGTACTTTAAAAATGTTTTAGAGATCCTACCAGTCTTTGAAAACATCCTTGTTCCTTGTTTCAGTTCCAGGTTTGTGTATACTTTTTGCCTTGCACCTGATTATTCAACATCTGATGGTTGGCCTAGGGAATCTAATTCTGGTATTGATTGTTTTTGCTGCTTGTCTCCCCTTGTAGCTGATTTCTTCATTATTGTGTAAATTTAGATCATGAGCTCATGTTTAGCTAAACAGCTGACCTTGTAAGAGGCTTAGGTGTGAACGCTCGTTAGCTTCAGCAGAAAGTCCGCAAAGATTTTTTTGTGTCCCTCCAATGAGTTACCCGCGCGGACCCCTTTTTCTACAAGTGTTGGTCCACTACTCCCTCTAGAGGCTGGGACTCAGACAGGACTGCTTTGCTACCCCCGATCTGGGATAGTGGCTTTGGGCGGCCTGTGGCCTGGGCAGGAGGCACCCCACGTGTGTCCCACAACCCATCTGCCTGCGAACTTCGGTCACCTGGCAGGAAGCTATGATGCCCAGACCTATGGTTAGCTTTGCATCGAGGTGCACTGCGCGGACCGGTTCCACACACACTTCAAGTAAGAGGGCGGCCTGAGTGGAAAGGTGAGAGATTGGGCAGCTGTGCAGACAAAGAAGGCGCACTTTGGCCTGGGCCTAAATGCTTGTGACACACGACTAGGCCTGCCGGGATCTGAGGCCCCAGCCCTGGGCCCCCTTCTCCCCTGCCCTTTGTTCAGTCACTGCAGAGATGGCCCCACCCACTCCCTCAGTGAAGGCAGTGTTCCAACCTCCCTCAGCCCCGCCCCCTCTCCGCAGGTTACCATGTACTACAGATGCTGCATTCTGAGGCCAGGGCATTCCGAGAATGCCAAGGGCAGACAAGATGACCTTAAATGATTTCCTCTTGTGTCAATTTTGGTAAACTTTAGGAGCTAGGAAATGGTCCACTTTACACAAATGTTCAAATTTACTGGCATTTCAGATATTCTCTGCTATAACATTGTCCTGATTCTTTCTGTATATTCTTTACTTATGTTTTGGTTTTCCTTAATCAAAGTGTGTCTTTTAAATCTTGTCAAAGAATATTCTTTGGACTTACTACCTCAACTGAATTTTATACGTTTTTTATGGTATTAAGTTCTGCTCATATCTTTATTTATTTTTTTTCCATTTTCTCAGGTATTATTGTTTTGATCTTCTGATGTCAATTAAAACACCTGGTTATTCATTTTAATAAATCTTTTTACTTATAAAGATTTGAATTTTTAAAGATTCCAGCTTACTTGTAAGTGTCTAAGGGTCAGGTCCTCTACATTGTGGCTGGCCAAAGGCTTAGTTCACAATATAGCAAAGTATATATTGACCTATTTTCCCCTCGACTTTCTGTGATTTCCTACAACTCACCTTTCTTTGCAGACAAGCCATTTGAAATAAACTTAACTTATTTCACAGCCAATAAGTCTTTGTAATAATGTGCATTTTTCAGAGAAATCTTCTTATATATTTAGGCAGAAAATCTGGCCTGCCATAATTTTCAAAATAGCATAATTTCACTCTTCTCAATGATGAATCTGTTGTATTACACAACCTTTGAGTATTTAGCTTTATCAATGACATGTACTTTAAAAATGTTTTAGAGATCCTACCAGTCTTTGAAATCATCCTTGTTCCTTGTTTCAGTTCCAGTTTTGTGTATCCTATCTGCCTTGCACCTGAATATTCCAACATCTGATGGTTGGACTAGGGAATCTAATTCTGGTATTGATTGTTTTTGCTGCTTGTCTCCCCTTGTAGCTGATTTCTTCATTATTGTGTAAATTTAGATCATGAGCTCATGTTTAGCTAAACAGCTGACCTTGTAAGAGTCTTAGGTGTGAACGCTCGTAAGCTTCAGCAGAAAGTCCGCAAAGATTTTTTGTGTCCCTCCAATGAGTTACCTAACGCGGACCCCTTTTTCTACAAGTGTTGGTCCACTACTCCTTCTAGAGGCTGGGACTCAGACAGGACTGCATTGCAGCCTCCGATCTGGGATAGTGGCTTTGGGCGGCCTGTGGCCTGGGCAGGAGTCTCCCCACGTGTGTCCCACGACCCATCTGCCTGCGAACTTCAGTCACCTGGCAGGAAGCTATGATGCCCAGACCTATGGTTAGCTTTGCATCGAGGTGTACTGCGCTGACTGGTTCCACACACACTTCAAGTAAGAGGGCGGCCTGAGTGGAAAGGTGAGAGTTTGGGCAGCTGTGCAGACAAAGAAGGCGCACTTTGGCCTGGGCCTAAATGCATCTGACACACGACTCGGCGTGCCGTGCTCTGAGGGCCCTGCCGTTGGCCCCCTTCTCCCCTGACCTTTGTTCAGTCACAGCAGAGATGGCCCCAAACACTCCCTCAGTGAAGGCAGTGTTCCAACCTCCCTCAGCCCCGCCCCCTCTCCACAGGTTACCATGGACTACAGATGCTGCATTCTGAGGCCAGGGCATTCCGAGAATGCCAAGGGCAGACATGATGACCTTAAATGATTTCCTCTTGTGTCAATTTTGGTAAACTTTAGGAGCTAGGAAATGGTCCACTTTACACAAACGTTCAAATTTACTGCCATTTCATATACTCTCTGCTATAACATTGTCCTGATTCTTTCTGTATATTCTTTACTTATGTTTTGGTTTTCCTTAATCAAAGTGTGTCTTTTAATCTTGTCAAAGAATATTCTTTGGACTTACTACATCACCTGAATTTTATACGTTTTCTATTGTATTAAGTTCTGCTCATATCTTTATTTATATTTTTTCTATGTTCTCAGTTTTATCGTTTTGATAATCTGATGTCAATTAAAACACTTGGTTATTCATTTTAAAAAATCTTTTTACTTATAAAGATTTGAACTTTTCTAGATTCCAGCTTACTTGTAAGTTCTAAGGGTCAAATCCTCTACATTGTGGCTGGCATAAGTCTTAGTTCACCATATAGCAATGTATATATTGACCTATTTTCCCCTCTACTTTCTGTGATTCCCTACATCTCACCTTTCTTTGCAGACAAGCCATTTGAAATAACCTTAACTTATTTCACAGCCAATAAGTCTTTGAAATAATGTGTATTTTTTAGAGAAATCTTCTTATATAATTAGGCAGAAAATCTGACCTGCCATAGTTTTCAAAACAGCATAATTTCACTCTTCTCAATGTTGAATCTGTTGTATTACACAACCATTGAGTATTTAGCTTTATCAATGACATGTACTTTAAAAATGTTTTAGAGATCCTACCAGTCTTTGAAAACATCCTTGTTCCTTGTTTCAGTTCCAGTTTTGTGTATACTTTGTGCCTTGCACCTGATTATTCAACATCTGATGGTTGGCCTAGGGAATCTAATTCTGGAATTGATTGTTTTTGCTGCTTGTCTCCCCTTGTAGCTGATTTCTTCATTATTGTGTAAATTTAGATCATGAGCTCATGTGTAGCTAAACAGCTGACCTTGTAAGAGGCTTAGGTGTGAACGCTCGTAAGCTTCAGCAGAAAGTCCGCAAAGATTTTTTTGGGTCCCTCCAATGAGTTACCCGCGCGGACCCCTTCTTCTACAAGTGTTGGTCCACTACTCCCTCTAGAGGCTGGGACTCAGACAGGACTGCTTTGCTACCCCCGATCTGGGATAGTGGCTTTGGGCGGCCTGTGGCCTGGGCAGGAGGCACCCCACGTTTGTCCCACAACCCATCTGCCTGCGAACTTCGGTCACCTGGCAGGAAGCTATGATGCCCAGACCTATGGTTAGCTTTGCAAAGAGGGGCACTGCACGGACCGGTTCCACACACACTTCAAGTAAGAGGGCGGCGTGAGTGGAAAGGTGAGAGTTTGGGCAGCTGTGCAGACAAAGAAGGCGCACTTTGGCCTGGGCCTAAATGCTTGTGACACACGACTGGGCCTGCCGGGCTCTGAGGGCCCTGCCGTTGGCCCCCTTCTCCCCTGCCCTTTGTTCAGTCAGAGCAGAGATGGCCCCACCAACTCCCTCAGTGAAGGCAGTGTTCCAACCTCCCTCAGCCCCGCCCCCTCTCCGAAGGGTACCATAGACTACAGATGCTGCATTCTGAGGCCAGGGCGTTCCGAGTATGCCAAGGGCAGACATGATGACCTTAAATGATTTCCTCTTGTGTCAATTTTGGTAAACTTTAGGAGCTAGGAAATGGTCCACTTTACACAAATGTTCAAATTTACTGGCATTTCAGATATATCTGCTATAACATTGTCCTGATTCTTTCTGTATATTCTTTACTTATGTTTTGGTTTTCCTTAATCGAAGTGTGTCTTTTAAATCTTGTCAAAGAATATTCTTTAGACTTACTACCTCAACTGAATTTTATACGTTTTCTGTGGTATTAAGTTCTGCTCATATCTTTATTTATTTTTTTTCCATTTTCTCAGGTATAATTGTTTTGAACTTCTGATGTCAATTTAAACACTTGGTTATTCATTTTAATAAATCTTTTTACTTATAAAGATTTGAATTTTTAAAGATTCCAGCTTACTTGTAAGTTTCTAAGGGTCAGGTCCTCTACATTGTGGCTGGCCAAAGGCTTAGTTCACAATATAGCAAAGTATATATTGACCTATTTTCCCCTCGACTTTCTGTGATTTCCTACATATCACCTTTCTTTGCAGACAAGCCATTTGAAATAACCTTAACTTATTTCACAGCCAATAAGTCTTTGAAATAATGTGCATTTTTCAGAGAAATCTTCTTATATATTTAGGCAGAAAATCTGACCTGCCATAGTTTTCAAAACAGCATAATTTCACTCTTCTCAATGATGTATCTGTTGTATTACACAACCTTTGAGTATTTAGCTTTATCAATGACATGTACTTTAAAAATGTTTTAGAGATCCTACCAGTCTTTGAAAACATCCTTGTTCCTTGTTTCAGTTCCAGTTTTATGTATATTTTCTGCCTTGCACCTGATTATTCCAACGTCTGATCGATGGCTTAGGGAATCTAATTCTGGTATTGATTGTTTTTGCTGATTGTCTCCCCCTGTAGCTGATTTCTTCATTATTGTGTAAATTTAAATCATGAGCTCATGTTTAGCTAAACATCTGACTTTGTAAGAGGCTTAGGTGTGAACACTCATAAGCTTCAGCAGAAAGTCCGCAAAGATTTATTTGTGTCCCTCCAATGAGTTGCACGCGATGACCCCGTTTTCAACAAGGGTTGGTCCACTACACCCTCTAGAGGCACGGCCTCAGACAGGGCTGCTTTGCGCCCCACGATCTGGGGCAGTGGCATTGGGCGGCCTGTGGCCCGGGTAGGAGCCTCTCTGCGTGTGTCCCAGGGACCCATCTGCCTGCGAACTTCGGTCACCTGGCAGGAATCTACGATGCCCAGACCTATGGTTAGCTGTGCAGCGTGGTGTACTGCGCGGACAGGTTCCACACACACTTCAAGTAAGTGGGCGGCCTGAGTGGAAAGGTGAGAGTTTGTGCCGCTGTGCAGACAAAGAAGGCGCCCTTTGTCCTGGGCCTAAATGCTTGTGACACCCCACTGGGCCTGCCGTGCTCTGAGGGCCCTGCCCTGGGCCCCCTGCTCCCCTGCCCTTTGTTCAGTCACAGCAGAGATGGCCACACCCACTCCCTCTGTGAGTGCAGTGTTCCAAACTCCCTCAGCCCCGCCCCCTCTCCGCAGGTTACCATGGACTAAAGATGCTGCATTCTGAGTCCAGGGCATTCCGAGAATGCCAAGGGCTGACATGAGGACCTTAAATGATTTCCTCTTGTGTCAGTTTTGGTAAATTTTAGGAGCTAGGAACTGGTCCACTTTACACAAACTTTCAAATTTACTGGCATTTCATATACTCTCTGCTATAACATTGTCCTGATTCTTTCTGTATATTCTTTACTTATGTTTTGGTTTTCCTTAATCAAAGTTTGTCTTTTAATCTTGTCCAAGAATATTCTTTGGACTTACTACCTCAACTGAATTTTATACGTTTCCTATGGTATTAAGTTCTGCTCATATATTTATTTATCTTTTTTCTATGTTCTCACGGTTTATTGTTTTGATCTTCTGATGTCAATTAAAACACTTGGTTATTCATTTTAATAAATCTTTTTACTTATAAAGATTTGAGTTTTTAAAGATTCCAACTTACTTGTAAGTTTCTAAGGGTCAGGTCCTCTACCTTGTGGCTGGCCAAAGGCTTAGTTCACAATATAGCAAAGTGTATATTGACCTATTTTTCCCTCGACTTTCTGTGATTTCCTACATCTCACCTTTCTTTGCAGACAAGCCATTTGAAATAAACTTAACTTATTTCACAGTCAATAAGTCTTTGAAATAATGTGCATTTTCAGAGAAATCTTCTTATATATTTAGGCAGAAAATCTGACCTGCCATAATTTTCAAAACAGCATAATTTCACTCTTCTCAATGATGAATCTGTTGTATTACACAACCTTTGAGTATTTAGCTTTATCAATGACATGTACTTTAAAAATGTTTTAATGATCCTACCAGTCTTTGAAAACATCCTTGTTCCTTGTTTCAGTTCCAGTTTTGTGTATACTTTCTGCCTTGCACCTGATTATTCCAACATCTGATGGTTGGCCTAGGGAATCTAATTCTGGTATTGATTGTTTTTGCTGCTTGTCTCCCCTTGTAGCTGATTTCTTCATTATTGTGTAAATTTAGATCATGAGCTCATGTTTAGCTAAACAGCTGACCTTGTAAGAGTCTTAGGTGTGAACGCTCGTAAGCTTCAGCAGAAAGTCCGCAAAGATTCTTTTGTTTCCCTCCAATGAGTTACCCGCGCGGACCCCTTTTTCTACAAGTCTTGGTCCACTACTCCCTCTAGAGGCTGGGACTCAGACAGGACTGCTTTGCTGCCCCCGATCTGGGATAGTGGCTTTGGGCGGCCTATGGCTTGGGAAGGAGGCTCCCCACGTGTGTCCCACGACCCATCTGCCTGCGAACTTTTGTCAACTGCCAGGAAGTTATGATGCCCAGAACTATGGTTAGCTTTGCCGCGAGGTGTACTGTGCAGACCGGTTCCACACACACTTCAAGTAAGAGGGCGGCCTGAGTGGAAAGGTGAGAGTTTGGGCAGCTGTGCAGACAAAGAAGGCGCACTTTGGCCTGGGCCTAAATGCTTGTGACACACGACTGGGCCTGCCGGGCTCTGAGGGCCCTGCCGTTGGCCCCCTTCTCCCCTGCCCTTTGTTCAGTCACAGCAGAGATGGCCACACCCACTCCCTCTGTGAGGGCAGCGTTCCAAACTCCCTCAGCCCTGCCCCCTCTCCGCAGGTTACCATGGACTAAAGATGCTGCATTCTGAGACCAGGGCATTCCGAGAATGCCAAGGGCTGACATGATGACCTTAAATGATTTCCTCTTCTGTCAATTTTGGTAAAGTTTAGGAGCTAGGAAATGGTCCACTTTACACAAATGTTCAAATTTACTGGCATTTCATATATTCTCTGCTATAACATTGTCCTGATTCTTTCTGTATATTCTTTACTTATGTTTTGGTTTTCCTTAATCAAAGTGTGTCTTTTAAATCTTGTCAAAGAATATTCTTTGGACTTACTACCTCAACTGAATTTTATACGTTTTCTGTGGTATTAAGTTCTGCTCATATCTTTATTTATCTTTTTTCTATGTTCTCAGGGTTTATTGTTTTGATCTTCTGATGTCAATTAAAACACTTGGTTATTCATTTTAATAAATCTTTTTACTTATAAAGATTTGAACTTTTCTAGATTCCAGCTTACTTGTAAGTTTCTAAGGGTCATATGCTCTACATTGTGGCTGGCCTAAGTCTTAGTTCACCATATAGCAATGTATATATTGACCTATTTTCCCCTCGACTTTCTGTGATTCCCTACATCTCACCTTTCTTTGCAGACAAGCCATTTGAAATAACCCTAACTTATTTCACAGCCAATAAGTCTTTGAAATAATGTGTATTTTTTAGAGAAATCTTCTTATATAATTAGGCAGAAAATCTGACCTGCCATAGTTTTCAAAACAGCATAATTTCACTCTTCTCAATTTTGAATCTGTTGTATTACACAACCATTGAGTATTTAGCTTTATCAATGACATGTACTTTAAAAATGTTTTAGAGATCCTACCAGTCTTTGAAATCATCCTTGTTCCTTGTTTCAGTTCCAGTTTTGTGTATCCTATCTGCCTTGCACCTGAATATTCCAACATCTGATGGTTGGCCTAGGGAATCTAATTCTGGTATTGATTGTTTTTGCTGCTTGTCTCCCCTTGTAGCTGATTTCTTCATTATTGTGTAAATTTAGATCATGAGCTCATGTTTAGCTAAACAGCTGACCTTTTAAGAGGCTTAGGTGTGAACGCTCCTAAGCTTCAGCAGAAAGTCCGCAAAGATTTTTTTGTGTCCCTCCAATGAGTTACCAACGCGGACCCCTTTTTCTACAAGTGTTGGTCCACTACTCCTTCTAGAGGCTGGGACTCAGACAGGACTGCATTGCAGCCCCCGATCTGGGATAGTGGCTTTGGGCGGCCTGTGGCCTGGGCAGGAGGCTCCCCACGTGTGTCCCATGACCCATCTGCCTGCGAACTTCGGTCACCTGGCAAGAAGCTATGATGCCCAGACCTATGGTTAGCTTTGCATCGAGGTGTACTGCGCGGACTGGTTCCACACACACTTCAAGTAAGAGGGCGGCCTGAGTGGAAAGGTGAGAGTTTGGGCAGCTGTGCAGACAAGGAAGGCGCACTTTGGCCTGGGCCTAAATGCATCTGAAAAAAGACTGGGCCTGCCGGGCTCTGAGGGCCCAGCCCTGTGCCCCCTTCTCCCCTGCCCTTTGTTCAGTCACTGCAGAGATGGCCCCACCCACTCCCTCAGTGAAGGCAGTGTTCCAACCTCCCTCAGCCCCGCCCCCTCTCCGCAGGTTACCATGGACTACAGATGCTGCATTCTGAGGCCAGGGCGTTCCGAGAATGCCAAGGGCAGACATGATGACCTTAAATGATTTCCCCTTGTGTCAATTTTGGTAAACTTTAGGAGCTAGGAATTGGTCCAGTTTACACAAACGTTCAAATTTACTGCCATTTCATATACTCTCTCCTATAACATTGTCCTGATTCTTTCTGTATATTCTTTACTTATGTTTTGGTTTTCCTTAATCAAAGTGTGTCTTTTAATCTTGTCAAAGAATATTCTTTGTACTTACTACATCACCTGAACTTTATACGTTTTCTATTGTATTAAGTTCTGCTCATATCTTTATTTATATTTTTTCTATGTTCTCAGGTTTATTGTTTTGATATTCTGATGTCAATTAAAACACTTGGTTATTCATTTTAAAAAATCTTTTTACTTATAAAGATTTGAACTTTTCAAGATTCCAGCTTACTTGTAAGTTTCTAAGGGTCAGATCCTCTACATTGTGGCTGGCCTAAGTCTTAGTTCACCATATACCAATGTATATATTGACCTATTTTCCCCTCGACTTTCTGTGATTCCCTACATCTCACCTTTTTTGCAGACAAGACATTTGAAATAATCTTAACTTATTTCACAGCCAATAAGTCTTTGAAATAATGTGTATTTTTTAGAGAAATCTTCTTATATAATTAGGCAGAAAATCTGAACTGCCATAGTTTTCAAAACAGCATAATTTCACTCTTCTCAATGTTGAATCTGTTGTATAACACAACCATTGAGTATTTAGCTTTATCAATGACATGTACTTTAAAAATGTTTTAGAGATCCTACCAGTCTTTGAAAACATCCTTGTTCCTTGTTTCAGTTCCAGTTTTGTGCATACATTTTGCCTTGCACCTGATTATTCAACATCTGATGGTTGGCCTAGGGAATCTAATTCTGGTATTGATTGTTTTTGCTGCTTGTCTCCCCTTGTAGCTGATTTCTTCATTATTGTGTAAATTTAGATCATGAGCTCATGTTTAGCTAAACAGCTGACCTTTTAAGAGGCTTAGGTGTGAACGCTCGTAAGCTTCAGCAGAAAGTCCGCAAAGATTTTTTTGTGTCCCTCCAATGAGTTACCCGCGCGGACCTCTTTTTCTACAAGTGTTGGTCCACTACTCCCTCTACAGCCTGGGACTCAGACAGGACTGCTTTGCTACCCCCGATCTGGGATAGTGGCTTTGGGCGGCCTGTGGCCTGGGCAGGAAGCACCCCACGTGTGTCCCACAACCCATCTGCCTGCGAACTTCGGTCACCTGGCAGGAAGCTATGATGCCCAGACCTATGGTTAGCTTTGCATCGAGGTGCACTGCGCGGACCGGTTCCACACACACTTCAAGTAAGAGGGCGGCCTGAGTGGAAAGGTGAGAGATTGGGCAGCTGTGCAGACAAAGAAGGCGCACTTTGGCCTTGGCCTAAATGCTTGTGACACACGACTAGGCCTGCCGGGCTCTGAGGGCCCAGCCCTGGGCCCCCTTCTCCCCTGCCCTTTGTTCAGTCAATGCAGAGATGGCCCCACCCACTTCCTCAGTGAAGGCAGTGTTCCAACCTCCCTCAGCCCCGCCCCCTCTCCGCAGGTTACCATGGACTACAGATGCTGCATTCTGAGGCCAGGGCATTCCGAGAATGCCAAGGGCAGACATGATGACCTTAAATGATTTCCTCTTGTGTCAATTTTGGTAAACTTTAGGAGCTAGGAAATGGTCCACTTTACACAAATGTTCAAATTTACTGGCATTTCAGATATTCTCTGCTATAACATTGTCCTGATTCTTTCTGTATATTCTTTACTTATGTTTTGGATTTCCTTAATCAAAGTGTGTCTTTTAAATCTTGTCAAAGAATATTCTTTGGACTTACTACCTCAACTGAATTTTATACGTTTTTTATGGTATTAAGTTCTGCTCATATCTTTATTTATTTTTTTTCCATTTTCTCAGGTATTATTGTTTTGATCTTCTGATGTCAATTAAAACACTTGGTTATTCATTTTAATAAATCTTTTTACTTATAAAGATTTGAATTTTTAAAGATTCCAGCTTACTTGTAAGTTTCTAAGGGTCAGGTCCTCTACATTGTGGCTGGCCAAAGGCTTAGTTCACAATATAGCAAAGTATATATTGACCTATTTTCCCCTCGACTTTCTGTGATTTCCTACATCTCACCTTTCTTTGCAGACAAGCCATTTGAAATAAACTTAACTTATTTCACAGCCAATAAGTCTTTGAAATAATGTGCATTTTTCAGAGAAATCTTCTTATATATTTAGGCAGAAAATCTGGCCTGCCATAATTTTCAAATTAGCATAATTTCACTCTTCTCAATGATGAATCTGTTGTATTACACAACCTTTGAGTATTTAGCTTTATCAATGACATGTACTTTAAAAATGTTTTAGAGATCCTACCAGTCTTTGAAATCATCCTTGTTCCTTGTTTCAGTTCCAGTTTTGTGTATCCTATCTGCCTTGCACCTGAATATTCCAACATCTGATGGTTGGCCTAGGGAATCTAATTCTGGTATTGATTGTTTTTGCTGCTTGTCTCCCCTTGTAGCTGATTTCTTCATTATTGTGTAAATTTAGATCATGAGCTCATGTTTACCTAAACAACTGACCTTGTAAGATGCATAGGTGTGAACGCTCGTAAGCTTCAGCAGAAAGTCCGCAAAGATTTTTTTGTGTCCCTCCAATGAGTTACCAACGCGGACCCCTTTTTCTACAAGTGTTGGTCCACTACTCCTTCTAGAGGCTGGGACTCAGACAGGACTGCATTGCAGCCCCCGATCTGGGATAGTGGCTTTGGGCGGCCTGTGGCCTGGGCAGGAGGCTCCCCACGTGTGTCCCACGACCCATCTGCCTGCGAACTCCAGTCACCTGGCAGGAAGCTATGATGCCCAGACCTATGGTTAGCTTTGCCTCGAGGTGTACTGCGCGGACTGGTTCCACACACACTTCAAGTAAGAGGGCGGCCTGAGTGGAAAGGTGAGAGTTTGGGCAGCTGTGCAGACAAAGAATGCGCACTTTGGCCTCGGCCTAAATGCATCTGACACACGACTCGGCCTCCCGTGCTCTGAGGGCCCTGCCGTTGGCCCCCTTCTCCCCTGCCCTTTGTTCAGTCACAGCAGAGATGGCCCCACCCACTCCCTCAGTGAAGGCAGTGTTCCAACCTCCCTCAGCCCCGCCCCCTCTCCACAGGTACCATGGACTACAGATGATGCATTCTGAGGCCAGGGCATTCCGAGAATGCCAAGGGCAGACATGATGACCTTAAATGATTTCCTCTTGTGTCAATTTTGGTAAATTTTAGGAGCTAGGAAATGGTCCACTTTACACAAACGTTCAAATTTACTGGCATTTCATATACTCTCTGCTATAACATTGTCCTGATTCTTTCTGTATATTCTTTACTTATGTTTTGGTTTTCCTTAATCAAAGTGTGTCTTTTAAATCTTGTCAAAGAATATTCTTTGGACTTACTACATCACCTGAATTTTATACGTTTTCTATTGTATTAAGTTCTGCTCATATCTTTATTTATATTTTTTCTATGTTCTCAGGTTTATCGTTTTGATATTCTGATGTCAATTAAAACACTTGGTTATTCATTTTAAAAAATCTTTTTACTTATAAAGATTTGAAATTTTCTAGATTCCAGCTTACTTGTAAGTTCTAAGGGTCAGATCCTCTACATTGTGGCTGGCCTATGTCTTAGTTCACCATATAGCGATGTATATATTGACCTATTTTCCCCTCGACTTTCTGTGATACCCTACATCTCACCTTTCTTTGCAGACAAGCCATTTGAAATAACCTTAACTTATTTCACAGCCAATAAGTCTTTGAAATAATGTGTATTTTTTAGAGAAATCTTCTTATATAATTAGGCAGAAAATCTGACCTGCCATAGTTTTCAAAACAGCATAATTTCACTCTTCTCAATGTTGAATCTGTTGTATTACACAACCATTGAGTATTTAGCTTTATCAATGACATGTACTTTAAAAATGTTTTAGAGATCCTACCAGTCTTTGAAAACATCCTTGTTCCTTGTTTCAGTTCCAGTTTTGTGTATACTTTGTGCCTTGCACCTGATTATTCAACATCTGATGGTTGGCCTAGGGAATCTAATTCTGGTATTGATTGTTTTTGCTGCTTGTCTCCCCTTGTAGCTGATTTCTTCATTATTGTGTAAATTTAGATCATGAGCTCATGTTTAGCTAAACAGCTGACCTTGTAAGAGGCTTAGGTGTGAACGCTCGTAAGCTTCAGCAGAAAGTCCGCAAAGATTTTTTTGTGTCCCTCCAATGAGTTACCCGCGCGGACCCCTTCTTCTACAAGTGTTGGTCCACTACTCCCTCTAGAGGCTGGGACTCAGACAGGACTTCTTTGCTACCCCCGATCTGGGATAGTGGCTTTTGGCGGCCTGTGGCCTGGGCAGGAGGCACCCCACGTTTGTCCCACAACCCATCTGCCTGCGAACTTCGGTCACCTGGCAGGAAGCTATGATGCCCAGACCTATGGTTAGCTTTGCAAAGAGGTTCACTGCACGGACCGGTTCCACACACACTTCAAGTAAGAGGGCGGCCTGAGTGGAAAGGTGAGAGTTTGGGCAGCTGTGCAGACAAAGAAGGCGCACTTTGGCCTGGGCCTAAATGCTTGTGACACACGACTGGGCCTGCCGGGCTCTGAGGGCCCTGCCCTGGGACCCCTTCTCTCCTGCCCTTTGTTCAGTCACAGCAGAGATGGCCCCACCAACTCCCTCAGTGAAGGCAGTGTTCCAACCACCCTCAGCCCCGCCCCCTCTCCGCAGGTTACCATAGACTACAGATGCTGCATTCTGAGGCCAGGGCGTTCCGAGAATGCCAAGGGCAGACATGATGACCTTAAATAATTTCCTCTTGTGTCAATTTTGGTAAACTTTAGGAGCTAGGAAATGGTCCACTTTACACAAATGTTCAAATTTACTGGCATTTCAGATATTCTCTGCTATAACCTTGTCCTGATTCTTTCTGTATATTCTTCACTTATGTTTTGGTTTTCCTTAATCGAAGTGTGTCTTTTAAATCTTGTCAAAGAATATTCTTTGGACTTACTACCTCAACTGAATTTTATAGGTTTTCTGTGGTACTAAGTTCTGCTCATATCTTTATTTATCTTTTTTCTATGTTCTCAGGGTTTATTGTTTTGATCTTCTGATGTCAATTAAAACACTTGGTTATTCATTTTAATAAATCTTTTTACTTATAAAGATTTGAATTTTTAAAGATTCCAGCATACTTGTAAATTTCTAAGGTTCAGGTCCTCTACATTGTGGCTGGCCAAAGGCCTAGTTCACTATATAGCAAAGTATATATTGACCTATTTTCCCCTCGACTTTCTGTGATTTCCTACATCTCACCTTTCTTTGCAGACAAGCCATTTGAAATAAGCTTAACTTATTTCACAGCCATTAAGTCTTTGAAATAATGTGCATTTTTCAGAGAAATCTTCTTATATATTTAGGCAGAAAATCTGACCTTCCATAGTTTTCAAAACAGCATAATTTCACCCTTCTCAATGATGAATCTGTTGTATTACACAACCTTTGAGTATTTAGCTTTATCAATGACATGTACTTTAAAAATGTTTTAGAGATCCTACCAGTCTTTGAAATCATCCTTGTTCCTTGTTTCAGTTCCAGTTTTGTGTATCCTATCTGCCTTGCACCTGAATATTCCAACATCTGATGGTTGGCCTAGGGAATCTAATTCTGGTATTGATTGTTTTTGCTGCTTGTCTCCCCTTGTAGCTGATTTCTTCATTATTGTGTAAATTTAGATCATGAGCTCATGTTTAGCTAAACAGCTGACCTTGTAAGAGGCTTAGGTGTGAACGCTCCTAAGCTTCAGCAGAAAGTCCGCAAAGATTTTTTTGTGTCCCTCCAATGAGTTACCAACGCGGACCCCTTTTTCTACAAGTGTTGGTCCACTACTCCTTCTAGAGGCTGGGACTCAGACAGGACTGCATTGCAGCCCCCGATCTGGGATAGTGGCTTTGGGCGTCCTGTGGCCTGGGCAGGAGACTCCCCACGTGTGTCCCATGACCCATCTGCCTGCGAACTTCAGTCACCTGCCAGGAAGCTATGATGCCCAGACCTATGGTTAGCTTTGCATCGAGGTGTACTGCGCGGACTGGTTCCACACACACTTCAAGTAAGAGGGCGGCCTGAGTGGAAAGGTGAGAGTTTGGGCAGCTGTGCAGACAAAGAAGGCGCACTTTGTCCTGGGCCTAAATGCATCTGAAAAAAGACTGGGCCTGCCGGGCTCTGAGGGCCCAGCCCTGGGCCCCCTTCTCCCCTGACCTTTGTTCTGTCACTGCAGAGATGGCCCCACCCACTCCCTCAGTGAAGGCAGTGTTCCAACCTCCCTCAGCCCCGCCCCCTCTCCGCAGGTTACCATGGACTACAGATGCTGCATTCTGAGGCCAGGGCGTTCCGAGAATGCCAAGGGCAGACATGATGACCTTAAATGATTTCCCCTTGTGTCAATTTTGGTAAACTTTAGGAGCTAGGAATTGGTCCACTTTACACAAACGTTCAAATTTACTGCCATTTCATATACTCTCTCCTATAACATTGTCCTGATTCTTTCTGTATATTCTTTACTTATGTTTTGGTTTTCCTTAATCAAAGTGTGTCTTTTAATCTTGTCAAAGAATATTCTTTGGACTTACTACATCACCTGAATTTTATACGTTTTCTATTGTATTAAGTTCTGCTCATATCGTTATTTATATTTTTTCTATGTTCTCAGGTTTATTGTTTTGATATTCTGATGTCAATTAAAACACTTGGTTATTCATTTTAAAAAATCTTTTTACTTATAAAGATTTGAACTTTTCAAGATTCCAGCTTACTTGTAAGTTTCTAAGGGTCAGATCCTCTACATTGTGGCTGGCCTAAGTCTTAGTTCACCATATACCAATGTATATATTGACCTATTTTCCCCTCGACTTTCTGTGATTCCCTACATCTCACCTTTCTTTGCAGACAAGACATTTCAAATAATCTTAACTTATTTCACAGCCAATAAGTCTTTGAAATAATGTGTATTTTTTAGAGAAATCTTCTTATATAATTAGGCAGAAAATCTCACCTGCCATAGTTTTCAAAACAGCATAATTTCTCTCTTCTCAATGTTGAATCTGTTGTATTACACAACCATTGAGTATTTAGCTTTATCAATGACATGTACTTTAAAAATGTTTTAGAGATCCTACCAGTCTTTGAAAACATCCTTGTTCCTTGTTTCAGTTCCAGTTTTGTGCATACTTTTTGCCTTGCACCTGATTATTCAACATCTGATGGTTGGCCTAGGGAATCTAATTCTGGTATTGATTGTTTTTGCTGCTTGTCTCCCCTTGTAGCTGATTTCTTCATTATTGTGTAAATTTAGATCATGAGCTCATGTTTATCTAAACAGCTGACCTTTTAAGAGGCATAGGTGTGAACGCTCGTAAGCTTCAGCAGAAAGTCCGCAAAGATTTTTTTGTGTCCCTCCAATGAGTTACCCGCGCGGACCACTTTTTCTACAAGTGTTGGTCCACTACTCCCTCTACAGCCTGGGACTCAGACAGGACTGCTTTGCTACCCCCAATCTGGGATAGTGGCTTTGGGCGGCCTGTGGCCTGGGCAGGAAGCACCCCACGTGTGTCCCACAACCCATCTGCCTGCGAACTTCGGTCACCTGGCAGGAAGCTATGATGCCCAGACCTATGGTTAGCTTTGCATCGAGGTGCACTGCGCGGACCGGTTCCACACACACTTCAAGTAAGAGGGCGGCCTGAGTGGAAAGGTGAGAGTTTGTGCCGCTGTGCAGACAAAGAAGGCGCCCTTTGTCCTGGGCCTAAATGCTTGTGACACACGACTGGGCCTGCCGGGCTCTGAGGGCCCAGCCCTGGGCCCCCTTCTCCCCTGCCCTTTGTTCAGTCACTGCAGAGATGGCCCCACCCACTTCCTCAGTGAAGGCAGTGTTCCAACCTCCCTCAGCCCCGCCCCCTCTCCGCAGGTTACCATGGACTACAGATGCTGCATTCTGAGGCCAGGACATTCCGAGAATGCCAAGGGTAGACATGATGACCTTAAATGATTTCCTCTTGTGTCAATTTTGGTAAACTTTAGGAGCTAGGAAATGGTCCACTTTACACAAATGTTCAAATTTACTGGCATTTCAGATATTCTGTGCTATAACATTGTCCTGATTCTTTCTGTATATTCTTTACTTATGTTTTGGATTTCCTTAATCAAAGTGTGTCTTTTAAATCTTGTCAAAGAATATTCTTTGGACTTACTACCTCAACTGAATTTTATACGTTTGTTATGGTATTAAGTTCTGCTCATATCTTTATTTATTTTTTTTCCATTTTCTCAGGTATTATTGTTTTGATCTTCTGATGTCAATTAAAACACTTGCTTATTCATTTTAATAAATCTTTTTACTTATAAAGATTTGAATTTTTAAAGATTCCAGCTTACCTGTAAGTTTCTAAGGGTCAGGTCCTCTACATTGTGGCTGGCCAAAAGCTTAGTTCACAATATAGCAAAGTATATATTGACTTATTTTCCCCTCGACTTTCTGTGATTTCCTACATCTCACCTTTCTTTGCAGACAAGCCATTTGAAATAAACTTAACTTATTTCACAGCAAATAAGTCTTTGAAATAATGTGCATTTTTCAGAGAAATCTTCTTATATATTTAGGCAGAAAATCTGGCCTGCCATAATTTTCAAAATAGCATAATTTCACTCTTCTCAATGATGAATCTGTTGTATTACACAACCTTTGAGTATTTAGCTTTATCAATGACATGTACTTTAAAAATGTTTTAGAGATCCTAGCAGTCTTTGAAATCATCCTTGTTCCTTGTTTCAGTTCCAGTTTTGTGTATCCTATCTGCCTTGCACCTGAATATTCCAACATCTGATGGTTGGCCTAGGGAATCTAATTCTGGTATTGATTGTTTTTGCTGCTTGTCTCCCCTTGTAGCTGATTTCTTCATTATTGTGTAAATTTAGATCATGAGCTCATGTTTACCTAAACAGCTGACCTTGTAAGAGGCTTAGGTGTGAACGCTCGTAAGCTTCAGCAGAAAGTCCGCAAAGATTTTTTTGTGTCCCTCCAATGAGTTACCAACGCGGACCCCTTTTTCTACAAGTGTTGGTCCACTACTCCTTCTAGAGGCTGGGACTCATACAGGACTGCATTGCAGCCCCCGATCTGGGATAGTGGCTTTGGGCGGCCTGTGGCCTGGGCAGGAGGCTCCCCACGTGTGTCCCACGACCCATCTGCCTGCGAACTTCAGTCACCTGGCAGGAAGCTATGATGCCCAGACCTATGGTTAGCTTTGCATCGAGGTGTACTGCGCGGACTGGTTCCACACACACTTCAAGTAAGAGGGCCGCCTGAGTGGAAAGGTGAGAGTTTGGGCAGCTGTGCAGACAAAGAAGGCGCACTTTGGCCTCGGCCTAAATGCATCTGACACACGACTCGGCCTCCCGTGCTCTGAGGGCCCTGCCGTTGGCCCCCTTCTCCCCTGCCCTTTGTTCAGTCACAGCAGAGATGGCCCCACCCACTCCCTCAGTGAAGGCAGTGTTCCAACCTCCCTCAGCCCCGCCCCCTCTCCACAGGTTACCATGGACTACAGATGATGCATTCTGAGGCCAGGGCATTCCGAGAATGCCAAGGGCAGACATGATGACCTTAAATGATTTCCTCTTGTGTCAATTTTGGTAAATTTTAGGATATAGGAAATGGTCCACTTTACACAAACGTTCAAATTTACTGGCATTTCATATACTCTCTGCTATAACATTGTCCTGATTCTTTCTGTATATTCTTTACTTATGTTTTGGTTTTCCTTAATCAAAGTGTTTCTTTTAATCTTGTCAAAGAATATTCTTTGGACTTACTACATCACCTGAATTTTATACTTTTTCTATTGTATTAAGTTCTGCTCATAACTTTATTTATATTTTTTCTATGTTCTCAGGTTTATCGTTTTGATATTCTGATGTCAATTAAAACACTTGGTTATTCATTTTAAAAAATCTTTTTACTTATAAAGATTTGAAATTTTCTAGATTCCAGCTTACTTGTAAGTTCTAAGGGTCAGATCCTCTACATTGTGGCTGGCCTAAGTCTTAGTTCACCATATAGCGATGTATATATTGACCTATTTTCCCCTCGACTTTCTGTGATTCCCTACATCTCACCTTTCTTTGCAGACAAGCCATTTGAAATAACCTTAACTTATTTCACAGCCAATAAGTCTTTGAAATAATGTGTATTTTTTAGAGAAATCTTCTTATATAATTAGGCAGAAAATCTGACCTGCCATAGTTTTCAAAACAGCATAATTTCACTCTTCTCAATGTTGAATCTGTTGTATTACACAACCATTGAGTATTTAGCTTTATCAATGACATGTACTTTAAAAATGTTTTAGAGATCCTACCAGTCTTTGAAAACATCCTTGTTCCTTGTTTCAGTTCCAGTTTTGTGTATACTTTGTGCCTTGCACCTGATTATTCAACATCTGATGGTTGGCCTAGGGAAGCTAATTCTTGTATTGATTGTTTTTGCTGCTTGTCTCCCCTTGTAGCTGATTTCTTCATTATTGTGTAAATTTAGATCATGAGCTCATGTTTAGCTAAACAGCTGACCTTGTAAGAGGCTTAGGTGTGAACGCTCGTAAGCTTCAGCAGAAAGTCCGCAAAGATTTTTTTGGGTCCCTCCAATGAGTTACCCGCGCGGACCCCTTCTTCTACAAGTGTTGGTCCACTACTCCCTCTAGAGGCTGGGACTCAGACAGGACTGCTTTGCTACCCCCGATCTGGGATAGTGGCTTTGGGCGGCCTGTGGCCTGGGCAGGAGGCACCCCACGTTTGTCCCACAACCCATCTGCCTGCGAACTTCGGTCACCTGGCAGGAAGCTATGATGCCCAGACCTATGGTTAGCTTTGCAAAGAGGTGCACTGCACGGACCGGTTCCACACACACTTCAAGTAAGAGGGCGGCCTGAGTGGAAAGGTGAGACTTTGGGCAGCTGTGCAGACAAAGAAGGCGCACTTTGGCCTGGGCCTAAATGCTTGTGACACACGACTGGGCCTGCCGGGATCTGAGGGCCCTGCCCTCGGACCCCTTCTCTCCTGCCCTTTGTTCAGTCACAGCAGAGATGGCCCCACCAACTCCCTCAGTGAAGGCAGTGTTCCAACCACCCTCAGCCCCGCCCCCTCTCCGCAGGTTACCATAGACTACAGATGCTGCATTCTGAGGCCAGGGCGTTCCGAGAATGCCAAGGGCAGACATGATGACCTTAAATGATTTCCTCTTGTGTCAATTTTGGTAAACTTTAGGAGCTAGGAAATGGTCCACTTTACACAAATGTTCAAATTTACTGGCATTTCAGATATTCTCTGCTATAACCTTGTCCTGATTCTTTCTGTATATTCTTCACTTATGTTTTGGTTTTCCTTAATCGAAGTGTGTCTTTTAAATCTTGTCAAAGAATATTCTTTGGACTTACTACCTCAACTGAATTTTATAGGTTTTCTGTGGTACTAAGTTCTGCTCATATCTTTATTTATCTTTTTTCTATGTTCTCAGTGTTTATTGTTTTGATCTTCTGATGTCAATTAAAACACTTGGTTATTCATTTTAATAAATCTTTTTACTTATAAAGATTTGAATTTTTAAAGATTCCAGCATACTTGTAAATTTCTAAGGTTCAGGTCCTCTACATTGTGGCTGGCCAAAGTCCTAGTTCACAATATAGCAAAGTATATATTGACCTATTTTCCCCTCGACTTTCTGTGATTTCCTACATCTCACCTTTCTTTGCAGACAAGCCATTTGAAATAAGCTTAACTTACTTCACAGCCATTAAGTCTTTGAAATAATGTGCATTTTTCAGAGAAATCTTCTTATATATTTAGGCAGAAAATCTGACCTTCCATAGTTTTCAAAACAGCATAATTTCACCCTTCTCAATGATGAATCTGTTGTATTACACAACCTTTGAGTATTTAGCTTTATCAATGACATGTACTTTAAAAATGTTTTAGAGATCCTACCAGTCTTTGAAAACATCCTTGTTCCTTGTTTTAGTTCCAGTTTTATGTATATTTTCTGCCTTGCACCTGATTATTCCAACGTCTGATCGATGGCTTAGGGAATCTAATTCTGGTATTGATAGTTTTTGCTGATTGTCTCCCCTGTAGCTGATTTCTTCATTATTGTTTAAATTTAGATCATGAGCTCATGTTTAGCTAAACATCTAACTTTGTAAGAGGCTCAGGTGTGAACACTCATAAGCTTCATCAGAAAGTCCGCAAAGATTTATTTGTGTCCCTCCAATAAGTTGCCCGCGAAGACCCCGTTTTCTACAAGGGATGGTCCACTACTCCCTCTAGAGGCACGGCCTCAGACAGGGCTGCTTTGCGCCCCACGATCTGGGGCAGTGGCATTGGGCGGCCTGTGGCCCGGGGCGGAGCCTCTCTGCGTGAGTCCCAGGGACCCATCTGCCTGCGAACTTCGGTCACCTGGCAGGAAGCTACGATGCCCAGACCTATGGTTAGCTGTGCAGGGAGGTGTACTGCGTGGACTTGTTCCACACACACTTCAAGTAAGAGGGCGGCCTGAGTGGAAAGGTGAGAGTTTGTGCTGCTGTGCAGACAAAGAAGGCGCCCTTTGTCCTGGGCCTAAATGCTTGTGACACCCCACTGGGCCTGCCGGGCTCTGAGGGCCCTGCCCTGGGCCCCCTGCTCCCCTGCCCTTTGTTCAGTCACAGCAGAGATGGCCACACCCACTCCCTCTGTGAGGGCAGTGTTCCAAACTCCCTCAGCCACGCCCCATCTCCGCAGGTTACCATGGACTAAAGATGTTGCATTCTGAGTCCAGGGCATTCCGAGAATGCCAAGGGCTGACATGATGACCTTAAATTATTTCCTCTTGTGTCAGTTTTGGTAAATTTTAGGAGCTAGGAACTGGTCCACTTTACACAAACGTTCAAATTTACTGGCATTTCATATACTCTCTGCTATAACATTGTCCTGATTCTTTCTGTATATTCTTTACTTATGTTTTGGTTTTCCTTAATCAAAGTGTGTCTTTTAAATCTTGTCAAAGAATATTCTTTGGACTTACTACCTCAACTGAATTTTATACGTTTTCTATGGTATTAAGTTCTGCTCATATCTTTATTTATCTTTTTTCTATGTTCTCAGGGTTTATTGTTTTGATCTTCTGATGTCAATTAAAACACTTGGTTATTCATTTTAATAAATCTTTTTACTTATAAAGATTTGAGTTTTTAAAGATTCCAGCTTACTTGTAAGTTTCTAAGTGTCAGGTCCTCTACATTGTGGCTCGCCAAAGGCTTAGTTCACAATATAGCAAAGTATATATTGACCTATTTTCCCCTCGACTTTCTGTGATTTCCTACATCTCACCTTTCTTTGCAGACAAGCCATTTGAAATACAATTAACTTATTTCACAGCCAATAACTCTTTGAAATAATGTGCATTTTTCAGAGAAATCTTCTTATATAATTAGGCAGAAAATCTGACCTGCCATTATTTTCAAAACAGCATAATTTCACTCTTCTCAGTGATGAATCTGTGGTATTACACAACCTTTGAGTATTTAGCTTTATCAATGACATGTACTTTAAAAATGTTTTAGAGATCCTACCAGTCTTTGAAAACATCCTTGTTCCTTGTTTCTGTTCCAGTTTTGTGAATACTTTCTGCCTTGCACCTGATTATTCCAACATCTGATGGTTGGCCTTGGGAATCTAATTCTGGTATTGATTGTTTTTGCTGCTTGTCTCCCGTTGTAGCTGATTTCTTCATTATTTTCTAAATTTAGATCATGAGCTCATGTTTAGCTAAACAGCTGACCTTGTAAGAGTCTTAGGTGTGAACGCTCGTAAGCTTCAGCAGAAAGTCCGCAAAGATTTTTTTGTGTCCCTCCAATGTTTTACCCGCGCGGACCCCTTTTTCTACAAGTGTTGGTCCACTACTCCCTCTAGAGCCTGGGACTCAGACAGGACTGCTTTGCTGCCCCCGATCTGGGATAGTGGCTTTGGGCGGCCTGTTGCCTGGGCAGGAGGCTCCCCACGTGTGTCCCACGACCCATCTGCCTGCGAACTTTGGTCACCTGCCAGGAAGCTATGATGCCCAGAACTATGGTTAGCTTTGCAGCGAGGTGTACTGTGCGGACCGGTTCCACACACACTTCAAGTAAGAGGGCGGCCTGAGTGGAAAGGTGAGAGTTTGGGCAGCTGTGCAGACAAAGAAGGCGCACTTTGGCCTTTGCCTAAATGCTTGTGACACACGACTGGGCCTGCTGGGCTCTGAGGGCCCTGCCGTTGGCCTCCTTCTCCCATGCCCTTTGTTCAGTCACAGCAGAGATGGCCCCACCCACTCCCTCAGTGAAGGCAGTGATACAACATCCCTCAGCCCCGCCCTTCTCCGCAGGTTACCATGGACTACAGATGCTGCATTCTGAGGCCAGGGCATTCCGAGAATGCCAAGGGCAGACATGATGACCTTAAATGATTTCCTGTTTTGTCAGTTTTGGTAAACTTTAGGAGCTAGGAAATGGTCCACTTTACACAAATGTTGAAATTTACTGGCATTTCAGATATTCTCTGCTATAACATTGTCCTGATTCTTTCTGTATATTCTTTACTTATGTTTTGGTTTTCCTTAATCAAAGTGTGTCTTTTAAATCTTGTCAAAGAATATTCTTTGGACTTACTACCTCAACTGAATTTTATACGTTTTCTGTGGTATTAAATTCTGCTCATATCTTTATTTATCTTTTTTCTATGTTCTCAGGGTTTATTGTATTGATCTTCTGATGTCAATTAAAACACTTGGTTATTCATTTTAATAAATCTTTTTACTTATAAAGATTTGAATTTTTAAAGATTCCAGCTTACTTGGAAGTTTCTAAGTGTCAGGTCCTCTACATTGTGGCTGTCCAAAGTCTTAGTTCACAATATAGCAAAGTATATATTGAACTATTTTCCCCTCGACTTTCTGTGATTTCAGACATCTCACCTTTCTTTGCAGACAAGCCATTTGAAATAACCTTACTTATTTCACAGCCAATAAGTCTTTGAAATAATGTGTAGTTTTCAGACAAATCTTCTTATATAATTAGGCAGAAAATCTGACATCCCATAGTTTTCAAAACAGCATAATTTCACTCTTCTCAGTGATGAATCTGTTGTATTACACAACCTATGAGTATTTAGATTTATCAATGACATGTACTTTAAAAATGTTTTAGAGATCCTACCAGTCTTTGAAAACATCCTGTTCCTTGTTTCAGTTAGAGTTTTATGTATTTTTTCTGCCTTGCACCTGATTATTCCAACGTCTGATCGATGGCTTAGGGAATCTAATTCTGGTATTGATTGTTTTTGCTGATTGTCTCCCCCTGTAGCTGATTTCTTCATTATTGTGTAAATTTAGATCATGAGCTCATGTTTAGCTAAACATCGGACTTTGTAAGAGGCTTAGGTGTGAACACTCATAAGCTTCATCAGAAAGTCCGCAAAGATTTATTTGTGTCCCTCCAATGAGTTGCCCGCGATGACCCCGTTTTCAACAACGGTTGGTCCACTACTCCCTCTAGAGGCACGGCCTCAGACAGGGCTGCTTTGCGCCCCACGATCTGGGGCAGTGGCATAGGGCGGCCTGTGGCCCGGGTAGGAGCCTCTCTACGTGGGTCCCAGGGACCCATCGGCCTGCGAACTTCGGTCACCTGGAAGGAATCTACGATGCCCAGACCTATGGTTAGCTCTACAGCGAGGTGTACTGCGCGGACAGGTTCCACACACACTTCAAGTAAGAGGGCGGCCTGAGTGGAAAGGTGAGAGTTTGTGCCGCTGTGCAGACAAAGAAGGCGCCCTTTGTCCTGGGCCTAAATGCTTGTGACACCCCACTGGGCCTGCCGTGCTCTGAGGACCCTGCCCTGGGCCCCCTGCTCCCCTGCCCTTTGTTCAGTCACAGCAGAGATGGCCACACCCACTCTCTCTGTGAGGGCAGTGTTCCAAACTCCCTCAGCCCCGCCCCCTCTCCGCAGGTTACCATGGACTAAAGATGCTGCATTCTGAGTCCAGGGCAGTCCGAGAATGCCAAGGGCTGACATGATGACCTTAAATGATTTTCTCTTGTGTCAGTTTTGGTAAATTTTAGGAGCTAGGGACTGGTTGACTTTACACAAACGTTCAATTTTACTGGCATTTCATATACTCTCTGCTATAACATTGTCCTGATTCTTTCTGTATATTCTTTACTTATGTTTTGGTTTTCCTTAATCAAAGTGTGTCTTTTAATCTTGTCAAAGAATATTCTTTGGACTTACTACCTCAACTGAATTTTATACGTTTTCTATGGTATTAAGTTCTGCTCATATCTTTATTTATCTTTTTTATATGTTCTCAGGGTTTATTGTTTTGATCTTCTGATGTCAATTAAAACACTTGGTTATTCATTTTAATAAATCTTTTTACTTATAAAGATTTGAGTTTTTAAAGATTCCAGCTTACTTGTAAGTTTCTAAGGGTCAGGTCCTCTACATTGTGGCTGGCCAAAGGCTTAGTTCACAATATAGCAAAGTACATATTGACCTATTTTCCCCTCGACTTTCTGTGATTTCCTACATCTCACCTTTCTTTGCAGACAAGCCATTTGAAATACCCTTAACTTATTTCACAGCCAATAACTCTTTGAAATAATGTGCATTTTTCAGAGAAATCTTCTTATATATTTAGGCAGAAAATCGGACCTGCCATAATTTTCAAAACAGCATAATTTCACTCTTCTCAATGATGAATCTGTTGTATTACACAACCATTGAGTTTTTAGCTTTATCAATGACATGTACTTTAAAAATGTTTTAGAGATCCTACCGGTCTTTGAAAACATCCTTGTTCCTTGTTTCAGTTCCAGTTTTGTGTATACTTTCTTCCTTGCACCTGATTATTCCAACATCTGATGGTTGGCCTAGGGAATCTAATTCTGGTATTGATTGTTTTTGCTGCTTGTCTCCCCTTGTAGCTGATTTCTTCATTATTGTGTAAATTTAGAACATGAGCTCATGTTTAGCTAAACAGCTGACTTTGTAAGAGTCTTAGGTGTGAACGCTCGTAAGCTTCAGCAGAAAGTCCGCAAAGATTATTTTGTGTCCCTCCAATGAGTTACCCGCGGGGACCCCTTTTTCTACAAGTGTTGGTCCACTACTCCGTCTAGAGGCTGGGACTCAGACAGGACTGCTTTGCTGCCCCCGATATGGGATAGTGCCTTTGGGCGCCCTGTGGCCTGGACAGGAGGCTCCCAACGTGTGTCCCACGACCCATCTGCCTGCGAACTTTGGTCACCTGCCAGGAAGCTATGATGCCCAGAACTATGGTTAGCTTTGCAGCGAGGTGTACTGTGCGGACCGGTTCCACACACAGTTCAAGTAAGAGGGCGGCCTGAGTGGAAAGGTGAGAGTTTGGGCAGCTGTGCAGACAAAGAAGGCGCACTTTGACCTGTGCCTAAATGCTTGTGACACACGACTGGGCCTGCCGGGCTCTGAGGGCCCTGCCGTTGGCCCCATTCTCCCCTGCCCTTTATTCAGGCACAGCATAGATGGCCCCACCCACTCCCTCAGTGAAGGCAGTGTTCCAACCTCCCTCAGCCCCGCTCCCTCTCCGCAGGTTACCATGGACTACAGATGCTGCATTCTGAGGCCAGGGCATTCCGAGAATGCCAAGGGCAGACATGATGACCTTAAATGATTTCCTCTTCTGTCAATTTTGGTAAAGTTTAGGAGCTAGGAAATGGTCCACTTTACACAAATGTTCAAATTTACTGGCATTTCATATATTCTCTGCTATAACATTGTCCTGATTCTTTCTGTATATTCTTTACTTATGTTATGGTTTTCCTTAATCAATGTGTGTCTTTTAAATCTTGTCAAAGAATATTCTTTGGACTTACTACCTCAACTGAATTTTATACGTTTTCTGTGGTATTAAGTTCTGCTCATATCTTTATTTATCTTTTTTCTATGTTCTCAGTGTTTATTGTTTTGATCTTCTGATGTCAATTAACACACTAGGTTATTCATTTTAATAAATCTTTTTCCTTATAAAGATTTGAATTTTTAAAGATTCCAGCTTACTTGGAAGTTTCTAAGGGTCAGGTCCTCTTCATTGTGGCTGGCCAAAAGCTTAGTTCACAATATAGCAAAGTATATATTGACCTATTTTCCCCTCGACTTTCTGTGATTTCAGACATCTCACCTTTCTTTGCAGACAAGCCATTTGAAATAACCTTAACTTATTTCACAGCCAATAAGTCTTTGAAATAATGTGCATTTTTCAGAGAAATCTTCTTATATATTTAGGCAGAAAATCTGACCTGCCATAGTTTTCCAAACAGCATAATTTCACTCTTCTCAATGATGAATCTGTTGTATTACACAACCTTTGAGTATTTAGCTTTATCAATGACATGTACTTTAAAAATGTTTTAGAGATCCTACCAGTCTTTGAAAACATCCTTGTTCCTTGTTTCAGTTCCAGTTTTATGTATATTTTCTGCCTTGCACCTGATTATTCCAACGTCTGATCGATGGTCTAGGGAATCTAATTATGGTATTGATTGTTTTTGCTGATTGTCTTGCCCTGTAGCTGATTTCTTCATTATTGTGTAAAATTAGATCATGAGCTCATGTTTAGCTAAACATCTGACTTTGTAAGAGGCTTAGGTGTGAACACTCGTAAGTTTCATCAGAAAGTCCGCAAAGATTTATTTGTGTCCCTCCAATGAGTTGCCCGCGAGGACCCCGTTGACTACAAGTGTTGGTCCACTACTCCCTCTAGAGGCACGGCCTCAGACAGGGCTGCTCTGTGTGGCAGTGGCAGTGGGTGGCCTGTGGCCGGGGCTGGAGCCTGTCTGCGTGTGTCCCAGGGACCCATCTGCCTGCGAACTTTGGTCACCTGGCAGGAAGCTACGATGCTCAGACCTATGGTTAGCTGTGCAGCGAGGTGTACTGCGCGGACAGGTTACACACACACTTCAAGTAAGAGAGCGGCCTGAGTGGAAAGGTGAGAGTTTGTGCCGCTGTGCAGACAAAGAAGGCGCCCTTTGTCCTGGGCCTAAATGCTTGTGACACCCCACTGGGCCTGCCGGGCTCTGAGGGCCCTGCCCTGGGCCCCCTGCTCCCCTGCCCTTTGTTCAGTAACAGCAGAGATGGCCACACCCACTCCCTCTGTGAGGGCAGTGTTCCAAACTCCCTCAGCCCCGCCCCCTCTCCGCAGGTTACCATGGACTAAAGATGCTGCATTCTGAGTCCAGTGCAGTCCGTTAATGCCAAGGGTTGACATGATGACCTTAAATGATTTCCTCTTGTGTCAGTTTTGGTAAATTTTAGGAGCTAGGAACTGGTCCACTTTACACAAACTTTCAAAATTACTGGCATTTCATATACTCTCTGCTATAACATTGTGCTGATTCTTTCTGTATATTCTTTACTTATGTTTTGGTTTTCCTTAATCAAAGTGTGTCTTTTAATCTTGTCAAAGAATATTATTTGGACTTACTACATCAGCTGAATTTTATACGTTTTCTATTGTATTAAGTTCTGCTCATATCTTTATTTATATTTTTTCTATGTTCTCAGGTTTATTGTTTTGATCTTCTCATGTCAATTAAAACACTTGGTTATTCATTTTAAAAAATCTTTTTACTTATAAAGATTTGAACTTTTCAAGATTCCAGCTTACTTGTAAGTTTCTAAGGGTCAGGTCCTCTACATTGTGGCTGGCCTAAGTCTTAGTTCACCATATAGCAATGTATATATTGACCTATTTTCCCCTCGACTTTCTGTGATTCCCTACATCTCACCTTTCTTTGCACACAAGCCATTTGAAATAACCTTAACTTATTTCACAGCCAATAAGTCTTTGAAATAATGTGTATTTTTTAGAGAAATCTTCTTATATAATTAGGCAGAAAATCTGACCTGCCATAGTTTTCAAAACAGCATAATTTCACTCTTCTCAATGTTGAAACTGTTGTATTACACAACCATTGAGTATTTAGCTTTATCAATGACATGTACTTTAAAAATGTTTTAGAGATCCTACCAGTCTTTGAAAACATCCTTGTTCCTTGTTTCAGTTCCAGTTTTGTGTATACTTTCTGCCTTGCACCTGATTATTCAACATCTGATGGTTGGCCTAGGGAATCTAATTCTGGTATTGATTGTTTTTGCTGCTTGTCTCCCCTTGTAGCTGATTTCTTCATTATTGTGTAAATTTAGATCATGAGCTCATGTTTGCCTAAACAGCTGACCTTGTAAGAGGCTTAGGTGTGAACGCTCGTAAGCTTCAGCAGAAAGTCCGCAAAGATTTTTTTGTGTCCCTCCAATCAGTTACCCGCGCGGACCACTTTTTCTACAAGTGTTGGTCCACTACTCCCTCTAGAGGCTGGGACTCAGACAGGACAGCTTTGCTACCCCCGATCTGGGATAGTGGCTTTGGGCGGCCTGTGGCCTGGGCAGGAGGCACCCCACGTGTGTCCCACAACCCATCTGCCTGCGAACTTCAGTCACCTGGCAGGAAGCTATGATGCCCAGACCTATGGTTAGCTTTGCATCGAGGTGCACTGCGTGGACCGGTTCCACACACACTTCAAGTAAGAGGGCGGCCTGAGTGGAAAGGTGAGAGTTTGGGCAGCTGTGCAGACAAAGAAGGCGCACTTTGGCCTGGGCCTAAATGCTTGTGACACACGACTGGGCCTGCCGGGCTCTGAGGGCCCTGCCCTGGGCCCCCTTCTCCCCTGCCCTTTGTTCAGTCACAGCAGAGATGGCCCCACCCACTCCCTCAGTGAAGGCAGTGTTCCAACCTCCCTCAGCCCCGCCCCCTCTCCGCAGGTTACCATGGACTACAGATGCTGCATTCTGAGGTCAGGGCATTCCTAGAATGCCAAGGCCAGACATGATGACCTTAAATGATTTCCTCTTGTGTCAATTTTGGTAAACTTTAGGAGCTAGGAAATGGTCCACTTTACACAAATGTTCAAATTTACTGGCATTTCAGATATTCTCTGCTATAACATTGTCCTGATTCTTTCTGTATATTCTTTACTTATGTTTTGGTTTTCCTTAATCAAAGTTTGTCTTTTAAATCTTGTCAAAGAATATTCTTTGGACTTACTACCTCAACTGAATTTTATACGTTTTCTATGGTATTAACTGTTGCTCATATCTTTATTTATTTTTTTCTATGTTCTCAGGGTTTATTGTTTTGATCTTCTGATGTCAATTAAAACACTTGGTTATTCATTTTAATAAATCTTTTTCCTTATAAAGATTTGAGTTTTTAAAGATTCCAGCTTACTTGTAAGTTTCTAAGGGTCAGGTCCTCTACATTGTGGCTGGCCAAAGGCTTAGTTCACAATATAGCAAAGTATATATTGACCTATTTTCCCCTCGACTTTCTGTGATTTCCTACATCTCACCTTTCTTTGCAGACAAGCCATTTGAAATAAACTTAACTTATTTCACAGCCAATAAGTCTTTGAAATAATGTGCATTTTTCAGAGAAATCTTCTTATATGTTTAGGCAGAAAGTCTGACCTGCCATAATTTTCAAAACAGCATAATTTCACTCTTCTCAATGATGAGTCTGTTGTATTACACAACCTTTGAGTATTTAGCTTTATCAATGACATGTACTTTAAAAATATTTTAGAGATCCTACCAGTCTTTGAAAACATCCTTGTTCCTTGTTTCAGTTCCAGTTTTGTGTATACTTTCTGCCTTGCACCTGATTATTCCAACATCTGATGGTTGGCCTAGGGAATCTAATTCTGGTATTGATTGTTTTGGCTGCTTGTCTCCCGTTGTAGCTGATTTTTTCATTATTGTGTAAATTTAGATCATGAGCTCATGTTTAGCTAAACAGCTGACCATGTAAGAGGCTTAGGTGTGAACGCTCGTAAGCTTCAGCAGAAAGTCCGCAAAGATTTTTTGTGTCCCTCCAATGAGTTACCCGCGCGGACCCCTTTTTCTACAAGTGTTGGTCCACTACTCCCTCTAGAGGCTGGGACTCAGACAGGACTGCTTTGCTGCCCCCGATCTGGGATAGTGGCTTTGGGCAGCCTGTGGCCTGGGCAGGTGGCTCCCCACTTGTGTCCCACGACCCATCTGCCTGCGAACTTCGGTCACCTGGCAGGAAGCTAGGATGCCCAGACCTATGGTTAGCTTTGCATCGAGGTGTACTGCGCGGACCGGTTCCACACACACTTCAAGTAAGAGGGCGGCCTGAGTGGAAAGGTGAGAGTTTGGGCAGCTGTGCAGACAAAGAAGGCGCACTTTGGCCTGGGCCTAAATGCTTGTGACACACGACTGGGCCTGCCGCGCTCTGAGGGCCCTGCCGTGGGCCCCCTTCTCCCCTGCACTTTGTTCAGTCACAGCAGAGATGGCCCCACCCACTCCCTCAGTGAAGGCAGTCTACCAACCTCCCTCAGCCCGCCCCCTCTCCGCAGGTTACCATGGACTACAAATGCTGCATTCTGAGGCCAGGGCGTTCCGAGAATGCCATGGGCAGACATGATGACCTTAAATGATTTCCTCTTGTGTCAATTTTGGTAAACTTTAGGAGCTAGGAAATGGTCCAATTTACACAAATGTTCAAATTTACTGGCATTTCAGATATTCTCTGCTATAACATTGTCCTGATTCTTTCTGTATATTCTTTACTTATGTTATGGTTTTCCTTAATCAAAGTGTGTCTTTTAAATCTTGTCAAAGAATATTCTTTGGACTTACTACCTCAACTGAATTTTATACGTTTTCTGTGGTATTAAATTCTGCTCATATCTTTATTTATCTTTTTTCTATGTTCTCAGGGTTTATTGTATTGATCTTCTGATGTCAATTAAAACACTTGGTTATTCATTTTAATAAATCTTTTTACTTATAAAGATTTGAATTTTTAAAGATTCCAGCTTACTTGGAAGTTTCTAAGTGTCAGGTCCTCTACATTGTGGCTGGCCAAAGTCTTAGTTCACAATATAGCAAAGTATATATTGAACTATTTTCCCCTCGACTTTCTGTGATTTCAGACATCTCACCTTTCTTTGCAGACAAGCCATTTGAAATAACCTTACTTATTTCACAGCCAATAAGTCTTTGAAATAATGTGTAGTTTTCAGACAAATCTTCTTATATAATTATGCAGAAAATCTGACATCCCATAGTTTTCAAAACAGCATAATTTCACTCTTCTCAGTTATGAATCTGTTGTTTTACACAACCTATGAGTATTTAGATTTATCAATGACATGTACTTTAAAAATGTTTTAGAGATCCTACCAGTCTTTGAAAACATCCTTGTTCCTTGTTTCAGTTAGAGTTTTATGTATTTTTTCTGCCCTGCACCTGATTATTCCAACGTCTGATCGATGGCTTAGGGAATCTAATTCTGGTATTGATTGTTTTTGCTGATTGTCTCCCCCTGTAGCTGATTTCTTCATTATTGTGTAAATTTAGATCATGAGCTCATGTTTAGCTAAACATCGGTCTTTGTAAGAGGCTTAGGTGTGAACATTCATAAGCTTCATCAGAAAGTCCGCAAAGATTTATTTGTGTCCCTCCAATGAGTTGCCCGCGATGACCCCGTTTTCAACAAGGGTTGGTCCACTACTCCCTCTAGAGGCACGGCCTCAGACAGGGCTGCTTTGCGCCCCACGATCTGGGGCAGTGGCATAGGGCGGCCTGTGGCCCGGGTAGGAGCCTCTCTGCGTGGGTCCCAGGGACCCAACTGCCTGCGAACTTCGGTCACCTGGAAGGAATCTACGATGCCCAGACCTATGGTTAGCTCTGCAGCGAGGTGTACTGCGCGGACAGGTTCCACACACACTTCAAGTAGGAGGGCGGCCTGAGTGGAAAGGTGAGAGTTTGTGCCGCTGTGCAGACAAAGAAGGCGCCCTTTGTCCTGGGCCTAAATGCTTGTGACACCCCACTGGGCCTGCCGTGCTCTGAGGACCCTGCCCTGGGCCCCCTGCTCCCCTGCCCTTTGTTCAGTCACAGCAGAGATGGCCACACCCACTCCCTCTGTGAGGGCAGTGTTCCAAACTCCCTCAGCCCCGCCCCCTCTCCGCAGGTTACCATGGACTAAAGATGCTGCATTCTGAGTCCAGGGCAGTCCGAGAATGCCAAGGGCTGACATGATGACCTTAAATGATTTCCTCTTGTGTCAGTTTTGGTAAATTTTAGGAGCTAGGGACTGGTCGACTTTACACAAACGTTCAATTTTACTGGCATTTCATATACTCTCTGCTATAACATTGTCCTGATTCTTTCTGTATATTCTTTACTTATGTTTTGGTTTTCCTTAATCAAAGTGTGTCTTTTAATCTTGTCAAAGAATATTCTTTGGACTTACTACCTCAACTGAATTTTATACGTTTTCTATGGTATTAAGTTCTGCTCATATCTTTATTTATCTTTTTTATATGTTCTCAGGGTTTATTGTTTTGATCTTCTGATGTCAATTAAAACACTTGGTTATTCATTTTAATAAATCTTTTTACTTATAAAGATTTGAGTTTTTAAAGATTCCAGCTTACTTGTAAGTTTCTAAGGGTCAGGTCCTCTACATTGTGGCTGGCCAAAGGCTTAGTTCACAATATAGCAAAGTATATATTGACCTATTTTCCCCTCGACTTTCTGTGATTTCCTACATCTCACCTTTCTTTGCAGACAAGCCATTTGAAATACCCTTAACTTATTTCACAGCCAATAACTCTTTGAAATAATGTGCATTTTTCAGAGAAATCTTCTTATATATTTAGGCAGAAAATCGGACCTGCCATAATTTTCAAAACAGCATAATTTCACTCTTCTCAATGTTGAATCTGTTGTATTACACAACCATTGAGTATTTAGCTTTATCAATGACATGTACTTTAAAAATGTTTTAGAGATCCTACCAGTCTTTGAAAACATCCTTGTTCCTTGTTTCAGTTCCAGTTTTGTGTATACTTTCTGCCTTGCACCTGATTATTCCAACATCTGATGGTTGGCCTAGGGAATCTAATTCTGGTATTGATTGTTTTTGCTGCTTGTCTCCCCTTGTAGCTGATTTCTTCATTATTGTGTAAATTTAGAACATGAGCTCATGTTTAGCTAAACAGCTGACCTTGTAAGAGTCTTAGGTGTGAACGCTCGTAAGCTTCAGCAGAAAGTCCGCAAAGATTTTTTTGTGTCCCTCCAATGAGTTACCCACGGGGACACCTTTTTCTACAAGTGTTGGTCCACTACTCCCTCTAGAGGCTGGGACTCAGACAGGACTGCTTTGCTGCCCCCGATATGGGATAGTGCCTTTGGGCGGCCTGTGGCCTGGGCAGGAGGCTCCCACCGTGTGTCCCACGACCCATCTGCCTGCGAACTTTGGTCACCTGCCAGGAAGCTATGATGCCCAGAACTATGGTTAGCTTTGCAGCGAGGTGTACTGTGCGGACCGGTTCCACACACACTTCAAGTAAGAGGGCGGCCTGAGTGGAAAGGTGAGAGTTTGGGCAGCTGTGCAGACAAAGAAGGCACACTTTGACCTGTGCCTAAATGCATCTGACACACGACTGGGCCTGCCGGGCTCTGAGGGCCCTGCCGTTGGCCCCCTTTTCCCCTGCCCTTTGTTCAGTCACAGCAGAGATGGCCCCACCCACTCCCTCAGTGAAGGCAGTGTTCCAACCTCCCTCTGCCCCGCCCCCTCTCCACAGGTTACCATGGACTACAGATGCTGCATTCTGAGGCCAGGGCATTCCGAGAATGCCAAGGGCAGACATGATGACCTTAAATGATTTCCTCTTGTGTCAATTTTGGTAAAGTTTAGGAGCTAGGAAATGGTCCACTTTACACAAACGTTCAAATTTACTGCCATTTCATATACTCTCTGCTATAACATTGTCCTGATTCTTTCTGTATATTCTTTACTTATGTTTTGGTTTTCCTTAATCAATGTGTGTCTTTTAATCTTGTCAAAGAATATTCTTTGGACTTACTACATCACCTGAATTTTATACGTTTTCTATTGTATTAAGTTCGGCTCATATCTTTATTTATATTTTTTATATGTTCTCAGGTTTATTGTTTGATATTCTGATGTCAATTAAAACACTTGGTTATTCATTTTAAAAAATCTTTTTACTTATAAAGATTTGAACTTTTCAAGATTCCAGCTTACTTGTAAGTTTCTAAGGGTCAGGTCCTCTACATTGTGGCTGGCCAAAGGCTTAGTTCACAATATAGCAAAGTATATATTGACCTATTTTCCCCTCGACTTTCTGTGATTTCCTACATCTCACCTGTCTCTGCAGACAAGCCATTTGAAATAACCTTAACTTATTTCACGGCCAATAAGTCTTTGAAATAATGTGTATTTTTTAGAGAAATCTTCTTATATAATTAGGCAGAAAATCTGACCTGCCATAGTTTTCAAAACAGCATAATTTCACTCTTCTCAATGTTGAATCTGTAGTATAACACAACCATTGAGTATTTAGCTTTATCAATGACATGTACTTTAAAAATGTTTTAGAGATCCTAGCAGTCCTTGAAAACATCCTTGTTCCTTGTTTCAGTTCAAGTTTTATGTATACTTTCTGCCTTGCACCTGATTATTCCAACATCTGATGGTTGGCCTAGGGAATCTAATTCTGGTATTGATTGTTTTTGCTGCTTGTCTCCCCTTGTAGCTGATTTCTTCATTATTGTGTAAATTTAGATCATGAGCTCATGTTTAGCTAAACAGCTGACCTTGTAAGAGTCTTAGGTGTGAACGCTCGTAAGCTTCAGCAGAAAGTCCGCAAAGATTTTTTTGTGTCCCTCCAATGAGTTACCCGCGCGGACCCCTTTTTCTACAAGTGTTGGTCCACTACTCCCTCTAGAGGCTGGGACTCAGACAGGACTGCTTTGCTGCCCCCGATCTGGGATAGTGGCTTTGGGTGGCCTGTGGCCTGGGCAGGAGGCTCCCCACGTGTGTCCCACGACCCATCTGCCTGCGAACATTTGTCACCTGCCAGGAAGCTATGATGCCCAGAACTATGGTTAGCTTTGCAGCGAGGTGTACTGTGCGGACCGGTTCCACACACACTTCAAGTAAGATGGCGGCCTGAGTGGAAAGGTGAGAGTTTGGGCAGCTGTGCAGACAAAGAAGGCGCACTTTGGCCTTTGCCTAAATGCTTGTGACACACGACTGGGCCTGCCGGGCTCTGAGGGCCCTGCCGTTGGCCTCCTTCTCCCATGCCCTTTGTTCAGTCACAGCAGAGATGGCCCCACCCGCTCCCTCAGTGAAGGCAGTGATCCAACATCCCTCAGCCCCGCCCCCTCTCCGAAGGTTACCATGGACTACAGATGCTGAATTCTGAGGCCAGGGCATTCCGAGAATGCAAAGGGCAGACATGATGACCTTAAATGATTTCCTCTTGTGTCAGTTTTGGTAAACTTTAGGAGCTAGGAAATGGTCCACTTTACACAAATGTTCAAATTTACTGGCATTTCAGATATTCTCTGCTATAACATTGTCCTGATTCTTTCTGTATATTCTTTACTTATGTTTTGGTTTTCCTTAATCAAAGTGTGTCTTTTAAATCTTGTCAAAGAATACTCTTTGGACTTACTACCTCAACTGAATTATATACGTTTTCTGTGGTATTAAGTTCTGCTCATATCTTTATTTATCTTTTTTCTATGTTCTCAGGGTTTATTGTATTGATCTTCTGATGTCAATTAAAACACTTGGTTATTCATTTTAATAAATCTTTTTACTTATAAAGATTTGAATTTTTAAAGATTCCAGCTTACTTGGAATTTTCTAAGTGTCAGGTCCTCTACATTGTGGCTGGCCAAAGTCTTAGTTCACAATATAGCAAAGTATATATTGAACTATTTTCCCCTCGACTTTCTGTGATTTCAGACATGTCACCTTTCTTTGCAGACAAGCCATTTGAAATAACCTTACTTATTTCACAGCCAATAAGTCTTTGAAATAATGTGTAGTTTTCAGACAAATCTTCTTATATAATTTGGCAGAAAATCTGACATGCCATAGTTTTCAAAACAGCATAATTTCACTCTTCTCAGTGATGAACCTGTTGTATTACACAACCTATGAGTATTTAGATTTATCAATGACATGTACTTTAAAAATGTTTTAGAGATCCTACCAGTCTTTGAAAACATCCTTGTTCCTTGTTTCAGTTAGAGTTTTATGTATTTTTTCTGCCTTGCACCTGATTATTCCAACGTCTGATCGATGGCTTAGGGAATCTAATTCTGGTATTGATTGTTTTTGCTGATTGTCTCCCCCTGTAGCTGATTTCTTCATTATTGTGTAAATTTAGATCATGAGCTCATGTTTAGCTAAACATCGGACTTTGTAAGAGGCTTAGGTGTGAACACTCATAAGCTTCATCAGAAAGTCCGCAAAGATTTATTTGTGTCCCTCCAATGAGTTGCCCGCGATGACCCCGTTTTCAACAAGGGTTGGTCCACTACTCCCTCTAGAGGCACGGCCTCAGACAGGGCTGCTTTGCGCCCCACGATCTGGGGCAGTGGCATAGGGCGGCCTGTGGCCCGGGTAGGAGCCTCTCTGCGTGTGTCTCAGGGACCCATCTGCCTGCGAACTTCGGTCTCCTGGAAGGAATCTACGATGCCCAGACCTATGGTTAGCTCTGCAGCGAGGTGTACTGCGCGGACAGGTTCCACACACACTTCAAGTAAGAGGGCGGCCTGAGTGGAAAGGTGAGAGTTTGTGCCGCTGTGCAGACAAAGAAGGCAACCTTTGTCCTGGGCCTAAATGCTTGTGACACCCCACTGGGCCTGCCGTGCTCTGAGGGCCCTGCCCTGGGCCCCCTGCTCCCCTGCCCTTTGTTCAGTCACAGCAGAGATGGCCACATCCACTCCCTCTGTGAGGGCAGTGTTCCAAACTCCCTCAGCCCCGCCCCCTCTCCGCAGGTTACCATGGACTAAAGATGCTGCATTCTGAGTCCAGGGCAGTCCGAGAATGCCAAGGGCTGACATGATGACCTTAAATGATTTCCTCTTGTGTCAGTTTTGGTAAATTTTAGGAGCTAGAAACTGGTCGACTTTACACAAACGTTCAAATTTACTGGCATTTCATATACTCTCTGCTATAACATTGTCCTGATTCTTTCTGTATATTCTTTACTTATGTTTTGGTTTTCCTTAATCAAAGTGTGTCTTTTAATCTTGTCAAAGAATATTCTTTGGACTTACTACCTCTACTGAATTTTATACGTTTTCTATGGTATTAAGTTCTGCTCATATCTTTATTTATCTTTTTTCTATGTTCTCAGGGTTTATTGTTTTGATCTTCTGATGTCAATTAAAACACTTGGTTATTCATTTTAATAAATCTTTTTACTTATAAAGATTTGAGTTTTTAAAGATTCCAGCTTACTTGTAAGTTTCTAAGGGTCAGGTCCTCTACATTGTGGCTGGCCAAAGGCTTAGTTCACAATATAGCAAAGTACATATTGACCTATTTTCCCCTCGACTTTCTGTGATTTCCTACATCTCACCTTTCTTTGCAGACAAGCCATTTGAAATACCCTTAACTTATTTCACAGCCAATAACTCTTTGAAATAATGTGCATTTTTCAGAGAAATCTTCTTATATATTTAGGCAGAAAATTTGACCTGCCATAATTTTCAAAACAGCATAATTTCACTCTTCTCAATGATGAATCTGTTGTATTACACAACCATTGAGTTTTTAGCTTTATCAATGACATGTACTTTAAAAATGTTTTAGAGATCCTACCGGTCTTTGAAAACATCCTTGTTCCTTGTTTCAGTTCCAGTTTTGTGTATACTTTCTTCCTTGCACCTGATTATTCCAACATCTGATGGTTGGCCTAGGGAATCTAATTCTGGTATTGATTGTTTTTGCTGCTTGTCTCCCCTTGTAGCTGATTTCTTCATTATTGTGTAAATTTAGAACATGAGCTCATGTTTAGCTAAACAGCTGACTTTGTAAGAGTCTTAGGTGTGAACGCTCGTAAGCTTCAGCAGAAAGTCCGCAAAGATTTTTTTGTGTCCCTCCAATGAGTTACCCGCGGGGACCCCTTTTTCTACAAGTGTTGGTCCACTACTCCGTCTAGAGGCTGGGACTCAGACAGGACTGCTTTGCTGCCCCCGATATGGGATAGTGCCTTTGGGCGCCCTGTGGCCTGGACAGGAGGCTCCCAACGTGTGTCCCACGACCCATCTGCCTGCGAACTTTGGTCACCTGCCAGGAAGCTATGATGCCCAGAACTATGGTTAGCTTTGCAGCGAGGTGTACTGTGCGGACCGGTTCCACACACAGTTCAAGTAAGAGGGCGGCCTGAGTGGAAAGGTGAGAGTTTGGGCAGCTGTGCAGACAAAGAAGGCGCACTTTGACCTGTGCCTAAATGCTTGTGACACACGACTGGGCCTGCCGGGCTCTGAGGGCCCTGCCGTTGGCCCCATTCTCCCCTGCCCTTTATTCAGGCACAGCATAGATGGCCCCACCCACTCCCTCAGTGAAGGCAGTGTTCCAACCTCCCTCAGCCCCGCTCCCTCTCCGCAGGTTACCATGGACTACAGATGCTGCATTCTGAGGCCAGGGCATTCCGAGAATGCCAAGGGCAGACATGATGACCTTAAATGATTTCCTCTTCTGTCAATTTTGGTAAAGTTTAGGAGCTAGGAAATGGTCCACTTTACACAAATGTTCAAATTTACTGGCATTTCATATATTCTCTGCTATAACATTGTCCTGATTCTTTCTGTATATTCTTTACTTATGTTTTGGTTTTCCTTAATCAAAGTGTGTCTTTTAAATCTTGTCAAAGAATATTCTTTGGACTTACTACCTCAACTGAATTTTATACGTTTTCTGTGGTATTAAGTTCTGCTCATATCTTTATTTATCTTTTTTCTATGTTCTCAGTGTTTATTGTTTTGATCTTCTGATGTCAATTAACACACTAGGTTATTCATTTTAATAAATCTTTTTCCTTATAAAGATTTGAATTTTTAAAGATTCCAGCTTACTTGGAAGTTTCTAAGGGTCAGGTCCTCTTCATTGTGGCTGGCCAAAAGCTTAGTTCACAATATAGCAAAGTATATATTGACCTATTTTCCCCTCGACTTTCTGTGATTTCAGACATCTCACCTTTCTTTGCAGACAAGCCATTTGAAATAACCTTAACTTATTTCACAGCCAATAAGTCTTTGAAATAATGTGCATTTTTCAGAGAAATCTTCTTATATATTTAGGCAGAAAATCTGACCTGCCATAGTTTTCCAAACAGCATAATTTCACTCTTCTCAATGATGAATCTGTTGTATTACACAACCTTTGAGTATTTAGCTTTATCAATGACATGTACTTTAAAAATGTTTTAGAGATCCTACCAGTCTTTGAAAACATCCTTGTTCCTTGTTTCAGTTCCAGTTTTATGTATATTTTCTGCCTTGCACCTGATTATTCCAACGTCTGATCGATGGTCTAGGGAATCTAATTATGGTATTGATTGTTTTTGCTGATTGTCTTGCCCTGTAGCTGATTTCTTCATTATTGTGTAAAATTAGATCATGAGCTCATGTTTAGCTAAACATCTGACTTTGTAAGAGGCTTAGGTGTGAACACTCGTAAGTTTCATCAGAAAGTCCGCAAAGATTTATTTGTGTCCCTCCAATGAGTTGCCCGCGACGACCCCGTTGACTACAAGTGTTGGTCCACTACTCCCTCTAGAGGCACGGCCTCAGACAGGGCTGCTTTGTGCCACACGGTGTGTGGCAGTGGCAGTGGGTGGCCTGTGGCCGGGGCTGGAGCCTGTCTGCGTGTGTCCCAGGGACCCATCTGCCTGCGAACTTTGGTCACCTGGCAGGAAGCTACGATGCTCAGACCTATGGTTAGCTGTGCAGCGAGGTGTACTGCGCGGACAGGTTACACACACACTTCAAGTAAGAGAGCGGCCTGAGTGGAAAGGTGAGAGTTTGTGCCGCTGTGCAGACAAAGAAGGCGCCCTTTGTCCTGGGCCTAAATGCTTGTGACACCCCACTGGGCCTGCCGGGCTCTGAGGGCCCTGCCCTGGGCCCCCTGCTCCCCTGCCCTTTGTTCAGTAACAGCAGAGATGGCCACACCCACTCCCTCTGTGAGGGCAGTGTTCCAAACTCCCTCAGCCCCGCCCCCTCTCCGCAGGTTACCATGGACTAAAGATGCTGCATTCTGAGTCCAGTGCAGTCCGTTAATGCCAAGGGTTGACATGATGACCTTAAATGATTTCCTCTTGTGTCAGTTTTGGTAAATTTTAGGAGCTAGGAACTGGTCCACTTTACACAAACTTTCAAAATTACTGGCATTTCATATACTCTCTGCTATAACATTGTGCTGATTCTTTCTGTATATTCTTTACTTATGTTTTGGTTTTCCTTAATCAAAGTGTGTCTTTTAATCTTGTCAAAGAATATTATTTGGACTTACTACATCAGCTGAATTTTATACGTTTTCTATTGTATTAAGTTCTGCTCATATCTTTATTTATATTTTTTCTATGTTCTCAGGTTTATTGTTTTGATCTTCTCATGTCAATTAAAACACTTGGTTATTCATTTTAAAAAATCTTTTTACTTATAAAGATTTGAACTTTTCAAGATTCCAGCTTACTTGTAAGTTTCTAAGGGTCAGGTCCTCTACATTGTGGCTGGCCTAAGTCTTAGTTCACCATATAGCAATGTATATATTGACCTATTTTCCCCTCGACTTTCTGTGATTCCCTACATCTCACCTTTCTTTGCACACAAGCCATTTGAAATAACCTTAACTTATTTCACAGCCAATAAGTCTTTGAAATAATGTGTATTTTTTAGAGAAATCTTCTTATATAATTAGGCAGAAAATCTGACCTGCCATAGTTTTCAAAACAGCATAATTTCACTCTTCTCAATGTTGAAACTGTTGTATTACACAACCATTGAGTATTTAGCTTTATCAATGACATGTACTTTAAAAATGTTTTAGAGATCCTACCAGTCTTTGAAAACATCCTTGTTCCTTGTTTCAGTTCCAGTTTTGTGTATACTTTCTGCCTTGCACCTGATTATTCAACATCTGATGGTTGGCCTAGGGAATCTAATTCTGGTATTGATTGTTTTTGCTGCTTGTCTCCCCTTGTAGCTGATTTCTTCATTATTGTGTAAATTTAGATCATGAGCTCATGTTTGGCTAAACAGCTGACCTTGTAAGAGGCTTAGGTGTGAACGCTCGTAAGCTTCAGCAGAAAGTCCGCAAAGATTTTTTTGTGTCCCTCCAATCAGTTACCCGCGCGGACCACTTTTTCTTACAAGTGTTGGTCCACTACTCCCTCTAGAGGCTGGGACTCAGACAGGACTGCTTTGCTACCCCCGATCTGGGATAGTGGCTTTGGGCGGCCTGTTGTCTGGGCAGGAGGCACGCCACGTGTGTCCCACAACCCATCTGCCTGCGAACTTCAGTCACCTGGCAGGAAGCTATGATGCCCAGACCTATGGTTAGCTTTGCATCGAGGTGCACTGCGTGGACCGGTTCCACACACACTTCAAGTAAGAGGGCGGCCTGAGTGGAAAGGTGAGAGTTTGGGCAGCTGTGCAGACAAAGAAGGCGCACTTTGGCCTGGGCCTAAATGCTTGTGACACACGACTGGGCCTGCCGGGCTCTGAGGGCCCTGCCCTGGGCCCCCTTCTCCCCTGCCCTTTGTTCAGTCACAGCAGAGATGGCCCCACCCACTCCCTCAGTGAAGGCAGTGTTCCAACCTCCCTCAGCCCCGACCCCTCTCCGCAGGTTACCATGGACTACAGATGCTGCATTCTGAGGTCAGGGCATTCCGAGAATGCCAAGGCCAGACATGATGACCTTAAATGATTTCCTCTTGTGTCAATTTTGGTAAACTTTAGGAGCTAGGAAATGGTCCACTTTACACAAATGTTCAAATTTACTGGCATTTCAGATATTCTCTGCTATAACATTGTCCTGATTCTTTCTGTATATTCTTTACTTATGTTTTGGTTTTCCTTAATCAAAGTTTGTCTTTTAAATCTTGTCAAAGAATATTCTTTGGACTTACTACCTCAACTGAATTTTATACGTTTTCTATGGTATTAAGTGTTGCTCATATCTTTATTTATTTTTTTCTATGTTCTCAGGGTTTATTGTTTTGATCTTCTGATGTCAATTAAAACACTTGGTTATTCATTTTAATAAATCTTTTTCCTTATAAAGATTTGAGTTTTTAAAGATTCCAGCTTACTTGTAAGTTTCTAAGGGTCAGGTCCTCTACATTGTGGCTGGCCAAAGGCTTAGTTCACAATATAGCAAAGTATATATTGACCTATTTTCCCCTCGACTTTCTGTGATTTCCTACATCTCACCTTTCTTTGCAGACAAGCCATTTGAAATAAACTTAACTTATTTCACAGCCAATAAGTCTTTGAAATAATGTGCATTTTTCAGAGAAATCTTCTTATATGTTTAGGCAGAAAGTCTGACCTGCCATAATTTTCAAAACAGCATAATTTCACTCTTCTCAATGATGAGTCTGTTGTATTACACAACCTTTGAGTATTTAGCTTTATCAATGACATGTACTTTAAAAATATTTTAGAGATCCTACCAGTCTTTGAAAACATCCTTGTTCCTTGTTTCAGTTCCAGTTTTGTGTATACTTTCTGCCTTGCACCTGATTATTCCAACATCTGATGGTTGGCCTAGGGAATCTAATTCTGGTATTGATTGTTTTGGCTGCTTGTCTCCCGTTGTAGCTGATTTCTTCATTATTGTGTAAATTTAGATCATGAGCTCATGTTTAGCTAAACAGCTGACCATGTAAGAGGCTTAGCTGTGAACGCTCGTAAGCTTCAGCAGAAAGTCCGCAAAGATTTTTTGTGTCCCTCCAATGAGTTACCCGCGCGGACCCCTTTTTCTACAAGTGTTGGTCCACTACTCCCTCTAGAGGCTGGGACTCAGACAGGACTGCTTTGCTGCCCCCGATCTGGGATAGTGGCTTTGGGCAGCCTGTGGCCTGGGCAGGTGGCTCCCCACTTGTGTCCCACGACCCATCTGCCTGCGAACTTCGGTCACCTGGCAGGAAGCTAGGATGCCCAGACCTATGGTTAGCTTTGCATCGAGGTGTACTGCGCGGACCGGTTCCACACACACTTCAAGTAAGAGGGCGGCCTGAGTGGAAAGGTGAGAGTTTGGGCAGCTGTGCAGACAAAGAAGGCGCACTTTGGCCTGGGCCTAAATGCTTGTGACACACGACTGGGCCTGCCGGGCTCTGAGGGCCCTGCCGTGGGCCCCCTTCTCCCCTGCACTTTGTTCAGTCACAGCAGAGATGGCCCCACCCACTCCCTCAGTGAAGGCAGTCTACCAACCTCCCTCAGCCCGCCCCCTCTCCGCAGGTTACCATGGACTACAAATGCTGCATTCTGAGGCCAGGGCGTTCCGAGAATGCCATGGGCAGACATGATGACCTTAAATGATTTCCTCTTGTGTCAATTTTGGTAAACTTTAGGAGCTAGGAAATGGTCCAATTTACACAAATGTTCAAATTTACTGGCATTTCAGATATTCTCTGCTATAACATTGTCCTGATTCTTTCTGTATATTCTTTACTTATGTTTTGGTTTTCCTTAATCAAAGTGTGTCTTTTAAATCTTGTCAAAGAATATTCTTTGGACTTACTACCTCAACTGAATTTTATACGTTTTCTGTGGTATTAAGTTCTGCTCATATCTTTATTTATCTTTTTTCTATGTTCTCAGGGTTTATTGTTTTGATCTTCTGATGTCAATAAAAACACTTGGTTATTCATTTTAATAAATCTTTTTACTTATAAAGATTTGAATTTTTAAACATTCCAGCTTACTTGTAAGTTTCTAAGGGTCAGGTCCTCTACATTGTGGCTGGCCAAATGCTTAGTTCACAATATAGCAAAGTATATATTGACCTATTTTCCCCTCGACTTTCTGTGATTTCCTACATATCACCTTTCTTTGCAGACAAGCCATTTGAAATAACCTTAACTTATTTCACAGCCAATAAGTCTTTGAAATAATGTGCATTTTTCAGAGAAATCTTCTTATATATTTAGGCAGGAAATCTGACCTGCCATAGTTTTCAAAACAGCATAATTTCACTCTTCTCAATGATGAATCTGTTGTATTACACAACCATTGAGTATTTAGCTTTATCAATGACATGTACTTTAAAAATGTTTTAGAGATCCTACCAGTCTTTCAAAACATCCTTGTTCCTTGTTTCAGTTCCAGTTTTATATATATTTTCTGCCTTGCACCTGATTATTCCAACGTCTGATCGATGGCTTAGGGAATCTAATTCTGGTATTGATAGTTTTTGCTGATTGTCTCTCCTGTAGCTGATTTCTTCATTATTGTGTAAATTTAGATCATGAGCTCATGTTTAGCTAAACATCTAACTTTGTAAGAGGCTCAGGTGTGGACACTTATAAGCTTCATCAGAAAGTCCGCAAAGATTTATTTGTGTCCCTCCAATGAGTTGCCCGCGAAGACCCCGTTTTCTACAAGGGTTGGTCCACTACTCCCTCTAGAGGCACGGCCTCAGACAGGGCTGCTTTGCACCCCACGATCTGGGGCAGTGGCATTGGGCGGCCTGTGGCCCGGGGAGGAGACTCTCTGCGTGTGTCCCAGGGACCCATCTGCCTGCGAACTTCGGTCACCTGGCAGGAATCTACGATGCCCAGACCTATGGTTAGCTGTGCAGCGAAGTGTACTGCGTGGACAGGTTCCACACACACTTCAAGTAAGAGGGCGGCCTGAGTGGAAAGGTGAGAGTTTGTGCCGCTGTGCAGACAAAGAAATCGCCCTTTGTCCTGGGCCTAAATGATTGTGACACCCCACAGGGCCTGCCGGGCTCTGAGGGCCCTGCCCTGGGCCCCCTGCTCCCCTGCCCTTTGTTCAGTCACAGCAGAGATTGCCACACCCACTCCCTCTGTGAGGGCAGTGTTCCAAACTCCCTCAGCCCCGCCCCCTCTCCGCAGGTAACCATGGACTAAAGATGCTGCATTCTGAGTCCAGGGCATTCGGAGAATGCCAAGGGCTGACATGATGACCTTAAATGATTTCCTCTTGTGTCAGTTTTGGTAAATTTTAGGAGCTAGGAACTGGTCCACTTTACACAAACGTTCAAATTTACTGGCATTTCATATACTCTCTGCTATAACATTGTCCTGATTCTTTCTGTATATTCTTTACTTATGTTTTGGTTTTCCTTAATCAAAGTGTGTCTTTTAAATCTTGTCAAAGAATATTCTTTGGACTTACTACCTCAACTGAATTTTATACGTTTTCTATGGTATTAAGTTCTGCTCATATCTTTATTTATCTTTTTTCTATGTTCTCAGGGTTTATTGTTTTGATCTTCTGATGTCAATTAAAACACTTGGTTATTCATTTTAATAAATCTTTTTACTTATAAAGATTTGAGTTTTTAAAGATTCCAGCTTACTTGTAAGTTTCTAAGGGTCAGGTCCTCTACATTGTGGCTGGCCAAAGGCTTAGTTCACAATTTAGCAAAGTATATATTGACCTATTTTCCCCTCGACTTTCTGTGATTTCCTACATCTCACCTTTCTTTGTAGACAAGCCATTTGAAATAAACTTAACTTATTTCACAGCCAATAACTCTTTGAAATAATGTGCATTTTTCAGAGAAATCTTCTTATATATTTAGGCAGAAAATCTGACCTGCCATAATTTTCAAAACAGCATAATTTCACTCTTCTCAGTGATGAATCTGTTGTATTACACAACCTATGAGTATTTAGATTTATCAGTGACATGTACTTTAAAAATGTTTTAGAGATCCTACCAGTCTTTGAAAACATCCTTGTTCCTTGTTTCAGTTCCAGTTTTATGTATATTTTCTGCCTTGCACCTGATTATTCCAACGTCTGATCGATGGCCTAGGGAATCTAATTCTGGTATAGTTTGTTTTTGCTGATTGTCTCCCCCTGTAGCTGATTTCTTCATTATTGTGTAAAATTAGATCATAAGCTCATGTTTAGCTAAACATCTGACTTTGTAAGAGGCTTAGGTGTGATCACTCGTAAGTTTCATCAGAAAGTCCGCAAAGATTTATTTGTGTCCCTCCAATGAGTTGCCCGCGATGACCCCGTTTTCAACAAGGGTTGGTCCACTACTCCCTCTAGAGGCACGGCCTCAGACAGGGCTGCTTTGTGCCCCGCGATCTGTGGCAGTGGCAGTGGGTGGCCTGTGGCCGGGGCATGAGCCTCTCTGCGTGTGTCCCTGGGACCCATCTCCCTGCGAACTTCGGTCACATGGCAGGAAGCTACGATGCCCAGACCTATGGTTAGCTGTGCAGCGAGGTGAACTGCGCGGACAGGTTCCACACACACTTCAAGTAAGAGGACGGCCTGAGTGGAAAGGTGAGGGTTTGGGCAGCTGTGCAGACAAAGAAGGTGCACTTTGTCCTGGGCGTAAATGCTTGTGACACCCCACTGGTCCTGCCGGTCTCTGACGGCCCTGCCCTGGGCCCCCTGCTCCCCTGCCCTTTGTTCAGTCACAGCAGAGATGGCCACACCCACTCCCTCTGTGAGGGCAGTGTTCCACACTCCCTCAGCCCCGCCCCTTCTCCACAGGTTACCATGGACTAAAGATGCTGCATTCTGAGTCCAGGGCATTCCGAGAATGCCAAGGGCTGACATGATGAACTTAAATGGTTTCCTCTTGTGTCAGTTTTGGTAAATTTTAGAAGCTAGGAACTGGTCCACTTTACACAAACGTTCAATTTTACTGGCATTTCATATACTCTCTGCTATAACATTGTCCTTATTCTTTCTGTATATTCTTTACTTATGTTTTGGTTTTCCTTAATCAAAGTGTGTCTTTTAATCTTGTCAAAGAATATTCTTTGGACTTACTACATCACCTGAATTTTATACGTTTTCTATTGTATTAAGTTCTGCTCATATCTTTATTTATATTTTTTCTATGTTCTCTGGTTTATTGTTTTGATATTCTGATGTCAATTAAAACACTTGGTTATTCATTTTAATAAATCTTTTAACTTATAAAGATTTGAACTTTTCAAGATTCAAGCTTACTTGTAAGTTTCTAAGGGTCAGGTCCTCTACATTGTGGCTGGCCTAAGTCTTAGTTCACCATATAGCAATGTATATATTGACCTATTTTCCCCTCGACTTTCTGTGATTCCCTACATCTCACCTTTCTTTGCAGACAAGCCATTTGAAATAACCTTAACTTATTTCACAGCCAATAAGTCTTTGAAATAATGTGTATTTTTTAGAGAAATCTTCTTATATAATTAGACAGAAAATCTGAACTGCCATAGTTTTCAAAACAGCATAATTTCACTCTTCTCAATGTTGAATCTGTTGTATTACACAATCATTGAGTATTTAGCTTTATCAATGACCTGTACATTAAAAATGTTTTAGAGATCCTACCAGTCTTTGAAAACATCCTTGTTTCTTGTTTCAGTTCCAGTTTTATGTGGACTTTCTGCCTTGCACCTGATTATTCCAACATCTGATGGTTGGCCTAGGGAATCTAATTCTGGTATTGATTGTTTTTGCTGCTTGTCTCCCCTTGTAGCTGATTTCTTCATTATTGTGTAAATTTAGATCATGAGCTCATGTTTAGCTAAACAGCTGACCTTGTAAGAGTCTTAGGTGTGAACGCTCGTAAGCTTCAGCAGAAAGTCCGCAAAGATTTTTTTTTGTCCCTACAATGAGTTACCCGCGCGGACCCCTTTTTCTACAAGTGTTGGTCCACTACTCCCTCTAGAGGCTGGGACTCAGACAGGACTGCTTTGCTGCCCCCGATCTGGGATAGTGGATTTGGGCGGCCTGTGGCCTGGGCAGGAGTCTCCCCACGTGTGTCCCACGACCCATCTGCCTGCGAACTTCGGTCACCTGGCAGGAAGCTTTGATGCCCAGACCTATGGTTAGTTTTGCATCGAGGTGTACTGCGCGGACCGGTTCCACACACACTTCAAGTAAGAGGGCGGCCTGACTGGAAAGGTGAGAGTTTGGGCAGCTGTGCAGACAAAGAAGGTACACTTTGGCCTGTGCCTAAATGCTTGTGACACACGACTGGGCCTGCCGGGCTCTGAGGGCCCTGCGTGGGCCCCCTTCTCTCCTGCCATTTGTTCAGTCACAGCAGAGATGGCCCCACCCACTCCCTCAGTGAAGGCAGTGTTCCAACCTCCCTCAGCCCCGCCCCCTCTCCCCAGGTTACCATGGACAACAGATGCTGCATTCTGAGGCCACGGTGTTCTGAGAATGCCAAGGGCAGACATGATGACCTTAAATGATTTCCTCTTGTGTCAATTTTGGTAAAGTTTACGAGCTAGGAAATGGTCCACTTTACAGAAATGTTCAAATTTACTGGCATTTCAGATATTCTCTGCTATAACATTGTCCTGATTCTTTCTGTATATTCTTTACTTATGTTTTGGTTTTCCTTAATCAAAGTGTGTCTTTTAAATCTTGTCAAAGAATATTCTTTGGACTTCTTACCTCATCTGAATTTTATACGTTTTCTGTGGTATTATGTTCTGCTCATATCTTTATTTATCTTTTTTCTATGTTCTCAGAGTTTATTGTTTTGATCTTCTGATGTCAATTAAAACACTTGGTTATTCATTTTAATAAATCTTTTTACTTATAAAGATTTGAATTTTTAAAGATTCCAGCTTACTTGTAAGTTTCTAAGGGTCAGGTCCTCTACATTGTGGCTGGCCAAAGGCTTAGTTCACAATATAGCAAAGTATATATTGACCTATTTTCCCCTCGACTTTCTGTGATTGCCTACATAACACCTTTCTTTGCAGACAAGCCATTTGAAATAACCTTAACTTATTTCACAGCCAATAAGTCTTTGAAATAATGTGCATTTTTCAGAGAAATCTTCTTATATATTTAGGCAGAAAATCTGACCTGCCATAGTTTTCCAAACAGCATAATTTCACTCTTCTCAATGATGAATCTGTTGTATTACACAACCTTTGAGTATTTAGCTTTATCAATGACATGTACTTTAAAAATGTTTTAGAGATCCTACCAGTCTTTCAAAACATCCTTGTTCCTTGTTTCAGTTCCAGTTTTATGTATATTTTCTGCCTTGCACCTGATTATTCCAACGTCTGATCGATGGCTTAGGGAATCTAATTCTGGTATTGATTGTTTTTGCTGATTGTCTTCCCCTGTAGCTGATTTCTTCATTATTGTGTAAATTTAGATCATGAGCTCCTGTTTAGCTAAACATGTGACTTTGTAAGAGGCTTAGGTGTGAATGCTCATAAGCTTCATCAGAAAGTCCGCAAAGATTTATTTGTGTCCCTCCAATGAGTTGCCCGCGATGACCCCGTTTTCAACAAGGGTTGGTCCACTACTCCCTCTAGAGGTACGGCCTCATACAGGGCTGCTTTGCGCCCCACGATCTGGGGCAGTGGCATTGGGCGGCCTGTGGCCTGGGGAGGAGCCTCTCTGCGTGTGTCCCAGGGACCCATCTGCCTGCGAACTTCGGTCACCTGGCAGGAATCTACGATGCCCAGACCTATGGTTAGCTGTGCAGCGAGGTGTACTGCGCGGACAGGTTCCACACACACTTCAAGTAAGAGGGCGGCCTGAGTGGAAAGGTGAGAGTTTGTGCCGCTGTGCAGACAAAGAAGGCGCCCTTTGTCCTGGGCCTAAATGCTTGTGACACCCCACTGGGGCTGCCGGGCTCTGAGGGCCCTGCCCTGGGCCCCCTGCTCCCTGCCCTTTGTTCAGTCACAGCAGAGATGGCCACACCCACTCCCTCTGTGAGGGCAGTGTTCCAAACTCCCTCAGCCCCCCCCCCTCTCCGCAGGTTACCATGGACTAAAGATGCCGCATTCTGAGTCCAGGGCATTCCGAGAATGCCAAGGGCTGACACAAGGACCTTAAATGATTTCCTCTTGTGTCAGTTTTGGTAAATTTTAGGAGCTAGGAACTGGTCCACTTTACACAAACTTTCAAATTTACTGGCATTTCATATACTCTCTGCTATAACATTGTCCTGATTCTTTCTGTATATTCTTTACTTATGTTTTGGTTTTCCTTAATCAAAGTGTGTCTTTTAATCTTGTCAAAGAATATTCTTTGGACTTACTACATCACCTGAATTTTATACGTTTCCTATGGTATTAAGTTCTGCTCATATCTTTATTTATCTTTTTTCTATGTTCTCACGGTTTATTGTTTTGATCTTCTGATGTCAATTAAAACACTTGGTTATTCATTTTAATAAATCTTTTTACTTATAAAGATTTGAGTTTTTAAAGATTCCAGCTTACTTGTAAGTTTCTAAGGGTCAGGTCCTCTACATTGTGGCTGGCCAAAGGCTTAGTTCACAATATAGCAAAGTATATATTGACCTATTTTCCCCTCGACTTTCTGTGATTTCCTACATCTCACCTTTCTTTGCAGACAAGCCATTTGAAATAAACTTAACTTATTTCACAGCCAATAAGTCTTTGAAATAATGTGCATTTTTCAGAGAAATCTTCTTATATATTTAGGCAGAAAATCTGACCTGCCATAATTTTCAAATCAGCATAATTTCACTCTTCTCAATGATGAATCTGTTGTATTACACAACCTTTGAGTATTTAGCTTTATCAATGACATGTACTTTAAAAATGTTTTAGAGATCCTACCAGTCTTTGAAAACATCCTTGTTCCTTGTTTCAGTTCCAGTTTTGTGTATACTTTCTGCCTTGCACCTGAATATTCCAACATCTGATGGTTGGCCTAGGGAATCTAATTCTGGTATTGATTGTTTTTGCTGCTTGTCTCCCCTTGTAGCTGATTTCTTCATTATTGTGTAAATTTAGATCATGAGCTCATGTTTAGCTAAACAGCTGACCTTGTAAGAGTCTTAGGTGTGAACGCTCGTAAGCTTCAGCAGAAAGTCCGCAAAGATTCTTTTGTGTTCCTGCAATGAGTTACCCGCGCGGACCCCTTCTTCTACAAGTGTTGGTCCACTACTCCCTCTAGGGGCTGGGACTCAGACAGGACTGCTTTGCTGCCCCCGATCTGGGATAGTGGCTTTGGGCGGCCTGTGGCCTGGGCAGGAGGCTCCTCACGTGTGTCCCACGACCCATCTGCCTGCGAACTTTGGTCAACTGCCAGGAAGCTATGATGCCCAGAACTATGGAGAGCTTTGCCGCGAGGTGTACTGTGCAGACCGGATCCACACACACTTCAAGTAATAGGGCGGCCTGAGTGGAAAGGTGAGAGTTTGGGCAGCTGTGCAGACAAAGAAGGCGCACTTTGGCCTGGGCCTAAATGCTTGTGACACACGACTGGGCCTGCCGGGCTCTGAGGGCCCAGCCATTGGCCCCCTTCTCCCCTGCCCTTTGTTCAGTCACAGCAGAGATGGCCACACCCACTCCCTCTGTGAGGGCAGCGTTCCAAACTCCCTCAGCCCCGCCCCCTCTCCGCAGGTTACCATGGACTAAAGATGCTGCATTCTGAGTCCAGGGCATTCCGAGAATGCCAAGGGCTGACATGATGACCTTAAATGATTTCCTCTTCTGTCAATTTTGGTAAAGTTTAGGAGCTAGGAAATGGTCCACTTTACACAAATGTTCAAATTTACTGGCATTTCATATATTCTCTGCTATAACATTGTCCTGATTCTTTCTGTATATTCTTTACTTATGTTTTGGTTTTCCTTAATCAAAGTGTGTCTTTTAAATCTTGTCAAAGAATATTCTTTGGACTTACTACCTCAACTGAATTTTATACTTTTTCTGTGGTATTAAGTTCTGCTCATATCTTTATTTATCTTTTTTCTATGTTCTCAGGGTTTATTGTTTTGATCTTCTGATGTCAATTAAAACACTTGGTTATTCATTTTAATAAATCTTTTTACTTGTAAAGATTTGAACTTTTCCAGATTCCAGCTTACTTGTAAGTTTCTAAGGGTCAGATCCTCTACATTGTGGCTGGCCTAAGTCTTAGTTCACCATATAGCAATGTATATATTGACCTATTTTCTCCTCGACTTTCTGTGATTCCCTACATCTCACCTTTCTTTGCAGACAAGCCATTTGAAATAACCTTAACTTATTTCACAGCCAATAAGTCTTTGAAATAATGTGTATTTTTTAGAGAATTCTTCTTATATAATTAGGCAGAAAATCTACCCAGCCATAGTTTTCAAAACAGCATAATTTCACTCTTCTCAATTTTGAATCTGTTGTATTACACAACCTTTGAGTATTTAGCTTTATCAATGACATATACTTTAAAAATGTTTTAGAGATCCTACCAGTCTTTGAAAACATCCTTGTTCCTTGTTTCAGTTCCAGTTTTGTGTATACTTTCTGCCTTGCACCTGATTATTCAACATCTGATGGTTGGCCTAGGGAATCTAATTCTGGTATTGATTGTTTTTGCTGCTTGTCTCCCCTTGTAGCTGATTTCTTCATTATTGTGTAAATTTAGATCATGAGCTCATGTTTAGCTAAACATCTGACTTTGTAAGAGGCTTAGGTGTGAACACTCATAAGCTTCAGCAGAAAGTCCGCAAAGATTTTTTTGTGTCCCTCCAATGAGTTACCCGCGCGGACCACTTTTTCTACAAGTGTTGGTCCACTACTCCCTCTAGAGCCTGGGACTCAGACAGGACTGCTTTGCTACCCCCGATCTGGGATAGTGGCTTTGGGCGGCCTGTGGCCTGGGCAGGAGGCACCCCACGTGTGTCCCACAACCCATCTGCCTGCGAACTTCAGTCACATGGCAGGAAGCTATGATGCCCAGACCTATGGTTAGCTTTGCATCGAGGTGCACTGCGTGGACCAGTTCCACACACACTTCAAGTAAGAGGGCGGCCTGAGTGGAAAGGTGAGAGTTTGGGCAGCTGTGCAGACAAAGAAGGCGCACTTTGGCCTGGGCCTAAATGCTTGTGACACACGACTGGGCCTGCCGGGCTCTGAGGGCCCTGCCGTTGGCCCCCTTCTCCCCTGCCCTTTGTTCAGTCACTGCAGAGATGGCCCCACCCACTCCCTCAGTGAAGGCAGTGTTCCAACCTCCCTCAGCCCCGCCCCCTCTCCGCAGGTTACCATGGACTACAGATGCTGCATTCTGAGGCCAGGGCATTCCGAGAATGCCAAGGGCAGACATGATGACCTTAAATGATTTCCTCTTGTGTCAATTTTGGTAAACTTTAGGAGCTAGGAAATGGTCCACTTTACACAAACTTTCAAAATTACTGGCATTTCATATACTCTCTGCTATAACATTGTGCTGATTCTTTCTGTATATTCTTTACTTATGTTTTGGTTTTCCTTAATCAAAGTGTGTCTTTTAATCTTGTCAAAGAATATTATTTGGACTTACTACATCAGCTGAATTTTATACGTTTTCTATTGTATTAAGTTCTGCTCATATCTTTATTTATATTTTTTCTATGTTCTCAGGTTTATTGTTTTGATCTTCTCATGTCAATTAAAACACTTGGTTATTCATTTTAAAAAATCTTTTTACTTATAAAGATTTGAACTTTTCAAGATTCCAGCTTACTTGTAAGTTTCTAAGGGTCAGGTCCTCTACATTGTTGCTGGCCTAAGTCTTAGTTCACCATATAGCAATGTATATATTGACCTATTTTCCCCTCGACTTTCTGTGATTCCCTACATCTCACCTTTCTTTGCAGACAAGCCATTTGAAATAACCTTAACTTATTTCACAGCCAATAAGTCTTTGAAATAATGTGTATTTTTTAGAGAAATCTTCTTATATAATTAGGCAGAAAATCTGACCTGCCATAGTTTTCAAAACAGCATAATTTCACTCTTCTCAATGTTGAAACTGTTGTATTACACAACCATTGAGTATTTAGCTTTATCAATGACATGTACTTTAAAAATGTTTTAGAGATCCTACCAGTCTTTGAAAACATCCTTGTTCCTTGTTTCAGTTCCAGTTTTGTGTATACTTTCTGCCTTGCACCTGATTATTCAACATCTGATGGTTGGCCTAGGGAATCTAATTCTGGTATTGATTGTTTTTGCTGCTTGTCTCCCCTTGTAGCTGATTTCTTCATTATTGTGTAAATTTAGATCATGAGCTCATGTTTGGCTAAACAGCTGACCTTGTAAGAGGCTTAGGTGTGAACGCTCGTAAGCTTCAGCAGAAAGTCCGCAAAGATTTTTTTGTGTCCCTCCAATCAGTTACCCGCGCGGACCACTTTTTCTACAAGTGTTGGTCCACTACTCCCTCTAGAGGCTGGGACTCAGACAGGACTGCTTTGCTACTCCCGATCTGGGATAGTGGCTTTGGGCGGCCTGTGGCCTGGGCAGGAGGCACCCCACGTGTGTCCCACAACCCATCTGCCTGCGAACTTCAGTCACCTGGCAGGAAGCTATGATGCCCAGACCTATGGTTAGCTTTGCATCGAGGTGCACTGCGTGGACCGGTTCCACACACACTTCAAGTAAGAGGGCGGCCTGAGTGGAAAGGTGAGAGTTTGGGCAGCTGTGCAGACAAAGAAGGCGCACTTTGGCCTGGGCCTAAATGCTTGTGACACACGACTGGGCCTGCCGGGCTCTGAGGGCCCTGCCCTGGGCCCCCTTCTCCCCTGCCCTTTGTTCAGTCACAGCAGAGATGGCCCCACTCACTCCCTCAGTGAAGGCAGTGTTCCAACCTCCCTCAGCCCCGCCCCCTCTCCGCAGGTTACCATGGACTACAGATGCTGCATTCTGAGGTCAGGGCATTCCGAGAATGCCAAGGCCAGACATGATGACCTTAAATGATTTCCTCTTGTGTCAATTTTGGTAAACTTTAGGAGCTAGGAAATGGTCCACTTTACACAAATGTTCAAATTTACTGGCATTTCAGATATTCTCTGCTATAACATTGTCCTGATTCTTTCTGTATATTCTTTACTTATGTTTTGGTTTTCCTTAATCAAAGTTTGTCTTTTAAATCTTGTCAAAGAATATTCTTTGGACTTACTACCTCAACTGAATTTTATACGTTTTCTATGGTATTAAGTGTTGCTCATATCTTTATTTATTTTTTTCTATGTTCTCAGGGTTTATTGTTTTGATCTTCTGATGTCAATTAAAACACTTGGTTATTCATTTTAATAAATCTGTTTCCTTATAAAGATTTGAGTTTTTAAAGATTCCAGCTTACTTGTAAGTTTCTAAGGGTCAGGTCCTCTACATTGTGGCTGGCCAAAGGCTTAGTTCACAATATAGCAAAGTATATATTGACCTATTTTCCCCTCGACTTTCTGTGATTTCCTACATCTCACCTTTCTTTGCAGACAAGCCATTTGAAATAAACTTAACTTATTTCACAGCCATTAAGTCTTTGAAATAATGTGCATTTTTCAGAGAAATCTTCTTATATGTTTAGGCAGAAAGTCTGACCTGCCATAATTTTCAAAACAGCATAATTTCACTCTTCTCAATGATGAGTCTGTTGTATTACACAACCTTTGAGTATTTAGCTTTATCAATGACATGTACTTTAAAAATATTTTAGAGATCCTACCAGTCTTTGAAAACATCCTTGTTCCATGTTTCAGTTCCAGTTTTGTGTGTACTTTCTGCCTTGCACCTGATTATTCCAACATCTGATGGTTGGCCTAGGGAATCTAATTCTGGTATTGATTGTTTTGGCTGCTTGTCTCCCGTTGTAGATGATTTCTTCATTATTGTGTAAATTTAGATCATGAGCTCATGTTTAGCTAAACAGCTGACCATGTAAGAGGCTTAGGTGTGAACGCTCGTAAGCTTCAGCAGAAAGTCCGCAAAGATTTTTTGTGTCCCTCCAATGAGTTACCCGCGCGGACCCCTTTTTCTACAAGTGTTGGTCCACTACTCCCTCTAGAGGCTGGGACTCAGACAGGACTGCTTTGCTGCCCCCGATCTGGGATAGTGGCTTTGGGCAGCCTGTGGCCTGGGCAGGTGGCTCCCCACTTGTGTCCCACGACCCATCTGCCTGCGAACTTCGGTCACCTGGCAGGAAGCTAGGATGCCCAGACCTATGGTTAGCTTTGCATCGAGGTGTACTGCGCGGACCGGTTCCACACACACTTCAAGTAAGAGGGCGGCCTGAGTGGAAAGGTGAGAGTTTGGGCAGCTGTGCAGACAAAGAAGGCGCACTTTGGCCTGGGCCTAAATGCTTGTGACACACGACTGGGCCTGCCGCGCTCTGAGGGCCCTGCCGTGGGCCCCCTTCTCCCCTGCACTTTGTTCAGTCACAGCAGAGATGGCCCCACCCACTCCCTCAGTGAAGGCAGTCTACCAACCTCCCTCAGCCCGCCCCCTCTCCGCAGGTTACCATGGACTACAAATGCTGCATTCTGAGGCCAGGGCGTTCCGAGAATGCCATGGGCAGACATGATGACCTTAAATGATTTCCTCTTGTGTCAATTTTGGTAAACTTTAGGAGCTAGGAAATGGTCCAATTTACACAAATGTTCAAATTTACTGGCATTTCAGATATTCTCTGCTATAACATTGTCCTGATTCTTTCTGTATATTCTTTACTTATGTTTTGGTTTTCCTTAATCAAAGTGTGTCTTTTAAATCTTGTCAAAGAATATTCTTTGGACTTACTACCTCAACTGAATTTTATACGTTTTCTGTGGTATTAAGTTCTGCTCATATCTTTATTTATCTTTTTTCTATGTTCTCAGGGTTTATTGTTTTGATCTTCTGATGTCAATAAAAACACTTGGTTATTCATTTTAATAAATCTTTTTACTTATAAAGATTTGAATTTTTAAACATTCCAGCTTACTTGTAAGTTTCTAAGGGTCAGGTCCTCTACATTGTGGCTGGCCAAAGGCTTAGTTCACAATATAGCAAAGTATATATTGACCTATTTTCCCCTCGACTTTCTGTGATTTCCTACATATCACCTTTCTTTGCAGACAAGCCATTTGAAATAACCTTAACTTATTTCACAGCCAATAAGTCTTTGAAATAATGTGCATTTTTCAGAGAAATCTTCTTATATATTTAGGCAGGAAATCTGACCTGCCATAGTTTTCAAAACAGCATAATTTCACTCTTCTCAATGATGAATCTGTTGTATTACACAACCTTTGAGTATTTAGCTTTATCAATGACATGTACTTTAAAAATGTTTTAGAGATCCTACCAGTCTTTCAAAACATCCTTGTTCCTTGTTTCAGTTCCAGTTTTATGTATATTTTCTGCCTTGCACCTGATTATTCCAACGTCTGATCGATGGCTTAGGGAATCTAATTCTGGTATTGATAGTTTTTGCTGATTGTCTCTCCTGTAGCTGATTTCTTCATTATTGTGTAAATTTAGATCATGAGCTCATGTTTAGCTAAACATCTAACTTTGTAAGAGGCTCAGGTGTGGACACTCATAAGCTTCATCAGAAAGTCCGCAAAGATTTATTTGTGTCCCTCCAATGAGTTGCCCGCGAAGACCCCGTTTTCTACAAGGGTTGGTCCACTACTCGCTCTAGAGGCACGGCCTCGGACAGGGCTGCTTTGCACCCCACGATCTGGGGCAGTGGCATTGGGCGGCCTGTGGCCCGGGGAGGAGACTCTCTGCGTGTGTCCCAGGGACCCATCTGCCTGCGAACTTCGGTCACCTGGCAGGAATCTACGATGCCCAGACCTATGGTTAGCTGTGCAGCGAAGTGTACTGCGTGGACAGGTTCCACAGACACTTCAAGTAAGAGGGCGGCCTGAGTGGAAAGGTGAGAGTTTGTGCCGCTGTGCAGACAAAGAAATCGCCCTTTGTCCTGGGCCTAAATGATTGTGACACCCCACAGGGCCTGCCGGGCTCTGAGGGCCCTGCCCTGGGCCCCCTGCTCCCCTGCCCTTTGTTCAGTCACAGCAGAGATGGCCACACCCACTCCCTCTGTGAGGGCAGTGTTCCAAACTCCCTCAGCCCCGCCCCCTCTCCGCAGGTAACCATGGACTAAAGATGCTGCATTCTGAGTCCAGGGCATTCGGAGAATGCCAAGGGCTGACATGATGACCTTAAATGATTTCCTCTTGTGTCAGTTTTGGTAAATTTTAGGAGCTAGGAACTGGTCCACTTTACACAAACGTTCAAATTTACTGGCATTTCATATACTCTCTGCTATAACATTGTCCTGATTCTTTCTGTATATTCTTTACTTATGTTTTGGTTTTCCTTAATCAAAGTGTGTCTTTTAAATCTTGTCAAAGAATATTCTTTGGACTTACTACCTCAACTGAATTTTATACGTTTTCTGTGGTATTAAGTTCTGCTCATATCTTTATTTATCTTTTTTCTATGTTCTCAGGGTTTATTGTTTTGATCTTCTGATGTCAATTAAAACACTTGGTTATTCATTTTAATAAATCTTTTTACTTATAAAGATTTGAGTTTTTAAAGATTCCAGCTTACTTGTAAGTTTCTAAGGGTCAGGTCCTCTACATTGTGGCTGGCCAAAGGCTTAGTTCACAATATAGCAAAGTATATATTGACCTATTTTCCCCTCGACTTTCTGTGATTTCCTATATCTCACCTTTCTTTGTAGACAAGCCATTTGAAATAAACTTAACTTATTTCACAGCCAATAACTCTTTGAAATAATGTGCATTTTTCAGAGAAATCTTATTATATATTTAGGCAGAAAATCTGACCTGCCATAATTTTCAAAACAGCATAATTTCACTCTTCTCAGTGATGAATCTGTTGTATTACACAACCTATGAGTATTTAGATTTATCAGTGACATGTACTTTAAAAATGTTTTAGAGATCCTACCAGTCTTTGAAAACATCCTTGTTCCTTGTTTCAGTTCCAGTTTTATGTATATTTTCTGCCTTGCACCTGATTATTCCAACGTCTGATCGATGGCCTAGGGAATCTAATTCTGGTATTGTTTGTTTTTGCTGATTGTCTCCCCCTGTAGCTGATTTCTTCATTATTGTGTAAAATTAGATCATAAGCTCATGTTTAGCTAAACATCTGACTTTGTAAGAGGCTTAGGTGTGATCACTCATAAGTTTCATCAGAAAGTCCGCAAAGATTTATTTGTGTCCCTCCAATGAGTTGCCCGCTATGACCCCTTTTACTACAAGTGTTGGTCCACTACTCCCTCTAGAGGCACGGCCTCAGACAGGGCTGCTTTGTGCCCCGCGATCTGTGGCAGTGGCAGTGGGTGGCCTGTGGCCGGGGCATGAGCCTCTCTGCGTGTGTCCCTGGGACCCATCTCCCTGCGAACTTCGGTCACATGGCAGGAAGCTACGATGCCCAGACCTATGGTTAGCTGTGCAGCGAGGTGAACTGCGCGGACAGGTTCCACACACACTTCAAGTAAGAGGACGGCCTGAGTGGAAAGGTGAGGGTTTGGGCAGCTGTGCAGACAAAGAAGGTGCACTTTGTCCTGGGCCTAAATGCTTGTGACACCCCACTGGTCCTGCCGGTCTCTGACGGCCCTGCCCTGGGACCCCTGCTCCCCTGCCCTTTGTTCAGTCACAGCAGAGATGGCCACACCCACTCCCTCTGTGAGGGCAGTGTTCCACACTCCCTCAGCCCCGCCCCTTCTCCACAGGTTACCATGGACTAAAGATGCTGCATTCTGAGTCCAGGGCATTCCGAGAATGCCAAGGGCTGACATGATGAACTTAAATGGTTTCCTCTTGTGTCAGTTTTGGTAAATTTTAGAAGCTAGGAACTGGTCCACTTTACACAAACGTTCAATTTTACTGGCATTTCATATACTCTCTGGTATAACATTGTCCTTATTCTTTCTGTATATTCTTTACTTATGTTTTGGTTTTCCTTAATCAAAGTGTGTCTTTTAATCTTGTCAAAGAATATTCTTTGGACTTACTACATCACCTGAATTTTATACGTTTTCTATTGTATTAAGTTCTGCTCATATCTTTATTTATATTTTTTCTATGTTCTCTGGTTTATTGTTTTGATATTCTGATGTCAATTAAAACACTTGGTTATTCATTTTAATAAATCTTTTAACTTATAAAGATTTGAACTTTTCAAGATTCAAGCTTACTTGTAAGTTTCTAAGGGTCAGGTCCTCTACATTGTGGCTGGCCTAAGTCTTAGTTCACCATATAGCAATGTATATATTGACCTATTTTCCCCTCGACTTTCTGTGATTCCCTACATCTCACCTTTCTTTGCAGACAAGCCATTTGAAATAACCTTAACTTATTTCACAGCCAATAAGTCTTTGAAATAATGTGTATTTTTTAGAGAAATCTTCTTATATAATTAGACAGAAAATCTGAACTGCCATAGTTTTCAAAACAGCATAATTTCACTCTTCTCAATGTTGAATCTGTTGTATTACACAACCATTGAGTATTTAGCTTTATCAATGACCTGTACATTAAAAATGTTTTAGAGATCCTACCAGTCTTTGAAAACATCCTTGTTCCTTGTTACAGGTCCTGTTTTGTGTATACTTTCTGCCTTGCACCTGATTATTCCAACATCTGATGGTTGGCCTAGGGAATCTAATTCTGGTATTGATTGTTTTTGCTGCTTGTCTCCCCTTGTAGCTGATTTCTTCATTATTGTGTAAATTTAGATCATGAGCTCATGTTTAGCTAAACATCTGACTTTGTAAGAGGCTTAGGTGTGAACACTCATAAGCTTCAGCAGAAAGTCCGCAAAGATTTTTTTGTGTCCCTCCAATGAGTTACCCGCGCGGACCACTTTTTCTACAAGTGTTGGTCCACTACTCCCTCTACAGCCTGGGACTCAGACAGGACTGCTTTGCTACCCCCGATCTGGGATAGTGGCTTTGGGCGGCCTGTGGCCTGGGCAGGAGGCACCCCACGTGTGTCCCACAACCCATCTGCCTGCGAACTTCAGTCACATGGCAGGAAGCTATGATGCCCAGACCTATGGTTAGCTTTGCATCGAGGTGCACTGCGTGGACCAGTTCCACACACACTTCAAGTAAGTGGGCGGCCTGAGTGGAAATGTGAGAGTTTGGGCAGCTGTGCAGACAAAGAAGGCGCAGTTTGGCCTGGACCTAAATGCTTGTGACACACGACTGGGCCTGCCGGGCTCTGAGGGCCCTGCCCTGGGCCCCCTTCTCCCCTGCCCTTTGTTCAGTCACTGCAGAGATGGCCCCACCCACTCCCTCAGTGAAGGCAGTGTTCCAACCTCCCTCAGCCCCGCCCCCTCTCCGCAGGTTACCATGGACTACAGATGCTGCATTCTGAGGCCAGGGCATTCCGAAAATGCCAAGGGCAGACATGATGACCTTAAATGATTTCCTCTTGTGTCAATTTTGGTAAACTTTAGGAGCTAGGAAATGGTCCACTTTACACAAACTTTCAAAATTACTGGCATTTCATATACTCTCTGCTATAACATTGTGCTGATTCTTTCTGTATATTCTTTACTTATGTTTTGGTTTTCCTTAATCAAAGTGTGTCTTTTAATCTTGTCAAAGAATATTATTTGGACTTACTACATCAGCTGAATTTTATACGTTTTCTATTGTATTAAGTTCTGCTCATATCTTTATTTATATTTTTTCTATGTTCTCAGGTTTATTGTTTTGATCTTCTCATGTCAATTAAAACACTTGGTTATTCATTTTAAAAAATCTTTTTACTTATAAAGATTTGAACTTTTCAAGATTCCAGCTTACTTGTAAGTTTCTAAGGGTCAGGTCCTCTACATTGTTGCTGGCCTAAGTCTTAGTTCACCATATAGCAATGTATATATTGACCTATTTTCCCCTCGACTTTCTGTGATTCCCTACATCTCACCTTTCTTTGCAGACAAGCCATTTGAAATAACCTTAACTTATTTCACAGCCAATAAGTCTTTGAAATAATGTGTATTTTTTAGAGAAATCTTCTTATATAATTAGGCAGAAAATCTGACCTGCCATAGTTTTCAAAACAGCATAATTTCACTCTTCTCAATGTTGAAACTGTTGTATTACACAACCATTGAGTATTTAGCTTTATCAATGACATGTACTTTAAAAATGTTTTAGAGATCCTACCAGTCTTTGAAAACATCCTTGTTCCTTGTTTCAGTTCCAGTTTTGTGTATACTTTCTGCCTTGCACCTGATTATTCAACATCTGATGGTTGGCCTAGGGAATCTAATTCTGGTATTGATTGTTTTTGCTGCTTGTCAACCCTTGTAGCTGATTTCTTCATTATTGTGTAAATTTAGATCATGAGCTCATGTTTGGCTAAACAGCTGACCTTGTAAGAGGCTTAGGTGTGAACGCTCGTAAGCTTCAGCAGAAAGTCCGCAAAGATTTTTTTGTGTCCCTCCAATCAGTTACCCGCGCGGACCACTTTTTCTACAAGTGTTGGTCCACTACTCCCTCTAGAGGCTGGGACTCAGACAGGACTGCTTTGCTACTCCCGATCTGGGATAGTGGCTTTGGGCGGCCTGTGGCCTGGGCAGGAGGCACCCCACGTGTGTCCCACAACCCATCTGCCTGCGAACTTCAGTCACCTGGCAGGAAGCTATGATGCCCAGACCTATGGTTAGCTTTGCATCGAGGTGCACTGCGTGGACCGGTTCCACACACACTTCAAGTAAGAGGGCGGCCTGAGTGGAAAGGTGAGAGTTTGGGCAGCTGTGCAGACAAAGAAGGCGCACTTTGGCCTGGGCCTAAATGCTTGTGACACACGACTGGGCCTGCCGGGCTCTGAGGGCCCTGCCCTGGGCCCCCTTCTCCCCTGCCCTTTGTTCAGTCACAGCAGAGATGGCCCCACTCACTCCCTCAGTGAAGGCAGTGTTCCAACCTCCCTCAGCCCCGCCCCCTCTCCGCAGGTTACCATGGACTACAGATGCTGCATTCTGAGGTCAGGGCATTCCGAGAATGCCAAGGCCAGACATGATGACCTTAAATGATTTCCTCTTGTGTCAATTTTGGTAAACTTTAGGAGCTAGGAAATGGTCCACTTTACACAAATGTTCAAATTTACTGGCATTTCAGATATTCTCTGCTATAACATTGTCCTGATTCTTTCTGTATATTCTTTACTTATGTTTTGGTTTTCCTTAATCAAAGTTTGTCTTTTAAATCTTGTCAAAGAATATTCTTTGGACTTACTACCTCAACTGAATTTTATACGTTTTCTATGGTATTAAGTGTTGCTCATATCTTTATTTATTTTTTTCTATGTTCTCAGGGTTTATTGTTTTGATCTTCTGATGTCAATTAAAACACTTGGTTATTCATTTTAATAAATCTGTTTCCTTATAAAGATTTGAGTTTTTAAAGATTCCAGCTTACTTGTAAGTTTCTAAGGGTCAGGTCCTCTACATTGTGGCTGGCCAAAGGCTTAGTTCACAATATAGCAAAGTATATATTGACCTATTTTCCCCTCGACTTTCTGTGATTTCCTACATCTCACCTTTCTTTGCAGACAAGCCATTTGAAATAAACTTAACTTATTTCACAGCCATTAAGTCTTTGAAATAATGTGCATTTTTCAGAGAAATCTTCTTATATGTTTAGGCAGAAAGTCTGACCTGCCATAATTTTCAAAACAGCATAATTTCACTCTTCTCAATGATGAGTCTGTTGTATTACACAACCTTTGAGTATTTAGCTTTATCAATGACATGTACTTTAAAAATATTTTAGAGATCCTACCAGTCTTTGAAAACATCCTTGTTCCATGTTTCAGTTCCAGTTTTGTGTGTACTTTCTGCCTTGCACCTGATTATTCCAACATCTGATGGTTGGCCTAGGGAATCTAATTCTGGTATTGATTGTTTTGGCTGCTTGTCTCCCGTTGTAGCTGATTTCTTCATTATTGTGTAAATTTAGATCATGAGCTCATGTTTAGCTAAACAGCTGACCATGTAAGAGGCTTAGGTGTGAACGCTTGTAAGCTTCAGCAGAAAGTCCGCAAAGATTTTTTGTGTCCCTCCAATGAGTTACCCGCGCGGACCCCTTTTTCTACAAGTGTTGGTCCACTACTCCCTCTAGAGGCTGGGACTCAGACAGGACTGCTTTGCTGCCCCCGATCTGGGATAGTGGCTTTGGGCAGCCTGTGGCCTGGGCAGGTGGCTCCCCACTTGTGTCCCACGACCCATCTGCCTGCGAACTTCGGTCACCTGGCAGGAAGCTAGGATGCCCAGACCTATGGTTAGCTTTGCATCGAGGTGTACTGCGCGGACCGGTTCCGCATACACTTCAAGTAAGTGGGCGGCCTGAGTGGAAAGTTGAGAGTTTGGGCAGCTGTGCAGACAAAGAAGGCGCACTTTGGCCTGGGCCTAAATGCTTGTGACACACGACTGGGCCTGCCGCGCTCTGAGGGCCCTGCCGTGGGCCCCCTTCTCCCCTGCACTTTGTTCAGTCACAGCAGAGATGGCCCCACCCACTCCCTCAGTGAAGGCAGTCTACCAACCTCCCTCAGCCCGCCCCCTCTCCGCAGGTTACCATGGACTACAAATGCTGCATTCTGAGGCCAGGGCGTTCCGAAAATGCCATGGGCAGACATGATGACCTTAAATGATTTCCTCTTGTGTCAATTTTGGTAAACTTTAGGAGCTAGGAAATGGTCCAATTTACACAAATGTTCAAATTTACTGGCATTTCAGATATTCTCTGCTATAACATTGTCCTGATTCTTTCTGTATATTCTTTACTTATGTTTTGGTTTTCCTTAATCAAAGTGTGTCTTTTAAATCTTGTCAAAGAATATTCTTTGGACTTACTACCTCAACTGAATTTTATACGTTTTCTGTGGTATTAAGTTCTGCTCATATCTTTATTTATCTTTTTTCTATGTTCTCAGGGTTTATTGTTTTGATCTTCTGATGTCAATAAAAACACTTGGTTATTCATTTTAATAAATCTTTTTACTTATAAAGATTTGAATTTTTAAACATTCCAGCTTACTTGTAAGTTTCTAAGGGTCAGGTCCTCTACATTGTGGCTGGCCAAAGGCTTAGTTCACAATATAGCAAAGTATATATTGACCTATTTTCCCCTCGACTTTCTGTGATTTCCTACATATCACCTTTCTTTGCAGACAAGCCATTTGAAATAACCTTAACTTATTTCACAGCCAATAAGTCTTTGAAATAATGTGCATTTCTCAGAGAAATCTTCTTATATATTTAGGCAGGAAATCTGACCTGCCATAGTTTTCAAAACAGCATAATTTCACTCTTCTCAATGATGAATCTGTTGTATTACACAACCTTTGAGTATTTAGCTTTATCAATGACATGTACTTTAAAAATGTTTTAGAGATCCTACCAGTCTTTGAAAACATCCTTGTTCCTTGTTTCAGTTCCAGTTCTATGTATATTTTCTGCCTTGCACCTGATTATTCCAACGTCTGATCGATGGCTTAGGGAATCTAATTCTGGTATTGATTGTTTTTGCTGATTGTCTCCCCCTGTAGCTGATTTCTTCATTATTGTGTAAATTTAGATCATGAGCTCATGTTTAGCTAAACATCTGACTTTGTAAGAGGCTTAGGTGTGAACACTCGTAAGCTTCATCAGAAAATCCGCAAAGATTTATTTGTGTCCCTCCAATGAGTTGCCCGCGAGGACCCCGTTTTCTACAAGGGTTGGTCCACTACTCCCTCTAGAGGCACGGCCTCAGCAGGGCTGCTTTGCACCACACGATCTGGGGCAGTGGCATTGGGCGGCCTGTGGCCCAGGTAGGAGCCTCTCTGCGTGTGTCCAAGGGACCCATCTGCCTGCGAACTTCGGTCACCTGGCAGGAATCTACGATGCCCAGACCTATGGTTAGCTGTGCAGCGAGGTGTACTGCGCGGACAGGTTCCACACACACTTCAAGTAAGTGGGCGGCCTGAGTGGAAAGGTGAGAGTTTGGGCAGCTGTGCAGACAAAGAAGGCGCACTTTGGCCTGGGCCTAAATGCTTGTGACACCCAACTGGGCCTGCCGGGCTCTGAGGGCCCTGCCCTGGGCCCCCTGCTCCCTTGCCCTTTTTTCAGTCACAGCAGAGATGGCCACACCCACTCCCTCTGTGAGGGCAGTGTTCCAAACTCCCTCAGCCCCGCCCCCTCTCCGCAGGTTACCATGGACTAAAGATGCTGCATTCTGAGTCCAGGGCATTCTGAGAATGCCAAGGGCTGACATGATGACCTTAAATGATTTCCTCTTGTGTCAGTTTTGGTAAATTTTAGGAGCTAGGAACTGGTCCACTTTACACAAACCTTCAAATTTACTGGCATTTCATATACTCTCTGCTATAACATTCTCCTGATTCTTTCTGTATATTCTTTACTTATGTTTTGGTTTTACTTAATCAAAGTGTGTCTTTTAATCTTGTCAAAGAATAGTCTTTGGACTTACTACATCACCTGAATTTTGTACGTTTTCTACTGTATTAAGTTCTGCTCATATCTTTATTTATATTTTTTCTATGTTCTCAGGTTTATTGTTTTGATCTTCTGATGTAAATTAAAACACTTGGTTATTCATTTTAATAAATCTTTTTCCTTATAAAGGTTTGAACTTTTCAAGGTTCTAGCTCACTTGTAAGTTTCTAAGGGTCAGGTCCTCTACATTGTGGCTGGCCTAAGTCTTAGTTCACCATATAGCAATGTATATATTGACCTATTTTCCCCTCGACTTTCTTTGATTCCCTACATCTCACCTTTCTTTGCACACAAGCCATTTGAAATACCCTTAACTTATTTCACAGCCAATAAGTCTTTGAAATAATGTGTATTTTTTAGAGAAACCTTCTTATATATTTAGGCAGAAAATCTGACCTGCCATAGTTTTCAAAACAGCATAATTTCACTCTTCTCAATGATGAATCTGTTGTATTACACAACCTTTGAGTATTTAGCTTTATCAATGACATGTACTTTAAAAATGTTTTAGAGATCCTACCAGTATTTGAAAACATCCTTGTTCCTTGTTTCAGTTCCAGTTTTGTGTATACTTTCTGCCTTGCACCTGATTATTCCAACATCTGATGGTTGGCCTAGGGAGTCTAATTCTGGTATTGATTGTTTTTGCTGCTTGTCTCCCTTTGTAGCTGATTTCTTCATTATTGTGTAAATTTAGATCATGAGCTCATGTTTAGCTAAACAGCTGACCTTGTAAGAGGCTTAGGTGTGAACGCTTGTAAGCTTCAGCAGAAAGTCCGCAAAGATTTTTTTGTGTCCCTCCAATGAGTTACCCGCGCGGACCCCTTTTTCTACAAGTGTTGGTCCACTACACCCTCTAGAGGCTGGGACTCAGACAGGACTGCTTTGCTGCCCCCGATCTGGGATAGTGGCTTTGGGCGGCCTGTGTCCTGGGCAGGAGGCTCCCCAGGTGTGTCCCTCGACCCATCTGCCTGCGAACTTCGGTCACCTGGCAGGAAGCTATGATGCCCAGACATATGGTTAACTTTGCATCGAGGTGTACTGCGCAGACCGGTTCCACACACACTTCAAGTAAGAGGGCGGCCTGAGTGGAAAGTTGAGAGTTTGGGCAGCTGTGCAGACAAAGAAGGCGCACTTTGGCCTGGGCCTAAATGCTTGTGACACACGACTGGGCCTGCCGGGCTCTGAGGGCCCTGCCGTGGGCCCCCTTCTCCCCTTCCCTTTGTTCAGTCACAGCAGAGATGGCCCCACCCACTCCCTCAGTGAAGGCAGTGTTCCAACCTCCCTCAGCCCCGCCCCCTCTCCGCAGGTTACCATGGACTACAGATGCTGCATTCTGAGGCCAGGGCGTTCCGAGAATGCCAAGGGCAGACATGATGACCTTAAATGATTTACTCTTGTGTCAATTTTGGTAAACTTTAGGAGCTAGGAAATGGTCCACTTTACACAAATGTTCAAATTTACTGGCATTTCAGATATTCTCTGCTATAACATTGTCCTGATTCTTTCTGTATATTCTTTACTTATGTTTTGGTTTTCCTTAATCAAAGTGTGTCTTTTAATCTTGTCAAAGAATATTCTTTGGACTTACTACATCACCTGAATTTTATACGTTTTCTATTGTATTAAGTTCTGCTCATATCTTTATTTATATTTTTTCTATGTTCTCACGTTTATTGTTTAGATATTCTGATGTCAATTAAAACACTTGGATATTCATTTTAATAAATGTTTTTACTTATAAAGATTTGAACTTTTCAAGATTCCAGCTTACTTGTAAGTTTCTAAGGGTCAGGTCCTCTACATTGTGGCTGGCCTAAGTCTTAGTTCACCATATAGCAATGTATATATTGACCTATTTTCCCCTCGACTTTCTGTGATTCCCTACATCTCACCTTTCTTTGCAGACAAGCCATTTGAAATACCCTTTACTTACTTGACCGCCAATAAGTCTTTGAAATAATGTGTATTTTTTAGAGAAATCTTCTTATATAATTATTCAGAAAATCTGACCTGCCTTAGTTTTCAAAACAGCATAATTTCACTCTTCTCAATGATGAATCTGTTGTATTACACAACCTTTGAGTATTTAGCTTTATCAATGACATGTAATTTAAAAATGTTTCAGAGATCCTACCAGTCTTTGAAAACATCCTTGTTCCTTGTTTCAGTTCCAGTTTTGTATATACTTTCTGCCTTGCACCTGATTATTCCAACATCTGATGTTTGGCCTAGGGAATCTAATCCTGGTGTTGATTGTTTTTGCTGCTTGTCTCCCCTTGTAGCTGATTTCTTCATTATTGTGTAAATTTCGATCATGAACTCAAGTTTAGCTAAACAGCTGACCTTGTAAGAGGCTTATGTGTGAACGCTCGTAAGCTTCAGCAGAAAGTCCGCAAAGATTTTTTTGTGTCCCTCCAATGAGTTACCCGCGCGGACCTCTTTTTCTACAAGTGTTGGTCCACTACTCCCTGTAGAGGCTGGGACTCAGACAGGACTGCTTTGCTGCCCCCGATCTGGGGTAGTGGCATTGGGCGGTTTGTGGCCTGGGCAGGAGTCTCCCCACGTGTGTCCCACGACCCATCTGCCTGCGAACTTCTGTCACCTGGCAGGAAGCTATGATGCCCAGACCTATGGTTAGCTTTGCATCGAGGTGTACTGTGCGGACCGGTTCCACACACACTTCAAGTAAGAGGGCGGCCTGAGTGGAAAGGTGAGAGTTTGGGCAGCAGTGCAGACCAAGTAGGCGCATTTTGGCCTGGGCCTAAATGCTTGTGACACACGACTGGGCCTGCCGGGCTCTGAGGGCCCTGCCGTGGGCCCCCTTCTCCCCTGCCCTTTGTTCAGTCACAGCAGAGATGGCACCACACACTCCCTCAGTGAAGGCAGTGTTCCAACCTCCCTCAGCCCCGCCCCCTCTCCGCAGGTTACCATGGAAAACAGATGCTGCATTCTGAGGCCAGGGCGTTCCGAGAATGCCAAGGGCAGACATGATGACCTTAAATGATTTCCTCTTGTGTCAATTTTGGTAAAGTTTAGGAGCTAGGAAATGGTCCACTTTACAGAAATGTTCAAATTTACTGGCATTTCAGATATTCTCTGCTATAACATTGTCCTGATTCTTTCTGTATATTCTTTACTTATGTTTTGGTTTTCCTTAATCAAAGTGTGTCTTTTAAATCTGGTCAAAGAATCTTCTTTGGACTTACTACCTCAACTGAATTTTATACGTTTTCTGTGGTATTAAGTTCTGCTCATATCTTTATTTATCTTTTTTCTATGTTCTCAGGGTTTATTGTTTTGATCTTCTGATGTCAATTAAAACACTTGGTTATTCATTTTAATAAATCTTTTTACTTATAAAGGTTTGAATTTTTAAAGATTCCAGCTTACTTGTAAATTTCTAAGGGTCAGGTCCTCTACATTGTGGCTGGCCAAAGGCCTAGTTCACAATATAGCAAAGTATATATTGACCTATTTTCCCCGCGACATTCTGTGATTTCCTACATCACACCTTTCTTTGCAGACAAGCCATTTGAAATAACCTTAACTTATTTCACAGCCATTAAGTCTTTGAAATAATGTGCATTTCTCAGTGAAATCTTCTTATATATTTAGGCAGAAAATCTGACCTGCCATAGTTTTCAAAACAGCCTAATTTCACCCTTCTCAATGATGAATCTGTTGTATTACACAACCTTTGAGTATTTAGCATTATCAATGACATGTACTTTAAAAATGTTTTAGAGATCCTACCAGTCTTTGAAAACATCCTTGTTCCTTGTTTCAGTTCCAGTTTTATGTATATTTTCTGCCTTGCACCTGATTATTCCAACGTCTGATCCATGGCTTAGGGAATCTAATTCTGGTATGGAGTGTTTTTGCTGATTGTCTCCCCCTGTAGCTGATTTCTTCATTATTGTGTAAATTTAGATCATGAGCTCATGTTTAGCTAAACATCTGACTTTGTAAGACGCTTAGGTGTGAACACTCATAAGCTTCATCAGAAAGTCCACAAAGACTTATTTGTGTCCCTCCAATGAGTTGCCTGCGAGGACCCCGTTTTCTACAAGGGATGGTCCACTACTCCCTCTAGAGGCACGGCCTCAGACAGGGCTGCTTTGCGCCCCACGATCTGGGGCAGTGGAATTGGGCGGCCTGTGGCCCGGGGAGGAGCCTCTCTGCGTGTGTCCCAGGGACCCATCTGCCTGCGAACTTCGGTCACCTGGCAGGAATCTACGATGCCCAGACCTATGGTTAGCTGTGCAGCGAGGTGTACTGCGCGGACAGGTTCCACACACACTTCAAGTAAGAGGGCGGCCTGAGTGGAAAGGTGAGAGTTTGTGCCGCTGTGCAGACAAAGAAGGCGCCCTTTGTCCTGGGCCTAAATTCTTGTGACACCCCACTGGCCCTGCCGGGCTCTGAGGGCCCTGCCCTGGACCCCCTGCTCCCCTGCCCTTTGTTCAGTCACAGCAGAGATGGCCACACCCACTCCCTCTGTGAGGGCAGTGTTCCAAACTCCCTCAACCCCGCCCCCTCTCCGCAGGTTACCATGGACTAAAGATGCTGCATTCTGAGTCCAGGGCATTCCGAGAATGCCAAGGGCTGACATGATGACCTTAAATGATTTCCTCTTGTGTCAGTTTTGGTAAATTTTAGGAGCTAGGGACTTGTCCACTTTACACAAACGTTCAAATTTACTGGCATTTCATATATTCTCTGCTATAACATTGTCCTGATTCTTTCTGTATATTCTTTACTTATGTTTTGGTTTTCCTTAATCAAAGTGTGTCTTTTAAATCTTGTCAAAGAATATTCTTTGGACTTACTACCTCAACTGAATTTTATACGTTTTCTATGGTATTAAGTTCTGCTCATATCTTTATTTATCTTTTTTCTATGTTCTCAGTGTTTATTGATTTGATCTTCTGATGTCAATTAAAACACTTGGTTATTCATTTTAATAAATCTTTTTACTTATAAAGATTTGAATTTTTAAAGATTCCAGCTTACTTGTAAGTTTCTAAGTGTCAGGTCTTCTACATTGTGGCTGGCTAAAGGCTTAGTTCACAATATAGCAAAGTATATATTGACCTATTTTCCCCTCGACTTTCTGTGATTTCCTACATCTCACCTTTCTTTGCAGACAAGCCATTTGAAATAAACTTAACTTATTTCACAGCAAATAAGTCTTTGAAATAATGTGCATTTTTCAGAGAAACCTTCTTATATATTTAGGGAGAAAAGCTGACCTGCCATAAATTTCAAAACAGCATAATTTCACTCTTCTCAATGATGAATCTGTTGTATTACACAACCTTTGAGTATTTAGCTTTATCAATGAAATGTACTTTAAAAATGTTTTAGAGATCCTACCAGTCTTTGAAAACATCCTTGTTACTTGTTTCAGTTCCAGTTTTATGTATATTTTCTGCCTTGCACCTGGTTATTCCAACGTCTGATCGATGGCTTAGGGAATCTAATTCTGGTATTGATTGTTTTTGCTGATTGTGTCCCCCTGTAGCTGATTTCTTCATTATTGTGTAAATTTAGATCATGAGCTCATGTTTAGCTAAACATCTGACTTTGTAAGAGGCTTAGGTGTGAACTCTCATAAGCTTCATCAGAAAGTCGGCAAAGATTTATTTGTGTCCCTCCAATGAGTTGGCCGCGAGGACCCCGTTTTCTACAAGTGTTGGTCCACTACGCCCTCTAGAGGCTGGGACTCAGACAGGACTGCTTTGCTGCTCCCGATCTGGGATAGTGGCTTTGGGCGGCCTGTGGCCTGGGCAGGAGGCTCCCCACGTGTGTCCCACGACCCATCTGCCTGCGAACTTCGGTCACCTGGCAGGAAGCTATGATGCTCAGACCTGTGGTTAGCTTTGCCTCGAGGTGTACTGCGCGGACCGGTTCCACACACACTTCAAGTAAGAGGGCGGCCTGAGTGGAAAAGTGAGAGTTTGGGCAGCTGTGCAGACAAAGAAGGCGCACTTTGGCCTGGGCCTAAATGCTTGTGACACACGACTGGGCCTGCCGGGCTCTGAGGGCCCTGCCGTGGGCCCCCTTCTCCCCTGCCCTTTGTTCAGTCACAGCAGAGATGGCCCCACCCACTCCCTCAGTGAAGGCAGTGTTCCAACCTCCCTCAGCCCCGCCCCCTCTCCGCAGGTTACCATGGACTACAGAGGCTGCATTCTGAGGCCAGGGCGTACCGAGAATGCCAAGGGCAGACATGATGACCTTAAATGATTTCCTCTTGTGTCAGTTTTGGTAAATTTTAGGAGCTAGGAACTTGTCCACTTTACACAAACGTTCAAATTTACTGGCATTTCATATATTCTCTGCTATAACATTGTCCTGATTCTTTCTGTATATTCTTTACTTATGTTTTGGTTTTCCTTAAACAAAGTGTGTCTTTTAAATCTTGTCAAAGAATATTCTTTGGACTTACTACGTCAACTGAATTTTTTACGTTTTCTATGGTATTAAGTTCTGCTCATATCTTTATTTATCTTTTTTCTATGTTCTCAGGGTTTATTGTTTTGATCTTCTGATGTCAATTAAAACACTTGGTTATTCATTTTAATAAATCTTTTTACTTATAAAGATTTGAACTTTTCAAGATTCCAGCTTACTTGTAAGTTTCTAAGTGTCAGGTCCTCTACATTGTGGCTGGCCTAAGTCTTAGTTCACCATATAGCAATGTATATATTGACCTATTTTCCCCTCGACTTTCAGTGATTCCCTACATCTCACCTTTCTTTGCAGACAAGCCATTTGAAATAACCTTAACTTATTTCACAGCCAATAAGTCTTTGAAATAATGTGTATTTTTTAGAGAAATCTTCTTATATAATTAGGCAGAAAATCTGACCTGCCATAGTTTTCAAAACAGCATAATTTCACTCTTCTCAATGTTGAATCTGTTGTATTACACAACCATTGAGTATTTAGCTTTATCAATGACATGTACTTTAAAAATGTTTTAGAGATCCTACCAGTCATGAAAACATCCTTGTTCCTTGTTTTAGTTCAAGTTTTATGTATACTTTCTGCCTTGCACCTGATTATTCCAACATCTGATGGTTGGACTAGGGAATCTAATTCTGGTATTGATTGTTTTTGCTGATTGTCTCCCCCTGTAGCTGATTTCTTCATTATTGTTTAAATTTAGATCATGGGCTCATGTTTAGCTAAACATCTGACTCTGTAAGAGGTTTAGGTGTGAACACTCATAATCTTAATCAGAAAGTCGGCATAGATTTATTTGTGTCCCTCCAATGAGTTGCCCGCGAGGACCCCGTTTTCTACAAGTGTTGGTCCACAACTCCCTCTAGAGGCTGGGACTCATACAGGACTGATTTGCTGCACCCGATCTGGGATAGTGGCTTTGGGCGGCCTGTGGCCTGGGCAGGAGGCTCCCCTCGTGAGTCACACGACCCATCTGCCTGCGAACTTCGGTCACCTGGCAGGAAGCTATGATGCCCAGACCTATGGTCAGCTTTGCCTCGAGGTGTACTGCGCGGACCGGTTCCACACACACTTCAAGTAAGAGGGCGGCCTGAGTGGAAAGGTGAGAGTTTGGGCAGCTGTGCAGACAAAGAAGGCGCACTTTGGCCTGGGCCTAAATGCTTGTGACACACGACTGGGCCTGCCGGGCTCTGAGGGCCCTGCCGTGGGCCCCCTTCTCCCCTGCCCTTTGTTCAGTCACAGCAGAGATGGCCCCACCCACTCCCTCAGTGAAGGCAGTGTTCCAACCTCCCTCAGCCCCGCCCCCTCTCCACAGGTTACCATGGACTACAGATGCTGCTTTCTGAGGCCAGGGCGTTCCGAGAATGCCAAGGGCAGACATGATGACCTTAAATGATTTCCTCTTGTGTCAATTTTGCTAAACTGTAGGAGCTTGGAAATGGTCCACTTTACAAAAATGTTGAAATTTACTGGCATTTCAGATATTCTCTGCTATAACATTGTCCTGATTCTTTCTGTATATTCTTTACTTATGTTTTGGTTTTCCTTAATCAAAGTGTGTCTTTTAAATCTTGTCAAAGAATACTCTTTGGAATTACTACCTCAACTGAATATTTTACGTTTTCTATGGTGTTAAGGTCTGCTCATATCTTTATTTATCTTTTTTCTATGTTCTCAGGGTTTATTGTTTTGATCTTCTGATGTCAATTAAAACACTTGGTTATTCATTTTAATAAATCTTTTTACTTATAAAGATTTGAATTTTTAAAGATTCCAGCTTACTTGTAAGTTTCTAAGTGTCAGGTCCTCTACATTGTGGCTGGCTAAAGGCTTAGTTCACCATATAGCAAAGTATATATTGACCTATTTTCCCCTCGACTTTCTGTGATTTCCTACATCTCACCTTTCTTTGCAGACAAGCCATTTGAAATAAACTTAACTTATTTCACAGCCAATAAGTCTTTGAAATAATGTGCATTTTTCAGAGAAATCTTCTTATATATTTAGGGAGAAAAGCTGACCTGCCATAATTTACAAAACAGCATAATTTCACTCTTCTCAATGATGAATCTGTTGTATTACACAACCTTTGAGTATTTAGCTTTATCAATGACATGTACTTTAAAAATGTTTTAGAGATCCTACCAGTCTTTGAAAACATCCTTGTTCCTTGTTTCAGTTCCAGTTTTGTGTATACTTTCTGCCTTGCACCTGATTATTCCAACATCTGATGGTAGGCCTAGGGAATCTAATTCTGGTATTGATTGTTTTTGCTGCTTGTCTCCCCTTGTAGCTGATTTCTTCATTATTGTGTAAATTTAGATCATGAGCTCATGTTTAGCTAAACAGCTGACCTTGTAAGAGGCTTAGGTGTGAATGCTCGTAAGCTTCAGCAGAAAGTCCTCAAAGATTTTTTGTGTCCCACCAATGAGTTACCCACGCGGACCCCTTTTTCTACAAGTGTTGTTCCACTACTCCATCTAGAGGCTGGGATTCAGACAGGAATGCTTTGCTGCCCCCGATCTGGGATAGTGGCTTTGGGCGGCCTGTGGCCTGGGCAGGAGGCTCACCACGTGTGTCCCACGACCCATCTGCCTGCGAACTTCGGTCACCTGGCAGGAAGCAACGATGCCCAGACCTATGGTTAGCTTTGCAGCGAGGTGTACTGCGCGGACCGGTTCCACACACACTTCAAGTAAGAGGGCGGCCTGAGTGGAAAGGTGAGAGTTTGGGCAGCTGTGCAGACAAAGAAGGCGCACTTTGGCCTGTGCCTATATGCTTGTGACACACGACTGGGCCTGCCGGGCTCTGAGGGCCATGCCGTTGGCCCCCTTCTCCCCTGCCCTTTGTTCAGTCACAGCAGAGATGGCCCCACCCACTCCCTCAGGGAAGGCAGTGTTCCAACCTCCCTCAGCCCCGCCCCCTCGCCGCAGGTTACCATGGACTACAGATGCCGCATTCTGAGGCCAGGGCATACCGAGAATGCCAAGGGCAGACATGATGACCTTAAATGATTTCCTCTTGTGTCAATTTTGGTAAACTTTAGGAGCTAGGAAATGGTCCACTTTACACAAATGTTCAAATTTACTTGCATTTCATATATTCTCTGCTATAACACTGTCCTGATTCTTTCTGTATATTCTTTACTTATGTTTTGGTTTTCCTTAATCAAAGTGTGTCTTTTAATCTTGTCAAAGAATATTCTTTGGACTTACTACATCACCTGAATTTTATACGTATTCTATTGTATTAAGTTCTGCTCATATTTTTATTTATATTTTTTCTATGTTCTCAGGTTTATTGTTTTGATATTCTTATGTCAATTAAAACACTTGGTTATTCATTTTATTAAATCTTTTTACTTATAAGGATTTGAACTTTTCAAGATTCCAGCTTACTTGTAAGTTTCTAAGGGTCAGGTCCTCTACATTGTGGCTGGCCTAAGTCTTAGTTCACCATATAGCAATGTATATATTGACCTATTTTCCCCTCGACTTTCTGTGATTCCCTACATCTCACCTTTCTTTGCAGACAAGCCATTTGAAATACCCTTAACTTACTTGACAGCCAATAAGTCTTTGAAATAATGTGTATTTTTTAGAGAAATCTTCTTATATAATTATTCAGAAAATCTGACCTGCCTTAGTTTTCAAAACAGCATAATTTCACTCTTCTCAATGATGAATCTGTTGTATTACACAACCTTTGAGTATTTAGCTTTATCAATGACATGTACTTTAAAAATGTTTCAGAGATCCTACCAGTCTTTGAAAACATCCTTGTTCCTTGTTTCAGTTCCAGTTTTGTGTATACTTTCTGCCTTGCACCTGATTATTCCAACATCTGATGTTTGGCCTAGGGAATCTAATCCTGGTGTTGATTGTTTTTGCTGCTTGTCTCTCCTTGTAGCTGATTTCTTCATTATTGTGTAAATTTCGATCATGAACTCAAGTTTAGCTAAACAGCTGACCTTGTAAGAGGCTTATGTGTGAACGCTCGTAAGCTTCAGCAGAAAGTCCGCAAAGATTCTTTTGTGTCCCTCCAATGAGTTACCTGCGCGGACCCCTTTTTCTACAAGTGTTGGTCCACTACTCCCTGTAGAGGCTGGGACTCAGACAGGACTGCTTGTTGCCCCCGATCTGGGATAGTGGTTTTGGGCGGCCTGTGTCCTGGGCAGGAAGCTCCCCACGTGTGTCCCACAACCCATCTGCGTGCGAACTTCGGTCACCTGGCAGGAAGCTATGATGCCCAGCCTTATGGTTAGCTTTGTAGCGAGGTGTACTGCGCGGACCGGTTCCACACACACTTCATGTATGAGGGCGGCCTGAGTGGAAAGGTGAGAGTTTGGGCAGCTGTGCAGACAAAGAAGGCACACTTTGGCCTGGGCCTAAATGCTTGTGACACACGACTGGACCTGCCGGGCTCTGAGGGCCCTGCCTTGGGGCCCATTCTCCCCTGACGTTTGTTCAGTCACAGCAGAGATGGCCACACACACTCCCTCAGTGAAGGCAGTGTTCCACCTCCCTCAGCCCCGCCCCCTCGCCGCAGGTTACCATGGACTACAGATGCTGCATTCTGAGGCGAGGGCATACCGAGAATGCCAAGGGCAGACATGATGACCTTAAATGATTTCCTCTTGTGTCAATTTTGGTAAACTTTAGGAACTAGGAAATGGTCCACTTTACACAAATGTTCAAATTTACTGGCATTTCAGATATTCTCTGCTATAACATTGTCCTGATTCTTTCTGTATATTCTTTACTTATGTTTTTGTTTTCCTTAATCAAAGTGTGTCTTTTAAATCTTGTCAAAGAATATTCTTTGGACTTACTACCTCAACTGAATTTTATACGTTTTCTATGGTATTAAGTTCTGCTCATATCTTTATTTATCTTTTTTCTATGTTCTCAGGGTTTATAGTTTTGATCTTCTGATGTCAATTAAAACACTTGGTTATTCATTTTAATAAATCTTTTTACTTATAAAGATTTGAATTTTTCAAGACTCCAGCTTACTTGTAAGTTTCTAAGTGTCAGGTCCTCTACATTGTGGCTGGCCATATGCTTAGTTCACAATATAGCAAAGTATATATTGTCCTATTTTCCCCTCGACTTTCTGTGATTTCCTACATCTCACCTTTCTTTGCAGACAACCCATTTGAAATAACGTTAAATTATTTCACAGCCAATAAGTCTTTGAAATAATGTGTATTTTTCAAAGAAATCTTCTTATATATTTAGGCAGAAAATCTGACCTGCCATAGTTTTCAAAACAGCATAATTTCACTCTTCTCAATGATGAATCTGTTGTATTACACAACCTTTGAGTATTTAGCTTTATCAATGACATGTACTTTAAAAATGTTTTAGAGATCCTACCAGTCTTTGAAAACATCCTTGTTCCTTGTTTCAGTTCCAGTTTTATGTATATTTTCTGCCTTGCACCTGATTATTCCAACGTCTGATCGATGGCTTAGGGAATCTAATTCTGGTATTGATTGTTTTTGCTGATTGTCTCCCCCTGTAGCTGATTTCTTCATTATTGTGTAAATTTAGATCATGAGCTCATGTTTAGCTAAACATCTGACTTTGTAAGAGGCTTAGGTGTGAACACTCGTATGCTTCATCAGAAAGTCCGCAAAGATTTATTTGTGTCCCTCCAATGAGTTGCCCGCAAGGACCCCGTTTTCTACAAGGGTTGGTCCACTACTCCCTCTAGAGGCACGGCCTCAGCAGGGCTGCTTTGCGCCACACGATCTAGGGCAGTGGCATTAGGAGGCCTGTGGCCCAGGTAGGAGCCTCTCTGCGTGTGTCCAAGGGACACATCTGCCTGCGAACTTCGGTCACCTGGCAGGAATCTACGATGCCCAGTCCTATGGTTAGCTGCGCAGCGAGGTGTACTGCGCGGACAGGTTCCACACACACTTCAAGTAAGAGGGCGGCCTGAGTGGAAAGGTGAGAGTTTGGGCAGCTGTGCAGACAAAGAAGGCGCCCTTTGTCCTGGGCCTAAAAGCTTGTGACACCCAACTGGGCCTGCCGTGCTCTGAGGGCCCTGCCCTGGGCCCCCTGCTCCCCTGCCCTTTGTTCAGTCACAGAAGAGATGTCCACACCCACTCCCTCTGTGAGGGCAGTGTTCCAAACTCCCTCAGCCCCGCCCCCTCTCCGCAGGTTACCATGGACTAAAGATGCTGCATTCTGAGTCCAGGGCGTTCCGAGAATGCCAAGGGCTGACATGATGACCTTAAATGATTTCGTCTTGTGTCAGTTTTGGTAAATTTTAGGAGCTAGGAACTGGTCCACTTTACACAAACGTTCAAATTTACTGGCATTTCATATACTCTCTTCTATAACATTCTCCTGATTCTTTCTGTATATTCTTTACTTATGTTTTGGTTTTCCTTAATCAAAGTGTGTCTTTTAATCTTGTCAAAGAATATTATTTGTACTTACTACATCAGCTGAATTTTATACGTTTTCTATTGTATTAAGTTCTGCTCATATCTTTATTTATATTTTCTCTATGTTCTCAGGTTTATTGTTTTGATCTTCTGATGTCAATTAAAACACTTGGTTATTCATTTTAATAAATCTTTTTACTTATAAAGATTTGAGTTTTTAAAGATTCCAGCTTACTTGTAAGTTTCTAAGGGTCAGGTCCTCTACATTGTGGCTGGCCTAAGTCTTAGTTCACCATATAGCAATGTATATATTGACCTATTTTCCCCTCGACTTTCTGTGATTCCCTACATCTCACCTTTCTTTGCAAACAAGCCATTTGATATACCCTTAACTTATTTCACAGCCAATAAGTCTTTGAAATAATGTGTATTTTTTAGAGAAATCTTCTTATATAATTAGGCAGAAAATCTGACCTGCCATAGTTTTCAAAACAGCATAAATTCACTCTTCTCAATGATGAATCTGTTGTATTACACAACCATTGAGTATTTAGCTTTATCAATGACATGTACTTTAAAAATGTTTTAGAGATCCTACCAGTCTTTGAAAACATCCTTGTTCCTTGTTTCAGTTCCAGTTTTTTGTATACTTTCTGCCTTGCACCTGATTATTCCAACATCTGATGGTTGGCCTAGGGAATCTAATTCAGGTATTGATTGTTTTTGCTGCTTGTCTCCCCTTGTAGATGATTTCTTCATTATTGTGTAAATTTAGATCATGAGCTCATGTTTAGCTAAACAGCTGACCTTGTAAGAGGCTTATGTGTGAACGCTCGTAAGCTTCAGCAGAAAGTCCGCAAAGATTTTTTTGTGTCCCTCCAATGAGTTACCCACGCAGACCCCTTTTTCTACAAGTGTTGGTCCACTACTCCCTCTAGAGGCTGGGACTCAGACAGGACTGCTTTGCTGCACCCGATCTGGGATAGTGGCTATGGGTGGCCTGTGGCTTGGGCAGGAGGCTCCCCACGTGTGTCCCACGACCCATCTGCCTGCGAACTTCGGTCTCCTGGCAGGAAGCTATGATGCCCAGACCTATGGTTAGCTTTGCATCGAGGTGTACTGTGCGGACCGGTTCCACACACACTTCAAGTAAGAGGGCGGCCTGAGTGGAAAGGTGAGAGTTTGAGCAGCTGTGCAGACAAACAAGGTGCACTTTGTCCTGGGCCTAAATGCTTGTGACACACGACTGGGCCTGCCGGGCTCTGAGGGCCCTGCTGTTGGCCCCCTTCTCTCCTGCCCTTTGTTCAGTCACGGCAGAGATGGCCGCACCCATTCCCTCAGTGAAGGCAGTGTTACAGCCTCCCTCAGACCCGCCCCCTCGCCGCAGGTTACCATGGACTACAGATGCCGCATTCTGAGGCCAGGGCATTCTGAGAATGCCAAGGGCAGACATGATGACCTTAAATGATTTCCTCTTCTGTCAATTTTGGTAAACTTTAGGAGCTAGGAAATGGTCCACTTTACACAAATGTTCAAATTTACTTGCATTTCATATATTCTCTGCTATAACATTGTCCTGATTCTTTCTGTATATTCTTTACTTATGTTTTGGTTTTCCTTAATCAAAGTGTGTCTTTTAATCTTGTCAAAGAATATTCTTTGGACTTACTACATCACCTGAATTTTGTACGTTTTCTACTGTATTAAGTTCTGCTCATATCTTTATTTATATTTTCTCTATGTTCCCAGGTTTATTGTTTTGATATTCTTATGTCAATTAAAACACTTGGTTATTCATTTTAATAAATCTTTTTACTTATAAGGATTTGAACTTTTCAAGATTCCAGCTTACTTGTAAGTTTCTAAGGGTCAGGTCCTCTACATTGTTGCTGGCCTAAGACTTAGTTCACCATATAGCAATGTATATATTGACCTATTTTCCCCTCGACTTTCTGTGATTCCCTACGTCTCACCTTTCTTTGCCGACAAGCCATTTGAAATACCCTTAACTTACTTGACAGCCAATAAGTCTTTGAAATAATGTGTATTTTTTAGAGAAATCTTCTTATATAATTATTCAGAAAATCTGACCTGCCTTAGTTTTCAAAACAGCATAATTTCACTCTTCTCAATGATGAATCTGTTGTATTACACAACCTTTGATTATTTAGCTTTATCAATGACATGTACTTTAAAAATGTTTCAGAGATCCTACCAGTCTTTGAAAACATCCTTGTTCCTTGTTTCAGTTCCAGTTTTGTGTATACTTTCTGCTTTGCACCTGATTATTCCAACATCTGATGTTTGGCCTAGGGAATCTAATCCTGGTGTTGATTGTTTTTGCTGCTTGTCTCCCCTTGTAGCTGATTTCTTCATTATTGTGTAAATTTCGATCATGAACTCAAGTTTAGCTAAACAGCTGACCTTGTAAGAGGCTTATGTGTGAACGCTCGTAAGCTTCAGCAGAAAGTCCGCAAAGATTTTTTTGTGTCCCTCCAATGAGTTACCCGCGCGGACCCCTTTTTCTAAAAGTGTTGGTCCACTACTCCCTGTAGAGGCTGGGACTCAGACAGGACTGCTTTGCTGCCCCCGATCTGGGATAGTGGCTTTGGGCGGCCTGTGGCCTGGGCAGGAGGCTCCCCACGTGTGTCCCACGACCCATCTGCCTGCGAACTTCGGTCACCTGGCAGGAAGCTATGATGCCCAGACCTATGGTTAGCTTTGCATCGAGGTGTACTGCGCGGACCGGTTCCACACACACTTCAAGTAAGAGGGCGGCCTGAGTGGAAAGGTGAGAGTTTGGGCAGCTGTGCAGACAAAGAAGGCGCACTTTGGCCTGGACCTAAATGCTTGTGACACACGAATGGGCCTGCCGGGTTCTGAGGGCCCTGCCGTTGGCCCACTTCTCTCGTGCCCTTTGTTCAGACACAGCAGAGATGGCCCCACCCACTCCCTCAGTGAAGTCAGTGTTCAAACCTCCCTCATCCCCGCCCCCTCTCCGCAGTTTACCATGGACTACAGATGCTGCATTCTGAGGCCAGGGCGTTCCGAGAATGCCAAGGGCAGACATGATGACCTTAAATGATTTCCTCTTGTGTCAATTTTTGTAAACTTTAGGAGCTAGGAAATGGTCCACTTTACAAAAATGTTCAAATTTACTGGCATTTCAGATATTCTCTGCTATAACTTTGTCGTGATTCTTTCTGTATATTCTTTACTTATGTTTTGGTTTTCCTTAATAAAAGTGTGTCTTTTAAATCTTGTCAAAGAATATTCTTTGGACTTACTACCTCAACTGAATTTTATACGTTTTCTGTGGTATTAAGTTCTGCTCATATCTTTATCTTTTTTCTATGTTCTCAGGGTTTATTGTTTTGATCTTCTGTTGTGAATTAAAACACTTGGTTATTCATTTTAATAAATCTTTTTACTTATAAAGATTTGAATTTTTAAAGATTCCAGCTTACTTGTAAGTTTCTAAGGGTCAGGTCCTATACATTGTGGCTGGCCATAGGCTTAGTTCACAATATAGCAAAGTATATATTGACCTATTTTCCCCTCGACTTTCTGTGATTTCCTACATCTCACCTTTCTTTGCAGACAAGCCATTTGAAATAACCTTAACTTATTTCACAGCCAATAAGTCTTTCAAATAATGTGCATTTCTCAGAGAAATCTTCTTATATATTTAGTCAGAAAATCTGACCTGCCATAGTTTTCAAAACAGCATAATTTCACACTTCTCAATGATGAATCTGTTGTATTACACAACCTTTGAGTATTTAGCTTTATCAATGACATGTCCTTTAAAAATGTTTTAGAGATCCTACCAGTCTTTGAAAACATCCTTGTTCCTTGTGTCAGTTCCAGTTTTATGTATATTTTCTGCCTTGCACCTGATTATTCCAACTTCTGATCGATGGCCTAGGGAATCTAATTCTGGTATTGATTGTTTTTGCTGAATGTCTCCCCCTGTAGCTGATTTCTTCATTATTGTGTATAATTAGATCATGAGCTCATGTTTAGCTAAACATCTGACTTTGTAAGAGGCTTAGGTGTGAACACTCGTAAGTTTCATCAGAAAGTCCGCAAATTTTTATTTGTGTCCCTCCAATGAGTTGCCCGCGAGGACCCCGTTGACTACAAGTGTTGGTGCACTACTCCCTCTGGAGGCACGGCCTCAGACAGGGCTGCTTTGTGCCCCACGATCTCTGGCAGTGGCAGTGGGGGGCTGTGGCCGGGGCAGGAGCCTCTCTGCGTGTGTACCAGGGACCCATCTGCCTGCGAACTTCGGTCACCTGGCAGGAAGCTACGATGCCCAGACCTATGGTAAGCTGTGCAGCGAGGTGTACTGCGCGGACAGGTTCCACACACACTTCAAGTAAGAGGGCGGCCTAGGTGGAAAGGTGAGAGTTTGTGCCGCTGTGCAGACAAAGAAGGCGCCCGTTGTCCTGGGCCTAAATGCTTGTGACACCCCACTGGGCCTGCCGGGCTCTGAGGGCCCTGCCCTTGGCCCCCTGCTCCCCTGCCCTTAGTTCAGTCACAGCAGAGATGGCCACACCCACCCCCTCTGTGAGGGCAGTGTTCCAAACTCCCTCAGCCCCGCCCCCTCTCCGCAGGTTACCATGGACTAAACATGCTTCATACTGAGTCCAGGGAATTCCGAGAATGCCAAGGGCTGACATGATGACCTTAAATGATTTCCTCTTGTGTCAGTTTTGGTAAATTTTAGGAGCTAGGAAATGGTCCACTTTACACAAACGTTCAAATTTACTGGCATTTCATATACTCTCTGCTATAACATTGTCCTGATTCTTTCTGTATATTCTTTACTTATGTTTTGGTTTTCCTTAATCAAAGTGTGTCTTTTAATCTTGTCAAAGAATATTCTTTGGACTTACTACATCACCTGAATTTTATACGTTTTCTATTGTATTAAGTTCTGCTCATATCTTTATTTATATTTGTTCTATGTTCTCACGTTTATTGTTTTGATATTCTGATGTCAATTAAAACACTTGGATATTCATTTTAATAAATCTTTTTACTTATAAAGATTTGAACTTTTCAAGATTCCAGCTTACTTGTAAGTTTCTAAGGGTCAGGTCCTCTACATTGTGGCTGGCCTAAGTCTTAGTTCACCATATAGCAATGTATATATTGACCTATTTTCCCATCGACTTTCTGTGATTCCCTACATCTCACCTTTCTTTGCCGACAAGCCATTTGAAATACCCTTAACTTACGTGACAGCCAATAAGTCTTTGAAATAATGTGTATTTTTTAGAGAAATCTTCTTATATAATTATTCAGAAAATCTGACCTGCCTTAGTTTTCAAAACAGCATAATTTCACTCTTCTCAATGATGAATCTGTTGTATTACACAACCTTTGAGTATTTAGCTTTATCAATGACATGTAATTTAAAAATGTTTCAGAGATCCTACCAGTCTTTGAAAACATCCTTGTTCCTTGTTTCAGTTCCAGTTTTGTGTATACTTTCTGCCTTGCACCTGATTATTCCAACATCTGATGTTTGGCCTAGGGAATCTAATACTGGTGTTGATTGTTTTTGCTGCTTGTCTCCCCTTGTAGATGATTTCTTCATTATTGTGTAAATTTCGATCATGAACTCAAGTTTAGCTAAACAGCTGACCTTGTAAGAGGCTTATGTGTGAACGCTCGTAAGCTTCAGCAGAAAGTCCGCAAAGATTTTTTTGTGTCCCTCCAATGAGTTTCCCGCGCGGACCCCTTTTTCTACAAGTGTTGGTCCACTACTCCCTGTAGAGGCTGGGACTCAGACAGGACTGCTTTGCTGCCCCCGATCTGGGATAGTGGCATTGGACGGCCTGTGGCCTGGGCAGGAGGCTCCCCACGTGTGTCCCACGACCCATCTGCGTGCGAACTTCGGTCACCTGGCAGGAAGCTATGATGCACAGGCCTATGGTTAGCTTTGCAGCGAGGTGTACTGCGCGGACCGGTTCCACACACACTTCATGTATGAGGGCGGCCTGAGTGGAAAGGTGAGAGTTTGGGCAGCTCTGCAGACAAAGAAGGCGCACTTTGGCCTGGGCCTAAATGCTTGTGACACACGACTGGACCTGCCGGGCTCTGAGGGCCCTGCCTTGGGGCCCCTTCTCCCCTGACGTTTGTTCAGTCACAGCAGAGATGGCCCCACCCACTCCCTCAGTGAAGGCAGTGTTCCAACCTCCCTCAGCCCCGCCCCCTCTCCGCAGGTTACCATGGACTACAGATGCTGCATTCTGAGGCGAGGGCATTCCGAGAATGCCAAGGGCAGACATGATGACCTTAAATGATTTCCTCTTGTGTCAATTTTGGTAAAGTTTAGGAACTAGGAAATGGTCCACTTTACACAAATGTTCAAATTTACTGGCATTTCAGATATTCTCTGCTATAACATTGTCCTGATTCTTTCTGTATATTCTTTACTTATGTTTTGGTTTTCCTTAATCAAAGTGTGTCTTTTAAATCTTGTCAAAGAATATTCTTTGGACTTACTACCTCAACTGAATTTTATACGTTTTCTATGGTATTAAGTTCTGCTCATATCTTTATTTATCTTTTTTCTATGTTCTCAGGGTTTATAGTTTTGATCTTCTGATGTCAATTAAAACACATGGTTATTCATTTTAATAAATCTTTTTACTTATAAAGATTAGAATTTTTCAAGATTCCAGCTTACTTGTAAGTTTCTAAGTGTCAGGTCCTCTACATTGTGGCTGGCCATAGGCTTAGTTCACAATATAGCAAAGTATATATTGACCTATTTTCCCCTCGACTTTCTGTGATTTCCTACATCTCACCTTTCTTTGCAGACAAGCCATTTGAAATAACCTTAACTTATTTCACAGCCAATAAGTCTTTCCAATAATGTGCATTTCTCAGAGAAATCTTCTTATATATTTAGGCAGAAAATCTGACCTGCCATAGTTTTCAAAACAGCATAATTTCACTCTTCTCAATGATGAATCTGTTGTATTACACAACCTTTGAGTATTTAGCTTTATCAATGACATGTACTTTAAAAATGTTTTAGAGATCCTACCAGTCTTTGAAAACATCCTTGTTCCTTGTTTCAGTTCCAGTTTTATGTATATTTTCTGCCTTGCACCTGATTATTACATCGTCTGATCGATGGCTTAGGGAATCTAATTCTGGTATTGATTGTTTTTGCTGATTGTCTCCCCCTGTAGCTGATTTCTTCATTATTGTGTAAATTTATATCATGAGCTCATGTTTAGCTAAACATCTGACTTTGTAAAAGGCTTAGGTGTGAACACTCGTAAGCTTCATCAGAAAGTCCGCAAAGATTTATTTGTGTCCCTCCAATGAGTTGCCCGCGAGGACCCCATTTTCTACAAGTGTTGGTCCACTACTCCCTCTAGAGGCACGGCCTCAGCAGGGCTGCTTTGCGCCACACGATCTGGGGCAGTGGCATTGGGCGGCCTGTGGCCCAGGTAGGAGCCTCTCTGCGTGTGTCCAAGGGACCCATCTGCCTGCGAACTTCGGTCACCTGGCAGGAATCTACGATGCCCAGACCTATGGTTAGCTGTGCAGCGAGGTGTACTGCGCGGACAGGTTCCACACACACTTCAAGTAAGAGGGCGGCCTGAGTGGAAAGGTGAGAGTTTGGGCAGCTGTGCAGACAAAGAAGGCGCCCTTTGTCCTGGGCCTAAAAGCTTGTGACACCCAACTGGGCCTGCCGGGCTCTGAGGGCCCTGCCCTGGGCCCCCTGCTCCCTTGCGCTTTGTTCAGTCACAGCAGAGATGGCCCCACCCACTCCCTCAGTGAAGGCAGTGTTCCAACCTCCCTCAGCCCCGCCCCTCTCCACAGGTTACCATGGACTACAGATGCTGCATTCTGAGGCCAGGGCGTTCCGAGAATGCCAAGGGCAGACATGATGACCTTAAATGATTTCCTCTTGTGTCAATTTTGGTAAACTTTAGGAGCTAGGAAATGGTCCACTTTACACAAATGTTCAAATTTACTGGCATTTCAGATATTCTCTGCTATAACATTGTCCTGATTCTTTCTGTATATTCTTTACTTATGTTTTGCTTTTCCTTAATCAAACTGTGTCTTTTAAATCTTGTCAAAGAATATTCTTTGGACTTACTACCTCAACTGAATTTTATACGTTTTCTATGGTATTAAGTTCTGCTCATATCTTTATTTATTTTTTTTCCATTTTCTCAGGTATTATGGTTTTGATCTTCTCATGTCAATTAAAACACTTGGTTATTCATTTTAATAAATCTTTTTACTTATAAAGATTTGAATATTTAAAGATTCCAGCTTACTTGTAATTTTCTAAGGGTCAGGTCCTCTACATTGTGGCTGGCCAAGGCTTAGTTCACAATATAGCAAAGTATATATTGACCAATTTTCCCCTCGACTTTCTGTGATTTCCTACATCACACCTTTCTTTGCAGACAAGCCATTTGAAATAAACTTAACTTATTTCACAGCCAATAAGTCTTTGAAATAATGTGCATTTTTCAGAGAAATCTTCTTATATATTTAGGCAGAAAATCTGACCTGCCATAATTTTCAAAACAGCATAATTTCACTCTTCTCAATGATGAATCTGTTGTATTACACAACCAATGAGTATTTAGCTTTATCAATGACATGTACTTTAAAAATGTTTTAGAGATCCTACCAGTCTTTGAAAACATCCTTGTTCCTTGTTTCAGTTCCAGTTTTGTGTATACTTTCTGCCTTGCACCTGATTATTCCAACATCAGATGGATGGCCTAGGGAATCTAATTCTGGTATTGATTGTTTTTGCTGCTTGTCTCCCCTTGTAGCTGATTTCTTCATTATTGTGTAAATTTAGATCATGAGCTCATGTTTAGCTAAACAGCTGACCTTTTAAGAGGCTTAGGTGTGAACGCTCGTAAGCTTCAGCAGAAAGTCCACAAAGATTTTTTTGTGTCCCTCCAATGAGTTACCCGCGCGGACCCCTTTTTCTACAAGTGTTGGTCCACTACTCCCTCTAGAGGCTGGGACCTAGACAGGACAGCTTTGCTGCCCCCGATTTGTGATAGTGGCTTTGGGCGGCCTGTGGCCTGGGCAGGAGGCTCCCCACGTGTGTCACAGACCCATCTGCCTGCGAACTTCGGTCACCTGGCAGGAAGCTATGATGCACAGACCTATGGTTAGCTGTGCAGCGAGGTGTACTGCGCGGACAGGTTCCACACACACTTCAAGTAAGAGGGCGGCCTGAGTGGAAAGGTGAGAGTTTGGGCAGCTGTGCAGACAAAGAAGGCGCCCTTTGTCCTGGGCCTAAAAGCTTGTGACACCAAACTGGGCCTGCCGGGCTCTGAGGGCCCTGCCGTTGGCCCCCTTCTCCCCTCCCCTTTGTTCAGTCACAGCAGAGATGGCCCCACCCACTCCCTCAGTGAAGGCAGTGTTCCAACCTCCCTCAGCCCCGCCCCCACTCCGCAGGTTACCATGGACTACAGATGCTGCATTTTGAGGCCAGGGCATTCCGAGAATGCCAAGGGCAGACATGATGACCTTAAATGATTTCCTCTTCTGTCAATTTTGGTAAACTTTAGGAGCTAGGAAATGGTCCACTTTACACAAATGTTCAAATTTACTGGCATTTCATATATTCTCTGCTATAACATTGTCCTGATTCTTTCTGTATATTCTTTACTTTTGTTTTGGTTTTCCTTAATCACAGTTTGTCTTTTAATCTTGTCAAAGAATATTCTTTGGACTTACTACATCACCTGAATTTTATACGTTTTCTATTGTATTAAGTTCTGCTCATATCTTTATTTATATTTTTCTATGTTCTCAGGTTTATTGTTTTGATATTCAGATGTCATTTAAAACACTTGTTTATTCATTTTAATAAATATTTTTACTTATAAAGATTTGAACTTTTCAAGATTCCAGCTTACTTGTACGTTTCTAAGGGTCAGGTCCTCTACATTGTGGCTGGCCTAAGTCTTAGTTCACCATATAGCCATGTATATATTGACCTATTTTCCCCTCGACTTTCTGTGATTCCCTACATCTCACCTTTCTTTGCAGACAAGCCATTTGAAATACCCTTAACTTATTTCACAGCCAATAAGTCTTTGAAATATTGTGTATTTTTTAGAGAAATCTTCTTATTTAATTAGGCAGAAAATCTGACCTGCCATAGTTTTCAAAACAGCATAATTTCACTCTTCTGAATGATGAATCTGTTGTATTACACAACCATTGAGTATTTAGCTTTATCAATGACATG